>NC_134459.1:162036013-162636013 GCF_047948215.1 Lycorma delicatula | reverse complement strand
ACGAAAATAATAAAGAACACAAAATATCAAATAATAACAACATAACATGTAAAACATAATAATAATAGCATATTTTAATATTAAAGTTTTGTTTCTTAATTATACAAAACACTTTGACGACATCGTTTTCTTCAAAAATGAGAAAAAATACTCTAGTACCATATTTTTTATGTGTCCTTTTATCTGTTACCTACCTCAAAAAAAAGTAATAATGTTTAAACGGATTTCAAAGAAATTTAAACCGTCAAAATCTACTGAAATCTTTGCTACGTTTAATTAAAAAAATTTATATAGGATGCGGGTTCTTTAGTTGAAAAAAAAACGTTTTTGTAAAATATATTTTTTGCTTTGGATAATTAACAACAAAAGTAATAAATAAATAAAATAATAAGAAAAAAGGAAACAAAGTGCAAAAATATTATAGGAAAAGCTTACTGGAAAATCTTTGAATAAATTTTTTTTATCTACTCGCTGGTATGTACGTATTTTGTCAGAAAGTTTTCAGTGGAAAAAACTGAAATGAATTTCTTAAAACAATTTTTTTCAATTTCAAATGTAGTTTTAATACTGAACTAGCGAAACCTATTTTCATCCGATAATATCTGGTCGATAAAGATAAGTTTGGGTAATTCTTGAATGATTGGACTGATTTTCATAAAATATTCATAGATATCTAACAATTTGTATCAATCATTATATGATGAATTGTGAAGGTGCCTAAATATGTTAAGATTTAAGAAAAGAAGATTTCTGTCGATAGAATTAATTTTTTTTAATCCGATATACTATTATTTGTTTAAAAGCGGATTAAAATCAAATAAATTCTATAAATTATAGCGTAATTCAAGTATAACGACTATGACTGCAAACAGAAGAAAAGTAAAAACACCGTTATTCATGTTTTATATCGTTATTTAATAATCGATATAAAAAATTTATGAAAAGTAATATGATTTGAATTAAAAGTTTACAAGCTGCAAATTAATGTTTCATTTAAGCATTTTAGAGGAACAGTTAGAGATCTGTATATACGACATCTCGTATGTATCATAAGGGAATTCTGACTCCCGTAGAGCCACAAAGGATTTTTTTTTAATTTCCATATTATTAAGTCATTCATACATTAAAATTAATCTCATTTTTCCATTTACCAAATACTAGGACACAAGTGAAACGTTTAATGTAATAATTTTATTATTCAATTCATTAGACAAATAAAGAAATATAATCTTACTTTATCAGTTTTTCTCTTTTTAGATAACAGGGCTACATTCATTCAAGCGTAAATATGATTGATAGTACGATGAAATGCTTGTATAATTTTATATTAAAATATTTTTGAGTAAAATATCAAATAATTATAAATAAAAAAAATCAACCAGCACACTGAAGGGGTTACTAAAAACAGGGATAATTAAAAAAACAGTGACTATATATTGCGTTCACAATCTTCAGAATTGAAAATTATCTTTTTATTAAAAAAGTAAATTGTAATTTAAAAATATCCAAAAAGTATTTTTTTTAAAGCGACCTTACAATTTTAAAGTGATTTCAACGTGAAATGACTAAAATTAATCGATTTATGCCAACAAATTAAGCTGCGCGCACCCATATGAACTAAACTAATAAATTCAATTAAGTACTAAGCAGCACTTAGTACATTTTTCTTTTTAATAGAAATTTATAATTATTTAGTAATATTAACTTGAAATATTACGAGTTAATTTTTGAAGGTTAGCATAAATCGGAGTGCTTAATTTTTTTATTGTCACTATTTCAGTTAAATCATCATGGTAAATAACTTTTAAGCCTAGAGGATAAGTTCTTAAAAAACGGGTGTTTCCCGTTTTGAGTCGGTAACGCAGCATAAAACGTTAGCATGTCCTTCTTATGCACTAGTCCTATACCAGAATAAATTCGTCTCTACTGCGTTAACTATATCGTTTTCCAAGGACAAACGTGTATTCCTCCAGGTCATGGATGTTTACCCAGTATGTGGGCATCACATTATTGTTTGATTATGTCACATTGACACAATCTTCAAACCTGCTGCAAGAAAAATTATATTTTTTTCAGGTAACAATAAACTATCCATGGAGAGGTACATAATTCGTAAAGAATAATCTCATCCATTAGATTTCAGAAAGTCAAATAATCTCTATAAGTAAATCGATATAAAAAAATCTATACGTTTGTAACAAAAGTACTGCGTTACGTCGTATGTGTAACTAGAATATAGACTATATTTGAATAATTAGTATGATGCCGACCCGGTAGGTATGTACCTATATAGTTACAACAACACGTTCGTTATCGCAAATATGCAGATGTCTCTACAAGTACTACATGTCTGTAAGTAAGCAGGTTGTTCAGTAAAGCTGTAACGTATGATACAGTATAACAAGATCATCAGCATTCCGCTCATACGGATGACACTATATTGTACCTGTTTATTCCATGTATGTCTGAAAGAGTAAATTAACAAGCTATAGACTATTAACGAAATCATGTATTCCGGTACTAATTGCCTACCTGTATTAATTAAATTAATGTAATAATATTATTTCCGTTATAAGTATATCTCGGTCATTATTTCCTGAATTTAATAAAGTCAACTTTAAAACGAACTGAATAAATATAGGGCAAATAAAAATAAAGTACAATAAAATTAAGTGGAATTATTAATTATAATTGACTTTGGAAGACTTATCCGGTGCCAAAAATAATTTTACTAAACTACGTATTAATATCATAAACACTATTTCAAAGCAGAGACAACCAGCATCATTAAGTGATGCTGTCGAGGATTATTGGCGCTTCAGCATTGTTTTTTAATTTTAATTCTTTTTATCTTTAAATTATTTTAAACTGCAATACTAATTTAACAACAAATATACATAAAATTAATCACTTTGAATGTAGTATGTGACGGAAACAACGGGTATGAAGGCTAATAATAGTTTTTGTTCTTCTTAACATACTGCCATCATTCTCAATTTACCGGTCATCATTTGGAATAGGAAACTTTTATGATGAATCGTTTCATCTAATAACAAGAAAACCTACGTCAAATTTTAATAAAAATTTAACAACGGAATTGGTTTCAACTCATCGTAAATAGCAGAAATGCAAAAAATAACTTAGAATAGAAATACGATTTTAAAGATTTTTACGAAATAATTTATTTTGGTTTATAAAAATTTGAAAAATTATAAAATACTTGGGAGAATAAGCAATAAAATCAAAAATTAAAAAAAAAACAAAACATTTACAATATATCTGTTAACATTCTGTACCTAAGAAAATATTATTTTTTTAAACAATAAATTTAGAATTAATCTTTACAAAAATAAGTAAATTGTAAAAAACGCTAATAAAATATGTGCTTTCTGTCTTGTATAATTCCGAAAATTGATCTAGACAAGATGTTTGATATAATAAATTAGAATGTATTTATAAAAGCTTATGAGAAACTGCTACCTACCTCTAAAAACGAATTTGAAATTCGATAGGAAATAAAATTTGTCAAAGGCTTTTACTTTATTATTATAATCTTTACTTATAAACTATTATAATCACGAAGTTCTTTACAACTTCGCTGGTAAGAGTTTGTGGAAGTGGACGGCACGGCGAATTCAACGAACTATGTTTACAGTTCTAAACATGACAACCTAAAAGTGAAACGAAAATGGGGGGGGGGGAATAAGCATTAAAAATAAGCATTATATTTCAGTAAAAGAATAATTTCAAAAAAATATCTCGAATTTTGTTAGGCAACGTTTTTTCTTCCATTTGATGAACCGCGGGATTCCAATATGTCACTTTTCCTCAAAAAGATGGATTTACGAATCGCGCCGCTAGGTAGCAGTACTTGATAGTATTAGGTAGCGTACATAAACTTGATAATGTACTAGAAATAATAAAATTTAAAAGAAAATATACTAAAACTTGTCTTAATAATAAATGCTCTTTTATGTAAATTAATGTACTGAAGATAAAATGATTTTTTAATTCCCACTATTCATTAAAAAAATAAAAATAAAAGTATTTGTTTACAAGAGAATATAACTGCTAATACAACAATAAAAAACCAACAGTAGGAAGGTGTTACAGATATGGCAAAAAAAAAATTGTTACATAAAACAGAAATAAATTCGATTGGTAAATTCCAATTTAACGATAAAAATCGAGGGTTACACTTACAAAGTAATAAGTGCAATATTACATCACGGATCTTCGATTCGTGAAGGTAATTAAACTAGTTTTATTAAAAAAGGAAAAATATGGTATGAAGTGTATCAACAAAAAAAATATTGGCCGAGAAATTTAAAAAATGTGCATTTTTTGTTCTAGAAAGGCAATAAATTTTAATAGTAAATCCATAAAATAACAGACAGTAATTTACAAAAAAAATAAAAGAATAATTAACAAAACCCGGTGATATAAAAAAATTACAATGAAATTGTAAACCGTACGATAAGAGCCTCGCAGATATCACTTCTTCCGCTCAAAAAACAAAAATTTCTGTAATATAAATAAAACTGTACAATAAAATTTAAACCCGTCCTTACGAGGTGTCGAAGGGAATAACACCTGTGAGAAGATGGGGTTAAGAGACTCAAATATTTTAAATGGTTTGTGTGTGATATATCATTTTAAAGGTACATTTAAAGCAACAAAAATGGTATAAATAAAAAGTTCGTACAATGTCTCTAACCAAAATGGCGGTGGGATAAATTTTGGATTTTGAAAAAAAAAATCACGTTGATAATTTAAAGAACCGTTATTGCAAATAAATAAATTTATAAAATTTTGATTAAATGTTCAAAATGTCCTCCTTCTGTTGTTTGACAGTGTGCCAGTCGGTATTATTCAATAATTCCCTAGTAATATTTTGTGTTATTCTTGAATTGTATTTTGTAAATCACTGATATCTTTGTGCTAAAGTATTTTAAGCGGCCCCATAAAAAGTAATCCGTTGGTGACAAATTGGGTGATCTCGCTGGCCATTCTATTCGACCCCTTCGACTAATCCATCTTCAATGAAAAAATGCGTTTAAAATTCCATGTAACTGAAGACCGAAATGATACGAGGCATCCATCTTGTTGAAACGAAATATTTTGGAAGTTGCGGACAAAACGTTTTGTATGTTTTGATAATGATACGGTCGAGAAGCAAAGACTCTTTTTTGACTGACTTTAAATTTCTATCAATAAATATAGACTCCCTATAAATCATCCACCAACAATACCTGCCCGTAAATTTAGTTTGAATGTATGCTGTGTATGGGCCTCAAGATACTAGTTTGGCTTAATATCATTCCAGTATCGACAATTATGGCGATTTACAATGCCGTTAAAAAAAAAAGTGGCCTCATCACTAAAAACTATGTTAAAAAAATGATCTGAAAAAAATACTGTTCATCATAGTTTCGCAGAATTCAAGTCTTCGACCGCACAGTTTTCTTCATTGAGGTTCTTACTCGGACGATTATAACGTGAAAGCGTTTTTCGCCCACCGAAAAAAAAAAAAATTAGTTCTTCCATCGGACGAATTTTGAAGGGTTTCAAAATTTCAATTTTTAATATTCGAATCGGTGAACTTCGGCTAATGTTCTCGTGCTGTTGTTCGAGTCGAGGAATGAGGATTTTCAATAAATTCTTGCATAATCTCTAACTATTTTGTTATTATTTGTTGCAAATTTAGGCATCCCTGGTTTTCCCCTATTATTAAAACTCTCTGTTACTTAAATTGTGGGATGATTTTTGACACTGTACCTTTTGAAATAGGATTACAATTATTAAATATTGCATTGAATAATTATAAACTACTTCATTATACGATTTAACATTATTACCAAAGTTCTTCGTCATTAAAAGTGTGACCTTTCCTGTTCATTAAGTGGCATTTTAATAGCGATGTCATCAGATAGCACAGAAAAGATTAGTTTAGTAAATAAAAATTACAAAAAATGTAAAAAAAGATGTCTCATTATATAAAATAACTTACTATACTCCTAATAGTTGACGAAAAAATATACAATTAACATAAACGGTCGCCTTTAATACTTAAAATAATTACGTACTTTTAAAAAAAAATTAATTACGTAACTTTTTTAAAAAATAAATAAATAAAAATCGGAAAAATAAAACAGATGTGATTAATTTTTTTCTCATATCTAACTACATTTATTGGCCGGTGAAACATTTATTCTAAGAGCAGGTTTAAGTGTGAAAAAAAACTAATTTCTCGAAATATATTTATCTAGATTTATCGAATAAAGAAAAAGGTCACCTAGTATTTCGCAAGTGTGTTTTTACTATCAGTATAAGAAAAAGAGTTCTCATAAACATAGGTCTGGAAACGTCTTTTATCAGTTATTTTATGTATTTTTTTAAAATAAAATTTTATTTATTTGAATTAATATTATTTGATTAAATATATTTCAGTTATTTTAATCATATTTGATATATTTTTTAAAACTATTATTATGAAAAAGAAGTGAAAAAAAATTTAATTTTTCACTTCGTTGATGCTCAAGAAGAAATTGTTTATTAGGTAACAACACTTTAAGGGTTTCATTTTGAAGAAAACAGCTTTTTTTGTACACGGATATCAAGCAATCGAGTTGTAATTAAAAATTCATACAATTATATCCTCAAATTACAAAATAATTTCAATTCAATTTTGAATTACACTCGGATAGTAAATTGATATTGTTTAAATGCAATTAAGTATTTGCTATAAAATCTAACAAAACATAAATTTAATTTAAGAGATTATAGATATATAAAATATAATTCTATCAATAATCCCAAAGAGAAAGATATCCACCGGAGGGGACAGCTCCAGCCACAGCACAGTCACCCCTGCTTTATCTAGCCTTTGGGCCACAAGCCACAACAGTAGAAATCTTTCTTATCGATAACATCTTTTGTTCTCACAATATTAAGCCGTATAGGATGGCTGCATAGATAGGCTCTTGACCTGTAATCAAATACTATTAGAAAATTTACTGCCAAAAGGGAGGAAGAAAAAATCCAATAAAGGCACTGACAGGATGTTCAATTGAAACTTTTATATTAGGAACAAACAACAATATTATGTACTTTCCAGCAAATCTTTAACTTTTTGTTATTTATGGTGTATTTTTGTTTCGATATATCTGAAGAATTTTTTACAAAAAAACATCAGCTCAATTGCACGATTCATATAATTTTTAATTAAAATTAATAAAACTATAAAATAAGCAACATTTTAAAAGGTTTTTTTTTTTTTAAAATAAAATAGTTATTTAATATTCAGCATCTGACACAGAAGTTAAATAAAAAGTACAGCAAGATATACCAGGGTTTCTCGAGAATGTTTACTGATTTTCAAAATCTTTCCTGACTAAAAGAACCATGATATATATAAAGTTACTTTATTATCACTATATATTACTTTATATATATTACTATATATATTACTTTATTTATTTTATATATTAAGTTATTTTTTCAAACATTCAAAATATTTCATAATTGAATCGTTTATTTTCTAAACCCGTTATGTGCAAAGATATTCTTCATATGGAACGTAGCGGGGGTTTCTGAAGTAAATAATTTATTATTATTTCTCGATTTTTAAATTCAAAAACTGTAGATATTTTTCAATATCATCAATACGAAATTAATCTAAATACAGTAAGAAATGTTTCTTAGTAAAAATGTTTTTAAATACTCGTTTCTCTCAATTCTAAAATACTCAACTCGATTTGAAAATTTCGAGAACTCGTACTTCCCATAATACACGTATATGTTACCGGTATAAATACTTATTCATTGTGCAAATTGTTAGATACGTAGTTGTAATTTGCATCACAGCTTAAAAAATCACTTAATTGAATCCAATTGATTTCATTTCAATGGAATCTGGTTAAACCTTTAAATAATTTGAATAAGAATTGGTTGGATATAATTCGTTGCCCAATGAAGAATCTATTGATTCCAGCCGAATTTTATTGGAAAATCAACGGATAGAATTTGGCTAGAACATTGTCCAATTCAATTAGATTTCAATAAGATTTGATTAGATTCAATGAAATTTTTTTAACCAGGGATTGGAATTCTTAATTTTTAGCATTCATGTAAATAATATATATATAAAATAAGGCTATAAATTGGAAAATTGGTTTTTGATGTTCAAAAATCACTAAAGAATCCGAATTTGTGCACAAAGCTCAATCCGAATTAAACACTTTACTATTGTACATTTCAAGGTAAAAAGAATGTTACGGGTGAATGATTTACGACAAGAGTTTCTACAAGATTTTTTTCTGTTTTTTTTTTTCGATGATTGAAGACTCTTCAGTGAGAAAATACATAAATAGTCATTATCTTTTAGTAATTTTTCTACTCAAAATTTTTAAAGTTTTCCCAGACATTTCATAAACTTCAACAGATTTCCCTGACTAATCTTTTAATCAAAAAACTTCTCAAAATCTTCACTAAATTTCGCTGACTTTTAAGGCCTAGGGGAATCATGTTTATATATATAAATAATTCCAACAATAACCAAATCAAGTAAACTAAAAATAAAGAAGCTCAAAAAAAAAAAAGAATCAATTATACAAATTATTTTAAATACCAATTTTTAAAACCATTTAAAAAAAAAATTTTTAAACCATTTTTTTAAATCCAATTTTTCAATAACCAAATCAAGTAAACTAAAAATAAAGAAGCTCAAAAAAAAAAAAGAATCAATTATACCAATTATTTTAAATACCAATTTTTAAAACCATTTAAAAAAAAAAATTTAAACCATTTTTTTAAATCCAATTTTTTTATATACCAATTATTTTATTTTTTTATATATAGTTAAGAAGTTCCTATATCTAGGCTAAATAATAACACCAACAGGTCTGCCAAAATAATTACTAAAAGAAAGGGCAAGAAAGATGCTATGACATACCGACTGGATCGTAAAATTTACATCAACAAATCTATTTTTATAAACCCCAAAATGAGCCACTACACCGCAGTAGTAATCAAACTAGCAAGCCCTGTAAGCAGTAGAAAACATATCTCTTAACAAAAAAAAGTTAGATAGAAAAAGCGGAAAAGTAGATCCTTAAAAAGAATCACGGCCCAAAGGAGGGCAGAAAGAGTATAATAGATAAAGATTCAATGACGATCTATATCAGACAATGTAAAAACTCACAGTTACTTTTAGGATAAGACCAAAACCACTACGTTTTGATGTATATATATATATATATATATATATATATATATACAATATATACAATATATATATTCTCTTTATATATATATATATATATATATATATATAAAGAGAATGCCCATGGAGTTGCCAGCTAAAAGAACCCTAAATTCATATAAAATGGAAAGACACCAAAAAACCGGTACAAGGAGGAAGATAGTGAGCACATTAAAGAATACATTATAAATTCGGAATGATCAACAACAAACAAGAGTACAGCGGAACGGTTAAGAGCATCAAGATGTCCCAAGACGGTACATAGAGAAAGAAAACAGTAACAAACACACGATAAGAAAAATATAAAAAATCTCGATCCGAGGTGACGAGGAAGGACTAAGAAAAGAAGAAAAAGTAGTTGAAAAATAAATAAACCTATATTCAGCGTGGTTAACAGCCGTAACGAAAAGAAAAAAATAGTTTTAATTATTCTCTCCCGAAATAAACTTTTATCTTTTTTGTAATACTAGAAAAATAAAAAATTACTAATAATATTATACAAGTAATTTTATATTTTCAGGAAAAAATATTAGTTATTGTAATATACGAGTCAGTATATTATTCTATTAGGATAACTAAGGGAATGAAGAATACAGCCAGTTGAATACAAATATACGGCTAGACAGAGTTTCAAAATACATAAATATTAATAAGTACTTTACATGTATATTAATACTATATAATAATAATAATACTTTATAAACTTATTCATTTATAGGTTCGTATTAATCATTCTCAACATATTATAGATTACATCAAAAATAATCTTATATTCCTCAGGTCGTTCAATAAATTTCCATACAAATAGATTATTTTACAAAGAAGTACTATTTATTAAAGAAAATAAATTTAACTTTTTTGTTTATTATTTATAATATTTCGAAGTTACAACGCAAAAGTTAAATTATATTTATTTTAATTTATTTCGAATAAATTTAAGTAGATAAGTTCAACCTCCAAGATATCTTTTTACACAAAAATCTTATACATATTGATATTTTTCTTTTGCTTAATTGTTTTTTTTTTAATAAAAACTAATAAAAAAAAAAATGAACCCACCGGTTCAGTATAGCGGTAAAACTCATCAGAAATCAGATGATTTCGAAGTCGAGGTTGTTCGATTCAAATCATAGTAAAGGTAGTTTAGTTGCTTGTACTCGGAATTGAACACTAGATCATGGATACCGGTGTCTTTTAGCGGTTGAGGTTCGATTAACCACAAATCACAGGAATGGTCGGCCCGAGTTTCTTCAAGAAACAAACCGGTGCATTTACAATTCAATTCCAATCGCTAATAATTTTGTCGATACAACTATAAATAAAAATATATTAAAAAAAAAATAAAATCATTATTTTCTAACTTTGAAAATTATTTATTAAAAATTAAAGATTCAAAATTAATTAATTTTAAAGATTCAGTACATCATTTTCAACTATTGTATTAGTTAATAAAATATTAAATTTAATTTTATAATATACCCTCTGTTTGATTATATAAGTTATATAAGTATTTATATAGCTTTATTAAAAAGAAAAAACATTATAAGATATTACAAAATTTATTAACGATTTTGACTTAACCTAAAATAAATATGAACAGATAAAGTTACACAAAAAACACGATGTTATCTAAAAAACATTTCAATAAAATATTTATTACATTTTCGACATTGTAAATAACAGAAAAATGTCAACATAAGAAGTCTTTTGATGTTACTCAAACTCAAATAAAAAAAATTAATTTAGCATTTAAAACTTTGATTACTTTTAAATATATAAAAATGAGTTGATCCGTTCTGAAACACTTAGAATAAGTAAAAATATTTATCTTTTTTATAAATACAGATAATTATTCATATTTATTCGATAATAAATTGTCAAAAAGAAACAGTAAAATCGCAAATTAATATAAGTTATTCCTTGCATTTAAATAACATTAAAATAAGGATATTATCTTAAAAATTCTTCAAAGTTTACTTAGGGTAAAATAATTAAGTGTGCTATAATTAACAAAATTTTCAAACATTGAAGTTTATATTTACATAAAACTTCAATACATATGTATACACGCATTTGCAAGTTCTATATATATATAATAGATGCTATAAGGTGGAACTGGGAAATTTACTTGATAAGCACCTAAATCCCAGGATGAGATTTTAGTATCACCACCTGTACAATTATTGCCGTACATTTTAACTCCTTAGCTATTGAATCGTAGAGAAATGCCGGTTGAAATCTCTCTCATCACAAATCGGACACAATCGCTTTACAGATTCTTTTCAAAGCGATATTTGTATTCTATCCAACGGTGCGTATATAATTAACTTATCTCTTTTTGTTTCCTTGCAGTAAACTTACAATTTTTCCACAATTTCGGGACATCCGAAATTTCATGCGAGTTTTCACCAGCACTCGGTTCCAAACGGGGCACCAAATATTTTGGAGGTTCAAAACGGAGTGCCCATTCGTGAAATAGGAAAAACAATGAAGCATTTCCGAGTGTGTCAAAGCTCTACCAGGTAGTGGATTTTAAGTCAAAAGTTGTAAGGTTCAAATCCTAGTAAAGGCAGTTACTTTTATACGGATTTGATTATTATTTCGTGGATACCAATGTTCTCTGGTGGCTGGGTTTCAATTAACCACACATCTCAGAAATTATCGACCTGAGACTGTATTACTGTACACTTCACTTATATCCTCATTCATCCTCTGAAGTAATACCTTACGATGGTTCCGGGGTGTAAACAGAAAAAGAAAGTAAGGTAGTGGATGCAACATATTCACAGACTCCGGTGATAGGACATTTTCAAACAGAATGTGATCAGCGTATTATTCATTCATTTCGTGTCGACAGCCATTATATACTACAGTAAACTGCTTTTCGTTATAAAGGAATGAGGTATCAAGAATATCCCAATATTTTTTCGGTTCTTAAATTTCCAAAGTCAAATTGTCTTTGTGCAACGCAGTAAGTATTTTAAAGGTAATTTTTTAACGCAAATTTTAATACTTAGGTGAACACCAGAAGAGAAAACCGAACAAGTAAAAAGATACAGATATCTCGGGCAATACTAACTGAACACTGAAGACTAATAAGTAAAGAAGAGATAAAGACGGAAATTGCAACGGAAAGTGAAGCCTTCTTTACAAAGAAAAGCCTACTTTACTTTATGAATCTGAACCTTAGGAAGAAATCGGTAAAATGCTATAATTAAAGTATACTTTTGTACGGTAAGGAAACATGAACGCTGAGAAAAAGGAAAATTATAATATCGAGGCTTTTGAGATGCTGGTCTAATGGAAGATGGAGAAGATGAACTGAGTGGACAGAACGTAGAAGTGTTAAGAAGAATAAATGAAGATAGAACAATATCGCGACTGCCAGAAAGAGAAAAGGAAACTGGATGGGGCATATAATTGGGGTAAAAGGAGTAATAAATACAGTACTTACGAATCCGATTAAGGTGAAAAAAGAAGAGGCAGGGAGAAGCTGAAATTAATAAATGACATAAAGGGTAGTGAATGTTATAATGAGACGAAAAGAAAACCACGGGACAGAAACACATGGAGACAACAGGGACCCGGCCACCAGGCAGAACATCACACGATGATGAACTCAAAAATCACGAAAAAAAATTATTTAGAAACTTGAGTAATAATTGTTACAAACATATAAATAAATATACATCAATTATATTAGGTACTTAGTAAAGTAACAAGTGAAGCTGTTGAAATTGTTCTGAAAATGAATTTATATCAGAAATTCTCTGAGGTATAAAGAATATTGACCCAACCACCTTGAGAGAAGGGTAAAAAAGTAACAAATTTTTACAGTTTACAAATAGAACCTTCCTATCTAAAGATGAATCATAAAATAAAAAAAATAATAAAAACTATTTATTATATCAGTCATATACGAACGTAGAGAAAAATTGAAATAAGGTAATATTGAAAATTAATATTTATCTACAGATTGATGTCATCAGAGGATAAAAAATATTCATTCTTTTAAAAAAAGATAAAAAATATTGAATTGTCCATTGCAAATAATGAAACTCTTGCAAGTAGGTGTATATAGTATGAAATTTTTTTAACGAGCTTAGTTTTTGTGAAGTTAACGAGGATTTGGACCCGGGAGACTTCTGAATAGACTGACGTGCTATCATTGCACTACAGAAGACCTTTTCCATATATCAATTATAATAATGGATGAAGTAGAAACGATATTTTATTTGGCTACTATTAATAATATAAGTGCTCAGTCAATGTTTTCAGCCCGCTCAGTCATAACAGATATCTACAAACTGCTGATATAATTGATTAGTAACAGGGAGTGGCTTGTCTCAACTTCACTACATATGAGAATAGGTGTATATCTTTACATTTCTACATTATCGTACACGGTATATCAAATTTCTCCTGAAATATACATTTATTTACAAATACACTTGTGCGCTCACCCATCACTACCAAAATACTGATCTCTCAAACAAGCATTTTTCCTAAACTGTCACTTTTAAATATTTTTTTTTTTTTTGTTTTTTTTAATTTAATTCTTTTACTTAGAATTCTTTCAGAACTTTTGCTCATTCTTACATTTATCCAGTGGTTTAGCTAAGAGTGGTTTGACAGCCCTTCGTTTTTCGAGTTTATTTCAATGATAGCTTTCAATTAATCAATTCTCTCTCTCTCGCTCGCTCTCTCTCTCTCTCTCTCTCTCTCGCCCTCTTTATTTCTTTTGTTTATCTTTAATTCAATAAATCAAGATCCGGAAGCTATTAAACCAATCCAATTTGTTTTTTCTTTTGTAGTACGTTAAATTTGTCAGATCTTTTTAATCATCGAAATAAATATTAGGATGAATAAATCCATTGGCTTTTTCTCTTTTATAATAATGTGCAATGCGACACAAAGTATACAGGTAAAGCTGAAGCTACGTCAACTTACCTTTTTCCTCTTTTCTTTTTACTACCAATACGTATGTTTAAGGTTATACAAAGGACTTGAAAATGTACATATAGTAGTTTAGAAAGGAATACCCCAGGTACAGAATAATAACAAAAACATGAAATCGTATGTAAACTAGAAAAGAAGGGTCATGTCTATATATTCAGAGAACAAACTGGCTTTCTCATTCGGATCTTTTAACCTTATATATTTTACGTGATGTCACAAAAAAACCAAGGGAGATCAGTTTCTCTGTACGTTAGTTTAAAATCGGTTGCTTTGATGATTTTCATTAAAAAAAAAGTTACTTCTATTAATCCTTTACTATTCTGCGCGAGTCTGGGAAAACAAATAAATTCATAAAAGACACTAGTTCCTCTTTTTTTAACGTACTTAAAAAAATTAAATTACATTTTATTTGATAAAACTCAATATATTTAATTCTAATATAGTGAAAAATAATACCAAGAAAAAGTATTTACGTATAATAATTTAAGGAAAATTATCATAAATTTATTGATTTTAAATGTAGATATTTTAATATTTTTAATATAAATACCGTAAATATTTTTATGTTTTTCAAAACTTTAAAATATAGCGTCATTTTTTATCGTCTTGATTATAACCACTTGAAACATATTTCTAAAACTACAATTCTTCAATTAGTACGTTCAAATGTGGAATGATAATTTTAGGAGCCAGTTAAATGTAGAGATAGACATAACAGTGTCTAGCTAATACATATTAACCTTCAAAAAATTAGTGCATTTGTTTGTTCAGCATAATTATAATGACGTACTGTTTTATAAAAAATAAATAGGTATCCTTACAACTGATGAGAACAGAGCTGACCAGTTAAAAAATGAAAGTAGATACAAAATAAAATGTTATTAAATAATGTGGAAGTTTAATAGGAATTTTTTTCGATAGTAATCACTACGTCAGCATTACATTGCAATACAACAAATCAAACATATTTATTTCAACATAAGGTAGTTTTTTTCCAAAGAAAAGAATGCGTAAATTAATGATTAACACTGTATGTACGTCAGAGATTCTAAACTATACTAGTGACAATCACTTTCTCTGAGAATAATGATGATGAACATTCAGTCAATTTCTATACAGAATAAATTGAAAGCAAAAAGAAAAAATCGTCATTGCGAATTACATTAAATATAACTTATTCGTAAACTACATTAGATTAGATTTGCATGTTGATATCAAACAGTATATTGGAATCAGAGGGAAAAACAACATGAAACACCGTCGTTCCTCACTTTTCACTGTATAAGTGGCACCAGAAATTCTACTTCAATAAATGCAAAAATCAAACGCTACAATACTGTAATCAAGCCGGAAACACTCTACGCTACAGAATGAATATCCTTAAACAACAAAAATAGACTGGAAGACAAAGAAAATATTTAAGAAAGGTTCTATTACCAATGAAGACTGATAGAAGGTATTATCTAAGAACAAATGAAATATTCTTCCAAGATAAAGAGGAAATCGCGACTATCTTTAAAAAATATTACAATTTTTCTGACAGAACAATGAATGAAAATTAACAATAAGAATGGATAAAGGAATTAACAATAGATAGAGAAACCTTCAAAAATTAATCCAACAGATCACGAAATCAAAAATGAAAAACCAAAAACACACGGTCAGAGGAGAAGAATAAAAGGATTTCTCACTAAAAATGAAAGAAATCTAGGAAGAGAAAAAGAAGAGAAAGAAAATGAAAAAAAAAATGATATTGTCGACTGTCTCTCGTGATTCAGTAGTAGCGGAAACGAAATAATAAAAAAAATATCATTTTATTCATTCATTACATATTAATGGTTTTAAGAAAATAAAATAAAGTATAAGTACAGCAGAAACGCTTATTAAAAATAAAAGTGTTTTATGTTTCACAAAATAATATATTTTCTTTACATAATTAGGTCTCTTAGGAAATATGATCCAAATTTCTACAATTTTTTTTTCTTGACGATATCACTTAATAAATTGCAAATAACATACACAGTACCGAATACAATGAAACCCTATATAAATTCAGGACCCTTTTACAAGATTTTACACGGTAAAATAGGTAGATTAAAAAGAAACGTAGTTCGATAAATCCTCATAACTGCAATTCTAAACAACCCTACTAAAGTCTATAAAATATCAGCAAAAAAGGTTTCACTGATACCTTAATTTCAGATGTAAATTTGACTATATTAATTACATTATTTTAATATCTGTAACACTACGACGTTCATTCTAAACTTAAAACTACTTTTGCATAAATTTTGATGTTAAAACTTTTAAATTTATTATAAATGCATAAATATTAGATTAAGAAGGTAAATATAGGAATAAAATAGTTGCTGATGACCTGTGATACGAGAGACTGTCACACAATAATGTGGCATATACATTCAATGTTTACAGCGAAAGATGAGGCGCGATGCGAGTTTTATGTTGCTTTTCCCCGCTTGATTCCAGTATAAAAATGTTATAGAATATTTTTTTGGAAGCCCAGCGTCTCCTATTATTATATATTATTGGTGCCTATAGAACTCTCTCGAGAGAGGCGGTCCTTATTATTTCTAGTATTAAGCCAATTGATATCCTTGCTACGGAGCGCCAATTACGTTATAATGCCAAGAAGGTAGGCCGACATACCTCTGCGTACATAACATAAACAGACGACCAATGTTTCCATTTATAGCGGGTCAGGTGGACTGAATCGTGTTACACGCACGGTATTCTTCGTGATGCGAGAAGTATGCAGGCAGGTTATTAGGTGGATTTCCCAAAATAAGTATATTACATAGTTTCTTTCTAGACATGATGCTTTTCGATATAGTTTGGCCAGATTTGGCTGGATTAATTCAGTGGCTTGTGTCCAATGTATACGGCACCATTTGATGATGTGCGCCATGCTTTACATGTCTGCCCAAGGTACGAATCTGATCGTACCAAAGTAGTCAGAGGGCTTGCGAGAATCAATTCTGGTTTTCATCTGCAAATTAACTGGAAGACCGAAAGAGAAATGGAATATAATTGCTGACTTCCTGAGATTCTTAGCCCTGCAGAAGATGGCTGAGGAGGTCTGACGCTGTTATACGATGTTGATATATAAATAGAACAGCAACCCGGATGGCTAGGGGCCCGCCTGGGTGCTTAATTTGCCAAGAAAGTCGTTCTGGTATCTAACATCGGTTAGCTGAGATATTCGCTGTTAGGATAAGAATGGAAATGTTGAGAACTCTGTGATGGAGTTGCGGTTTGTGAGGATGTAGGCATCTACCTCGCTCCCGAAAGCGGAACAGAGCAGAGAAAAAAGATAGGGTATATCTTCATTAGAATCTTATTAAATTTGTGAATTTGTTTCTTGATTTTTGAGTAAATCAAACGGACTCTAGTAAATTGATTTGTAGGAAAAATATAGTCGTTGCGTTCAACGCTTGTTTTGTTGATAAGAGAATTTTATGTTAAAAAGACTCAATCAAGAGATGATCTGAGTGCGTGGCCTGATTGAGGTTAGAAATGGAAAAGTTTGTGAGTGAAACTTTCGTTGTTAAAGAAAGGCGCGGGGATAGCGCTTCCCCAAATATGTTAATCTGATAGTTGACGGTTTTAAATTATGTTAGGTGGTTGTAATTGGAAGAAGCGATACGAAGGTAATAGTAAGTTAACACAACGATAGCAATTCTGCCGAGGCATTTACATCGGCGGCATCCTGACAGAGACCAAACTGATGACTGCGATGTGTTATCAGGATTAGAGGGTTTAAAAGACGAACTCCGGAAAAGCCCATCAAGGCTACAAAGGGAGGGAATGGTGTGGTGACCGGATCGTCATAAGGCTGGTGGTCTTCTCCTACTGGGATCAGAAAGGAAATTAATTATTTCCATACAGAATCTATCATTAACTAAGATAATTACTGGAGGAAAGTGTTTAATTGAAGTTGCTACTTGTACAGTGCGAAAGTAATTTCCAAATACTTCCTTAAGAAATTCTGATTATTTCAGTTGATTTTTTCTTGTCAAAAAGAAATTCAAAGGCGTTACGTTTTGTGGTCTCGAAGGACAATAAATTACCCACCGGGTTGGTCTAGTGGTGAACGCATCTTCCCAAATCAGCTGATTTGGAAGTCGAGAGTTACAGCGTTCAAGTCCTAGTAAAGCCAGCTATTTTTACACGGACTTGAATACTAGATCGTGGATACCGGTGTTCTTTGGTGGTTGGGTTTAAATTAACCACACATCTCAGGTATGGTCGAACTGAGAATGTACAAGACTACACTTCATTCACACTCATATATATCATCCTCTGAAATATTATCTAAACGGTAGTTACCGGAGGCTAAACAGGAGAAGAAAGAAAGAAAGAAAAACGACAATAAATTGGTTTCCATGCTCTCTATACAATTTGTTAAGTAATATTTGGTAACAGCTATTTATTTTTTTAGTTTAGGAGATGCTTAAATATTCTGAAAAATTATCGCCTTTGTTGCATATACATAAGCATCTTTTTTCTTTGAAATTTTTCTGCACGTATGTATATATATATATATATATATATATATATAATGTATGTATGTATCGGCATACACACGAAAAAATTGTAAAATAAACCCAGCCTGTAGTTAAAATTAGATATTATTTATTATTAGCATTAAATGTATCTAAATGAAACTGTACGAAGAGTTTTTACAAAAACCTTTATCTAATTAATTTCCAAAACTGGTAATGATTTTAAATCAAACGAATTAGGATTACAACGAGGCGACTCATAAATTAAAACTGGTCATTGGATTAGGCCAATGGCCATTTAATAAAAGAGAAATTGACATTAGGCTTAAAGAAATATAATCCGATCGATAAAAATAACTGTTAAGTGAATTTATCACTTAATAAAAGCAGCAGTTAAGTAAATGAATACTAAACTGACTTAAATTTAATAAAAGAAATATCGTCAAACTACTTCCTATGTTATAAATTCGAACATTAATTCGTTTCATTTTTAAGAAAATTTGTGTCACCAGAATATTTTTGTGACAAGTTAGTAAATTATTAAAAAAAAAAAAATAACAATAAATTTATCATATATTCTCAACAAAAAAAACAGAATTTGCATTTTATTGAAAGCAAGTTTTCCCTTGTTAATATTAAATTCGATTTCTGGAAATGACAACTTAGAAATTGGTTTCCATGTTTATAAAAAGACGCAAAAAAAATTATGAATAAACCTTTGAAGTGCAATATTATTATCAAGATTAATACAGTTTTAACTAGTTATGAAACAAATATTGTATTTATTACTACGATATCATAACTATCAATTATATAAATAATAGAAGAAACAAAATGATTAAAAAATCCAATATTCCCTAAATAATATAATTTTTAAAATTTTGTAAAAATTTATCTTTAACGTGTTAAAAAAAATCATAATTTTTTTAATTGAATTTAACAACAACGGATTTTATTATTTTTAATCTTCATCGTCAGGTTAAAAATTAGTTAAAATAAATACGTAAGTTCCTTAAGAAATAATTTTTTTATTTTGGTTTAAAACACTGCTTGAAGTAAACGGATAAAATTATTATTAATTTTGATTAACATAAATTCAAATAATATATATATTAATTTTCTAAACATGTTGTCCCGTGTGTCAAATCACAATTAATTATTTATAGTTAAGAATCACCATAAACACACAAATAAAAAAAGAAATTGATCTCACCTTAAGTGATAAAATCTTTTCTTATTCAAGAAGGTCTTTCGGACCCACTGGATCCATCATCAGTTGTTAAGATAACACAATTAATAAAACACTACGTATTTGGTCACTAAGGTAAAACTAATTAAAATCGTAATCAGATGTTAAAAACAAATTTCAATATGCAGATGTTATAGCCAACTTATAGACCGTTGTGTTCGAAATGTGTTTGATGGTTCACTAAACTGAAGTTTTTATATTTATTTATAAATATAATATTTTTTTTTAATTCTTTAGTTTGTTCGTAACGTTACAATTTTCTAATATTGAAGATTATCTTCGAAGTTTGTAATTTTGTGTCTATTTGAAATCAAGTGATCCGCCATGTTTGAAAAACATTTCTTCTTATTCGTGAATGCCGTTACATGTTCTGAAAATGTTGCCTTGAACGATCTATCGATTTTTACAATATTTATGGTATCACAGTCTGTGCACTTAATATTATATATGCTGCTCAAATTGAACTTGTTAAAGACGTAGATTGAATTATAATTAAAGAATTTTGTTGAAATGTTATTCACCGGTTTATACGCTATTGTATATTTTTCTGTACTATAAACGTTCATTATTTTATATATGTTCTCGTTGAACTGTATAAAATATAACTCTTATTGCAATTTTAAACTGGTTTATTGGAACGATAATAGCGTCCTTGTTATTATATTTCTTATTCAAATATCGCCTGTAAATACCGTTAATGAAAGATTTATCGTGTAGCTATTCTACAAAGCTACACCTCTTAAACACCCCAGTTCGTTGTTTAAAACCACTTTATTATTACGTGAATAAATCACAGCTCTATGCATGATAACATAGTAAGTGTTCCTTTTATGCGACCATGGGTTATTTAAGTTGCTATGAGTAGTTGTATTATTGCTGGTCGTTATATTTACTCCACGAAGCTTAAAAACTTTCGAAACGCGGTGCAATCAATTTATTAACGTGGATTTTATGATTACTTTGGCGTATTAAAGGTATGTTTAAAAGTGTAATTTTTAAAGGGAAATGATTATTTCATGTTTTAATTTTTACACACACGCGCGCGCGCGCACACACACACACACACACACATACACACACAAAATTTCTCTCTCTCTCTCTCACTCGCTCTCTCTCACTCACTCAAAAATAACAACTTTAACAAAAGTCTTATTGAGCCTCCACGAGGTGCGCCTGGGTACATCCAGAACAAATAGGAGAAATTTGTCCGATGAACTGAATCTGAGAAAACTTCATAGCTTTATTTATCATCAAATGACACCTCATTATCACCTAAATAGATCACATCAAGAGTTTTAACTCGGTACCAAGTCCCACCACAAGTGACCCCTTGACAATTCATGAACGATGATCTTTTAAGGAATACTCCGCCGGCTGAACTAAGCTACACCAGAGTTCAGAGAAGGCAGCATTCGGAAACGGTAGGCTACCACTTAGAAGATAACATGCGATCGAAAGCACTGGAATATCCCAACACTACACACACTAACAAAAATAATATAAAGTCCAAAATCAAACCGAAGCAAGTTATCTACATTTCCACACAGAAAGTAAACTTGCTCGTGCAGACTGGTAAATTAAAAATAATAACTGGCATACTGGACGAACAGAAAATTTTCACCATGGGTCTGCAGGAAATAAGAAACGCCGATCAGGACGCCGTTGAATCTCAAGAATATAGGCTCTACAAAGGTATACCTGGAAAGAGAGTTACAGTACAGTTTGGAACAGGCTTTTCAGTCAGCCTCAAAATAATAAACTCCATACAAGAATCCAAGTCACAATCCCCAAGAATCTGAAACTCTTCCTAAAAGCATCTAATAAAATAAAGACTATAATAAACGCCCACGCACCCACTAATAATAAAAATAACTCAACAAGACCGTAAAGAAACAGAAAAATTGTGGGATCTACTCTATCTGACTATAAATAACATCCGCAAAACCACGTTAACCAATTAATCGGAGACTTCAATACTCAACTATGCAGAGAAAGAAGATATCGCCACACCATCGGAAAATGGCCCACTCAAAAGAAAACAAACAAAAAAGGACAGACTCGGAGATCTCTGCAGAATCCACAAACTACTCTCGAAATGCACATATTTCAAGAGGAAACCTCAATAACCTTCTTGCGGTAGATGACCAATCCACTACAAGGAGATCTACACCGTAAAACTCCTTCCAGAAGTAGACACAGGCTCAGAGTACTACGTAGTCACAATTAAAATTAAATTTATTCTCAAAAAACACAACAAAACCTCTTAAAACTAAAAGAAAAATGGACCCAGCTAATCAAGAATGAAAATGACCAAAAAGGAACCAAAAAATAACACGGATAAACGCGAAGATCTAGTCAACAACTTTAAACAAATCACAGAAGAATTAGCCTCGATAAAATCCCTTAAAAAACATCAATGGTAGAACAGAAATGTGAAAAAACAGTGGAGAAAAGTTATCAAGCATGGCTATTTCACCAATCACAAACATCTTTCCAAAATCTAGTAAAACAAAGATAAGAAACCACCCGAACCCTAAGGAGAATAAAAGGTCAACACCATAAAGACACACTGACCTCAAAAGAAGAAGTCAATAAAACACAATCAAGAGACTACTATAAAACCATTCAAAAATCAATCCAAGAATACAAACTTCCAACCCTACAATTAAAGGATGAAAACGGAAAAACTGGTCCATAACAACAGAGAAAAAGCAGAAATTTATACGCGTTGAAGCTAAATATTTCAACAAACTCCGAAATTGCGAAAAACCGACAGAACTCCTAAACTTCAACACCAACACCCCAATAACAACAAAACCAGAAAATATCAACCCTCCCACAACAAAAGAAGTCTACCAAGTACGGGATGAGTTGAAGAATTACAAAGCAGTGCGAGAAGATCAGACTAATCTTGTATGATCCGAGATCAGGACGGGAGAGGCCAGAGGGCTTCTTCCTTCCTGATCGTGCATGTCTGAGAAGCTTCCCAGGCAGAACACCATGCAAAACTGGCAGGCAGGAGAGTCGCGACCCGGATGAACAATGAGATTGATTCTCAGAAGTATGGATGAACCGTTAACATGAAGAGGTGGTCTACTTTCAACTCAAATCCTGGCGGGACATGGTCTCTTCCGGTCGTATCTCTACAAAATGTGAAAGGTGCCGACTGCCAAGTTGTGTACTTTGCAGCCTGCCGAAAGACGATACCTTTCACACATTCTTTCAATGAACGGATTGGAGGATGCAGGACAATATTCTCGACATCACGCTGGGAAGTAAGACGCTTGGATGAAAGTTTCGATATACGAGGAAACTGTTCTCCTCGAAAAGAGAAACCTACAGTCACTCAAGGGAGGGAAGAAGCAGTCTGCGAGGGTGAATGGATAAATAGCGCCACTCTTAAAGTAATGCTACCACCTCTTAGGTAGTTGATGAAACGTAGATGGGCTTGTGGGTAGGCCCGAATGTGAGCAGTCCCAAACAAGCCATTCGTCTGATGGTACATAAAGCATTTTCCCTCCTTGAAAAAATTATTTATTACTATTGCCTTATCTGTTCCATTTTAATTATTATTATAGCACGAAACAAAAAAAAAAAAATCTATAATTTTTAACCAAATTTTCATGCAATTTTACAAACATTAAAACTAAACAATTGACTGCATGTTAAGAAATCAAGAAAGTTATAATCACCTTACTTAAAATTAAAAATACGTAAAAATTTCTAGAACCGCCAAATTGTCTCACGTAAATCGGAGATTGTCTGTAGTAGAATTTGATGGAGATATTTTTCGTTAAAACTTGTATAATAAATAACTGCCGACTTATAAATAAAAAAGAAGCGGATTACATTTTGCCAAAAAATTATTCATTAAAAAAAAAACCGATAGCTCAACAATTTGTATCGAAAAAAGATGGCTGAATTGAGTTATGGTTATTTTAGTTGTATTATTTACTTAATTACTCTACTATGAAGGCTATATATTTTTCGCTTTAGGAATTTTTTTTCTAAAACTAAATACTATTTACGGTATATGAATAAATAAAAGAATTTGAAATAAAATAGGCTTCTAAAATTCCTGATAAGCCCTTTCAAGTTCATGTATTTCATATTATTAACTGTTTTTATTCAAAATACTAAGACAAAATGTGATAAAAGATAATATTGTATTCAAATCTCTTGTTGGTAGTTATGAAGAATGGATCTCACTCACACACAAGACACTTTAAGACTATGTCTTTTAATTATCATAACAAAAAGTGGGTACCATTTAAGTTTTACATTCAAATTAAAGTAAAGGTTCGGTATTAAATGATCACGAACTACGGTGCAATAGAATCAAAAATGTTGTAAACGTTTTTTTATTATGATTAAAAGCCTTAAATTTTAATAGAAATACATAAAGTACAATAAAATACGAAAGATACAACAGTAATAATACAAAGGAAAATATACTAATACTTACACGTAAATACTTAAACATATACTCAAATAACATAATAATATTGTTATTGGCACTGACCAGCAGAAGGACATCCCAACCAACCCCCGTAGGAGAAGACACATGCCTCTCGTGACGATTCCGGTTGCCACCCCCCTCGTTCATAACCCTGATGGGCTTTAACGGAGGTCGTCTTTTGACCCTTTAACATTTTACATCTCACAGTAATCAGCCAGACATTGTTGGGAACAACCGATGTAAATGCCTCTGTATACATTTACATTAGCGAATTATGACTCAGCCTTCGCCTTCAGTGTTGGCTTCTTTCGGACATCTTGACTGTCCAACTTCGTTGCCCTCTGAACTAGCTAACAGAGTTCGCGGAAGCACGAAACCCGCGCCTAGTTATACCTTTTAATTGAGCTATTGTGAGTAAATGTCTCATAATACGAGGCAAATTCAATAAATAACACAACACAAGAAATGTTGTTCGCAACAACGGAATTTATTCCTAGTGCCCTTAGTGAATTCAACTTTATAGTTCAAACCCCTGATTTGATTACAACTACGGATTACGGTCTGCTCTACATGGGAGAGGAGGGCAGATCTACTCCCAGTGATCTCCATCGCAGAGTCCCGCGTGACCGGCAGAAGGACAACTGGTTTGCTTGGCATTTCTCCCGCCACCACCCCATTCGGTCGCCCTAAAGTATACGACCAAATGTCTGTGCCGCAAACGGCTACTGAACCTCGAACAGTTTAGCGACCAATATCCTAAATAACTCCTAGATCTTACCTAACAGCGTGAGCGGACTAAGCGGGTGCAATACACCACCGGCTTGCGTATACCAACCACTCAATTGTCATATATTTGCTAAAATGGGCAGGCGCACCCTGTCAACTACTAAAAATATATATGATATCCATAAATTAAAAGAAGCAGAAGGACAAAACAACCATTGTTCGCCGGTGAGAGTAATCAGTTATTATATTTTTGGCGATTTGTTTTATTATTTATTTACTGTAGTAGAGACCGCCAACAATTCACAATTACTCGTATAAGCCTTTAACTATTCAATTTATGTACATTATTAGATTTACAACTAATTACACTCATTACACCAACAAAAAAGTATCTGATGCATCGATAGATAAATGACAATACAACATTTAATATTAGTAACTTAAATAAATAATGAAAATCCATAATAACAAAAGTAAACAATTCTGGATCGTAATAACTATTAAATTATAATAACTACAAACCATTAAAATATACTATACGATAAATACACACTATATACTATAACTATAAAGCATTAAGGAGAAATAATAATGATAGCTAAATTTATGAATTAAGTTAATATGTATAAAAAGTAGAATAATTAGACTGCAGTATATTAAATAGAGAGTTTTAAACTAAGTTATTAAATTAAAAATAAAATATATATATATATATTCGATTATCCATTTCCTGTAATCCACGTTAAGATAAAATTTGTTATCGCTTCTCTCGTGAATAAGGAAGCAAGAGATCATATTAATAAGCTTGATGCTAATAGCCTGCATACGGTCGTTATATTAAAAAATTCAACCTTGTATTTCTTCAGCCCGCTATTTATAAAGTTATTATGTAAGTATAACATGTGTACAAAAAAGAATCAATTTCTACAAAACAAAAAAGGTTAACATAATCCATCTGATTTTCATCACCTTTTCAATGGATTATAAGGATTTTAAGTACTATCACAATTTTGAAACGTATAAAAACTATCTAAAACAAATTTACCTTTTTTCCAAAATGAAAAGTGAAAATAAAAAATGCATTGATTTTCTTTAGAAAATTTTTATATCGATTTGTTTCTTTACACAAGTAATTCCCAAACTTTTTCGCTTCTCGGCGCCGTTGCTGAATCCAGATTTTCCCAGGTGCCCTTTGTCAAATTCTAACAAGTACGGTTTGCGAAATAATCTTTAAAAGGTTTAGGTAAAAATAAATAACGCATCTTAGAAAACAAAAAAAATTGTAAATAAACTTACGTTCTATGACAATGAATTGAAAATGTAATTAAAATTATGAATTGTATAATATTTTGCGACAACTCTGAGACGAAGTCGCGGCTCCCCAGGGTGCCGAGGTCCACACTTTGGGTACCGCTGCTTTACATTATTTGTTTCAGTCTTTCTTATGGTTAAGGCGCGTGTAAGTACATAAGATACACATGCTGAAAGTCCTATTTGCTTTTTTTGAAAGTAAAGATGTACATATACATTCAATACCAAAGGAGAACGGAGAAAGTAAAGGTGTCAATATTATAGAACTAAATCTTATTAACATTTCAGTAATGCTGATATGAAGCAGCATAAGCGATTCTGTGAAGAAATAGAAGACAAGGTTTTTCGTGTTTCTCTCCCATTTCATAAGTATATTTCTCTAATAAATTTGGTATTAATAAATACCAGTATTTTTTGGTGAAATTTTGGAAGTTGTAATAGAAGAATGCAATTAAATAAATATTTGGTCATGTAATGATTACACGGACAGTAAGTGTAACAAAATACTCAGAGGACTATCAGAAAAAAATTAAAGAATTAAATAAGGCGCGCGCGCGCGTGTGTAGGCTAGTCTCATTCACTGAGTTTTGTTTGTTGCTCTCGGTTCAAAAAATATAATTTTCACTTCAGTAAGTATATATATATATATATATATTATTTATTTTTTTATGCGCACGCATATGCATACACACACACAATTAAATATATATGGATTCATAAATGGAATATATACAGACAAAATACATTTTAATATTAATTACCTTTATTGTTTCAAGTTTACCAACCATACAATAAACAAATAAACACAACATAAATATCCTCTACAACGTTTTGCCTATCACCGTAAGCTCATTGAACTGCATACGAAAACATACATTACATTTAACTATCCAATATACTCATGTACTGGACCGTTAAACAATCAACCCATGAAGATTTATATCTCATTATATCTCTACTGCTCATATGACATTCATCACAAATTGCCTACATTATATGTGTGCGAGTTTAGACACACATATATATGTATATATATATATATATATATATATATATATACACTAGCGTGTTATTTTACTCTTCCGAGCTGCCCAGTATTTCTTCATCCGTTCAGATCTTACTTTCTTTTCTTCATCCGTAAACTTCTTCGTTTATTTTGTCGTTTGTCTGTTTTTTGTTTAAATCTAATGCTTTTGTCTTTTAGCTTTGTAATTTTTCCAGTTTTATTCTGTAGGTCAGTCAGGGAAATTCCCAATTCTTTCATATTTTCTCTAATTTCTTTGATCCATCCTATTTCTAGCTTTTGGAACCAGAGCTTTTAATGATATTCCTTGACAGTCTTGTTTCCGGTGTCCTTGTGAGATGACCAAAGAAAGAGATTCTTTTTTTCCGCATAGTATCAGTAGCAGGCTCTATTTCTCGATACACCACCTCATTTGCCACAATCCACCATCGGCCTTCTTTTTGGTGTTTTTTATTGATACACGTTCTGACAATTCTCCTCTCTGTTTTCAGAATTTTTTCAATTCGGTTTTTCTGAGTGATTTTGAAAAGGGTCTCGCTTCCGTAGGTGACTTCTGGCTGTACTACACTTTTATAATGATTAAGCAGAAAGGCATTTTTTGTTATATGTTGACCAAGTTAATTTTTGGGATTTAATAATTTTATTTGTCCTGTTTTGCCATGTCACTTTTTCATTTAAATTATAAGTTATTATTTCCCCTAGATATTTAAATTGTTTTACTATTTTAATTTTCTGATTGTTTACCGTATGTCCTCTATTACCAGAGGATCTATATATATATATATATATATATACACTGGTATTACATCACTTCGGACATGCTTCATACAGGTATTTCAGTTAAAAAGATAAAAGATTGTTATAGAATATTACAAACTTATAAGAACCGAACTCAAGACCAGTTATATAGAAGCCAGCATAACCCACTAACTCTATTCTACACAGACCTTACTCTCTCTCATATGTGTGTGTGTGTGTGTGTGTGTGTGTGTGTGTGTGTGTGTGTGTGTGTGTGTGTGTGTGTGTGTGTGTGTGTGTGTGTGTGTGTGTGTGTGTGTGTGTGTGTGTGTGAGAGCGTGCGCGCGCGCTTGTTTGTACAAATTAGAAATTTTTTATCTAAATTTCCAGTAGTTTATCTTTAATAATTTTATGGTTTAAAAACGGTTAATAATTTAAAACAAATACAAAAATTTTAAACCACTGACCAAGTATAATAATTATAAAAAAACTTTTGTTATTAATGAGGAAAATAAGGTTGATTGGTTAAACAAAATAAATTACCCCTTTTCAATACCAGTTTAAATACAATAGTTTAAGAAAGATTAACTTGAAACTTTTATGTAGATGAACGTTACGTTTGAAAATACAGTAATAAAAATATAGGTCACAGACTAGCACAATAAGAATGGCTATTTTCCAGCCAATAATAAATATCTATAAAAAATAATACGTATCTAAAATTAGGCTATAAATATGAAAATACAACGATTTTATATCGTTATAAAATCGTTTATTTTATTGTTAAAGTATCCTATATTTTTGGGCCAACTAAGCTTTTAATTAGACAGGTTTTCTTTCAGTCACAGTTACAGTATATTACCGAGAAGAAAATCATTAACTTTCAATTACGAATTTTTTAATTTCATTTTTATGATTAATTTTTAGTTTTCTTTCGATTATTATTACTAATATTAATGTATTTTGTAAACTTTTGTAAATTGTGACTTAAACTTTAATTATTATTTCCATTGTTGTAAATTTATATTTTATTATTATTATTGTATTCCAATATTTATGTACTTAAATATTGTATTTTCAATTTTATGTGAATTGTTACTTATAAATTTTTAAAGATATTGTAACTATTGTATATATTTGTATGTAATACTGCGCAACATGAAGGCATTGTAAAGCTGTTCTGTTGCACAAAACAAAATAAATAAATATACTATTATTATTATTTCTTCCTGCCGCAAGTTCGTTTGTTGAACGAAATTAATGTATTTTTGTAAACTTTTTGTAAATAGTGACTTAAACATTAATTATTATTTCCAATGTTGTAAATTTATAATTTATTTTTATTATTGTATACTGATATTTATATATTTAAATATTGTATTTTCAACTTATATATGAATTGTTACTTATAACTGTTTATAGATATTGTTAACTATTGTATATATTTTCATGTAATACTGTGCAACATATGAAGGCTTTGTAAAGCTGTTCTGTTGCACAAAAAACAAAATAAATAAAATAAATAAATAAAATAAATATTGTAATAAAATTTTTAAGTTTTCTACAGAAATATGTAACACCCATAACATCAAGCAAATTTTTTTTCCTTAAAGATGAATATGATGATACAAAAAAACACAAACTTAAAAAAAAAAAACGTGGTAGACCGTTGATTTGTGGGTTTGAGAAGGATTGAAAAATGGTATTACGATTTCCGGCGAAAGTTGACATCAAAAAAATTTGTGAATATTTAAGACACAGAAAGGCATACTTTCACCAAGTTTTTCAAAATTAAATTATTTTTGCGGAAATAAAATATAAAAACACAAAAAAAGAAAAGATTTTCGCAATTTTGTAGGAAATTTTGAGGTTATGTTAAAAAGTGACCTCTACAAAAGTTGTAGATTTCTGCATGATCTAAAACTTTTGTATTGAAATTTTTTTTCAATCCCCAATCTCCCACCCTCAACCACCGCTCACGCATTTATTTTTGTTACGTTTATTATAAGCCCCTTTACCATTTCCACTTTTTAAAAGTCTAAATAACAATTTTTTTTTCTATAAGTGTAATTTGGTTAATTATACAATATAATTATTCAAGCAGAATATTTTTTTTGCATATTCTTTACAATAAATTTATACACAGTAAATTTGTAATTTTTGCTGTATGATGTACCGTTTACGTATCCAGAGTATTTTGCGGCTGAAGGTGTTAAAAATTAATTTTTATTTTCTTTGTTTCCGGTTTAAAAAATAATTATAAATGAAGTTCAAATTATAAGTTAATTTTTACAAACATACGAACCCATAGATACAAAACAATAAAAAGATATTTTCTGTTAAATCTACCCACAACCAGTTTTCCCCCCTGATTTTGAGTCATTCTTAGTTTTATTGATTTCGTAAATAAAAAAAAAAAACATGATTAATTCGAAATACAACCATGTTCATATAAGATAAATACTTTAGCTTCCGGACATAAGACTGAAAAGTAGAACATGACAATTTTTATCAATTTATGCATATTACATTTTATGTATATTACCCCAAGTAGCGACGGTGCCTCTTCTTTATAGTTAACATAGCGCAAAATTTGTAGTAATTGGCAATTAATAAAATATTTTCTTAACTCTGCATTTAATATAAATTAATAAAATAAAAGGAAACAAAACAAAATAAGAAAACAAAAACATATTAATATTTGCTCATCTCGCTGATTTGCTACCCGAAAAACGGTGATAAACTAATTTATCCTAACACCATCTAATCTGACTTGTCCTGAACAAATATTCATTATGCAATATGTAGTCAGAATGCTACAATCCACAATGTTCTACATAAGTTATTCGAATATGTCCTTCTCCCGGTAACGGTTCCATCCCAAAAACTGATGTTTTATAACAGGTGATTCAAAGAAACGGGAAATTTAAAAAATTAAATAACGTTAATGAAAACTTTTTTTTAGAAAATAAATTTATTTCGTGTAATTGTACAAATGTTGCCATTTTAGTATACATACATTTTAGTTTATTTTGTAAAGATGACATCTTGCAGGTGATCTCCTCTTCTACGTAAACACTCACGAACTGTCTTCGTTAAACTGTTCGTGGTTTGACGTAACATCTCAACTGGAATTTCCGCAATTGCTTCTCGGATCTTTGCCTTCAGTTCTTCCGTTGTAGCAGGTCTACCGTGGAACACTTTGCTTTTAAGGTGACCACGCAAAAAGTAATCGCAAGCTGAGAGATCAGGCGATCTGGGAGGCCATCTAATGTCACCGTTTCGTGAAATGACACGTTGTCCAAACAATCGGCGTACAGCTGCCATCGATATTCGTGCAGTATGTGACGTTGCTCCGTCTTGTTGAAACCAGGCTGCGTTAAGAATCGGTGGAAATCCCTTTTGTTGTTCCACAACAAAGGTTTCAAGCACGGCTACGTAACGAGCCGACGTCACTGTAATCGCAAGGCCGTTGTCATCCTCAAAAAATTAAGGGCCTATAACACCGTAAGATGACATAGCACACCACACGGCCACTTTCTGGCTGTGCAACGGACGCTGGTGTAGCTGCGTAGGATTTTCTTGTGCCCAGTATCTGAAATTTTGCTTGTTAACAAATCCGCTGAGGTGGAGATGCGCATCGTCTGACATCCACAGTTCGTGAACAAACTCTTCGTTATCATTTATCTTCTGAAGCATTACATTACAGAACTGTGCTCGCACAACTGCATCGTTCGGTTTCAGTTCCTGGACGATCTGCAACTTGTACGGATGGTATTGCAAGTCCTTCACTAACATTCTTCGAACGCTTGAACTATGCGATTGTAAAGATGCCGAGAGACGACGGATTAACCGATGTGGACTTCGTGTGAGCAACTTGTAAAGCTTGAACATTCTGTGGTGTACGGACGGTTCGCTCACGGCCTGGAGGTTTCTTTTTCATTGCCGAACCGGTTTCCTTAATTAAGATTTTAATTTTAATTTCGACTGCAATCAAAAAGGCAAAACTAGTTGTTACAACAGTGGCTAAATCCAAAATTTCCACATCCTACGGCCAATCGTTTCTGAATTATGCGAGATATATACGTACGTACAGACGTCACGCCGAAACTAGTCAAATCGATTCAGGGATGGAAAAATAGATATTTCCGTTGAAATCTGAAAACCAACATTTTTCACGATCACAATATTCCTTTAATTTGCACAAGAAAGTAAAATCTCTTCCAATTTTTTATATATGAGACATCAAACTATTAACATGACTATTGTTACAAAACGTTGGAGGGATACCTAATTTTCTTAGAAACCGTAATAACCTCCGAGTAAACCAATAAAGTAAAATAAGTCCCTATTAAGACAAAACCCATGATCAATTACGACCATCTAACTTTTTTTGGTATTCAATCATTTGACTGGTTTGATGCACCTCTCCAAGATTCCCTTTCTAATGCTATTCGCTTCATTTCAATATACCTCCTATAACCTACATCCCTAACAATTTGTTTTATATATTCCAAACGTTACTTGCCTGCACAATTTGTTCCTTCTACTTGTCCCTCCAATATTAAAGCGACTATTCCAGGATCGTTAATATGTGGCCTATAAGTCTGTCTCTGCTTTTAACCATATTTTCCCAAATGCTTCTTTCTTCATCGATTTACCGCAACACCTCTTCGTTTGTCACATTATCCACCCATCTGCTTTTAACATCTCCTGTAGCACCACATTTCAAAAACTCCTAATCTTTTCTTCTCAGGTACTCCATCATCCAAGTTTCATTTCCATATAAAGCTACGCTCCAAACATATACTTTCAAAAATCTTTTCCTGACGTTTAAATTAATTTTTGATGTAAACAATTTATGTTTCTGACTGAAGGCTCGTTTTGTCTGTGCTATTCGGCATTTTATGTCGCTCGTGCTTCGTCCATCTTTAGTAATTCTACTTCCTAAATAACAAAATTCTTCTACCTTTTCTCCTCCTATTTTCACATTCAGTGGTCCATCTTCGTTATTTCTACTACATTTTATTACTTTCGTTTTGTTCTGGTTTATTTTCGTACGGTATTTCTTGCGTAGGACTTCATCCATGTCGTTGATTGTTCCTTCTAAATCCTTTTTACTCTCAACTAGAATTACTATACCATCAGCAAATCGTAGCATCTTTATCTTTTCACCTTGTACTGTTACACCGGATCTAAAGTTTTCTCACTTCACAGCGGAATCCAAAAGGCAATCTATATAGTGCCGGCGTACTTGTTCCCCGACGGTAAAAATATTCAGAACGCAAGACTGCAAAAAAATCATGGCAAAATTTTTCTGGAATCGATAAGGAATTTTTCTTATCGATTTTTGACTCCAAGTAAATCCATAAATGCCGATAGATACTGCAAGGCCATCCGAAAGCTTCATCGAGCCATTCAAGACAAAAGACGACAGTTGTAAAAGAAAATTTGTCTGCTCCACGAAAACGCTCGGCTCCATATCGCATGCGAAACGGTACATTGAAGAGATCCACCGTTTTGGTTGAGGATCTCCTCAATAGTTTTGGTTGGGATGTTCTGAACCAACCTGTCCATATCTCGACTTGTCACAAAGTGATTTCTTCTTTTCACCTTTTTGAAAGACCGTATTGGCGGAGAACGCTTTTCAACTGTGAAGAGGTGAAAAATGCCGAGTGTGAATGGTCAAAGGTAATTGTGGCAGAACGTGTAACAGGAATACGAAAATTGATACCCTTTTTGACTAAATGCTTGGAACTGAATTGCGGATACGTAGAAAACTACCGGTATACTTGTGTAATACCCGTATTTCGTATACGTTTCATTAATTAATATGCATTTTTCGATTTTTGTAAAATGTTTCAACCTTACTTTCCGAAAATAAATTGTAACAAAAATAAATTTAAACAGAAATGAAAAAAATAACATCTACAAATTTTGTCGGCCAAGAAATCATGAGAACTTAAATTTTATAATTAAAAAAATTCAGAAGTATATAAAACTATGATAAATTAGAGATTGATCTAGAATTAGAACTACGATAGACCTCTGGTCTTTTTACATTACGCATAAATCTTTCGTCTTTTACAATAAGAGTTACTACATAACAATCAACATAAAAAAGACGTTAGAAATAAGTTATAAGTATAAAACACAAGAATAGGAACGTTTGATATCGGTAAAAAAATTACATTTTTAACTTATTACTTCAGTTACAAAATTAGTAAAGATCAAATTCAATTCAAATTATTTGTACTTTATTAAACGAACAAAAAGACTGCAATCAGCTTTAAATAAAATTGAAAAACAGCTTGCAGAGGGCTTAATACAAAATACTCCAAACATTATTTTATGGAAAAAAGAAAACAAAGTACAGGAAGGTCGTTCATTAATTAAAGAGATATGTGTCTATAGAAAAATTATTAGTTAGTCAATGATAATGACCCTAACATTACGTTTCCACATACCTATACGTTTCCAGCGGCTACCTATAGGTAGGTATAGGGTACAGGTATGGGCTATTTTTTCAGAAAAGTAAGTGGGGTAGCCCATCCCACAAATAGATAAAATATTTATTTACCACACAAATAAACAAATAAACTCTCTCCAATATTTTTGAGCTTTCTTATTTCATTAGTAAAAAATTGTTCATCCCGGTGTCTGAGCCATTCTTGTACTGAATGACTCAGAATGACGAATCCAAATTTAATCAAAAGTTATTATGCGATCTAAAATATTAAAAAGTAAAATTAAAAGTAAAAAAACTGTTGTTTTAATTCCGTAGATATGTGAATTCGGGTTTTCATTTTGAATCGACTGTCTCAGAACCCTTCTTGAATACTTTTTGCGATAATTCGTTTATCATGAATAATGAAATGGACAGTGCCGAAGCTCGTACTAAAAATTTTTATGCATCTACCACTAGAAAATAAGATCATTTATTTCATTTGCAAAATGTCAGTCAAAACTACCACTATTCTTTTGCTACGATGAAAATCGTCAACTATTGACTCTGCTTTATTTAGACTGTACTATCCAATTATCAAAACTTTCAACGTTATTACACTTTTTACCATATTGTTTTAACATCCGTGAGTGAATTACGGTCGCGGTCCAAAAATAAAAATCTTATCATAACTCCCTATATTTCCACAGCATAAATTTCAAGCAGAATCGAAATATTGGAATAAAAAAGATGTTATAATAATGGAAATCCTTTTCGAACAGCTGATATTTTTTATTTAAATAGTGCATTTATTAAATATATTAAATACATTTTATGCAATTATCATTTGTTTCCTTATTTATTTAACGACTCTCGTGAAATTAATAAAAAATGAATATTTCTAAACCATATTATCATTAAATGGATTATAAGATCTATATAGTATTTTATAATTTTTTTTTATAAAAATTAATAAATACAAATAAAATAGACACCCACTTCTTAAAAGTACCATCTCCATAAAAAAATTATCAGATTCAATGTTATAAGAAAATAAAAGTGAAAACTGGCGAATCTTTCAGCTTTACTGAAGAAAAGACTATCACTTAAGAAAGTTACAATTAAATTTTATTTATAAAAAAATCATGAATATATAGCAAAATATATAGGATAATATTTTATAATTTTAATATTATAAAGTTCAGAGATGCGAGAAAGGTTAAAAAATATATTTGCAAGTTATCTAATAAAGAACAAATAAGTGCTTCTTACAGTAACGATAACATAATAGTAGCAGTAATATTATATTGTATTAAATTTTTAAAAATTCGACCATAACTTTATGAAATTTAGATTAAATACGGAACTTTAATAAGCTCATGGTTTCATCACCAAAACTTTTCATTTCACGAATTCTCCTGAGAGATTTATTAAAATTTACCATAATATATCTTGGCTAGAAAACGACTTTCCTTCAAAAATTATTAAATGTAGAAATATTAAATTAAAATATCTTACTTTATCATTTTCATTTTTTCTTTCTTTAACAAATATCTGAATACATTACCGAACCTTTTTACACAAATAAAACGGTATGCATGAATTAAACATTACATTATTTTAAAAAATCAAAAGAAAATTTTGTTTAAAAAAGGTAAATAGAAATAACACAAGAGATTATAGTAAAATTATTCTATTTATTACAGCTTACTGAAGCACGTTTAAGAAAGTAATCTGTAATTAATTGCACACTAACTTCGATATTTTAGTTTTCCGTAAGGAATAACCCTTTATGCATGATGTCTTTATAACAATATAAGGTATTTAAAAACAAAAAATCCCTTGTTTATTCGCCTTTCGACTCGCCGAAAGGCGAACGAAGGTAGATTTCATCGTTGCTAAGTAGGAGATAAAAAAGATTTCCAACTTAAGAAAAACTTCAAATGTACTCAATACGACAATGGTTACATGTGAAAAAAGTTTGACATATTAGGCAAAAGACAGCCCCATCTTCTTACAATTCCAGCAATATTTTGGTCATCTTTTGCCGTAAGGATTGGTCATATCAAAAATTGTTTCAGACAAAGTTTTAGGTAATGTTTAGAGGACTAACGCCCACTTTAAACCGATTCGATACTATGCCTACTAAGGGAGGTATGATATTTTTTTGTTTTCAAAACCTCACTTTTCCACCCGCTGGGACAAAGGTTGGTGTTATTCAAAAACATGGCTTACTTAAGTTGTAGGTCCTTATCCAGAAAGTAGTAGGAACTTTAAACGAATTCTATTTTTTACTTAAGAAAGTCGTAGCGATAATTTGTTTTTTTCGAAAAAGCCTCCCTCATTTCCACCCCCATGATCCGATTTTGGCCGTTACAAACTCGACCTAGATTTTATATATATATGAATTAAATTTACAAATTTTTTTTCAAGAGTCGAAATAATCAAACGGCATATACAAAAGTTCGATTTTTATTGTTCACCAGAAAAGAAAGTTGGTGGATATAAACGACGTCAATTCATAAAAAGTAAATATTGCAGATTTTACGCTATGATAAATCAATCAAACTAAATACGGATTATTTAGATTTTCTGCAATAATCGAGCGAGGTTGAAGCAGAAGCAGAAAACTAGTAAACAGGCCGTAAATACTGACCGAGACAGTGATCGCTGGTATCAGAACGTTAATAAAACTGGATCTCCACGATTGAGATTTATCGTGTTGTTTGGTAATGGGTAGGTAACAATACAAACATGATAACGAAACTAATATCTTATTCGAAAGTACGCATTATAACATTCTGAAAATAGTTTCGGACTTTCGTTTTACCTGTTTATGAAAATTTAATATATGAACTTGACTAGAAATATATTAATATCAATTGGTATTATTATATTAGTTTAACTTTTTTAGTGTGGCCAGTTGCGTAATATAACGAATGTTTGTAGTCCAAATGTTACTTTGTCATAAATCAATGTTTAATGTTAAACTTTTTTCACGGCAAAAAATTGAAGTAAAGTATCGGTTTCATAGATTTTCAAATTTCTTGATTTCTTTATTCTCATTTGCAAGTTATCCGTTTTATTAGTCCGATAATACCATGCTGTATTGTAAAATTCAATCTCTGTATAATTTCTATTGCATTATAGTTAGACTAGAAATCTGAATGATTAAATAAGGAAACGCATCTGTAATTGTTAATGGTGATTTTCATGAATGAATTAGTCACATCGCGAGAATATTCAAGCCAACATCTCTGTAAGCAGAGATAAAGCGAGAGCTGAGGCTGACATTGAATTTTTATACTTTTTTACAAGTTTACTTTAATTTTTTACACGTAAATATTGTTCAAAATACTCTTATTATTACTTAAATCGAACTATCTCGACAAACTCTAAACACAAACAGCGCGGTGATTCGTTTGTTTGTCACGTCTCAGTCGTGAGTTACACTGAATGGAAATGAGCGAGGGCGCCAATTTCTGCGTTGTGTCCCCTCGCCGCTAACCCGCTTGCCAATGACGCATACTCAAAGTCGTATCGGCGAGCTGACGATGTAAGTTATAAAATGACACCGCATTTACGTCTCTGAGACTATAATAGTCAGGGAGTTATTAAGGCAGGGAGATATAGACCTTTTCGTTACGCTACAAATTTCTGTTCTGGTACCCGTATGTTTCGGTGTGATTTTAAAGACTTTTCACGTCAAAAATTGGATTCACTTCATAAATTAAGTTCTAAGCCATTTACATAATTTGTGATACATACTGAATTTTATCAATCTTCGTATAAAATTTATCTTTTAGATGTTATTTAAGAGGAGTATTTATTAGAAAAGAGTAGTGGGTATTATAAAAATTTAAACGTGTGGTTTTATTTCTGTTTTATCTATTAATAAAAATAAAGTATTTTCTTTTACAGAAACAACATAACCCTATCAATAAATTTTTGGATAATACAAGTTAATTTTTTTAAATTCTGAATTTACCACTTCTCCGTTCAACGTGTACAAAATACATGTTAAAATAATGTTATTATGGTCTTTTCAACTGTGATTTAATTCATTTTTTAATTTTAATACCTTTAAGTACTTAATTAAATTTCATGTACTTATATTTTCAAACATCAATATGTACCATATATATATATAAAACTTTCATATATTATCATATAGTATCTTATATATTTATCTATACTATTTGTAAATACTTTACAGTATACTTTACTTTTACTTTCTTGGCATCATAGCTTTACAGCGTTACTGCTAGGAGGATGGTATGATATGGAGTATCGTAATCAGTCAAAAAAGAGCATGCGTCTTTTTTATTTTTTTTCATTTGTCGACGTTTCATGATCCAGAGCCCCCAAAAACAGGAGAAGTTGGAGGTAACGTTCGTACCTGCGAATGTATGTGTGTTCGCATGTTAGAAGCCTAGTAACTTTTGATTGAACAAACCGACAAATGATGAAATTTTGTACAGAAACTCGTTCATATACGGTAATTTGTTGGTAAAATTTTGGGGTCAATATATTCAGTGGGTGGGGTACGTAATTTTTTTTTTTTTGTCTTCAGTCATTTGACTGGATTGATTCAGCTCTCCAAGATTCCCTATCTAGTGCTAGTCGTTTCATTTCAGTATACCCTCTACATCCTACATCCCTAACAATTTGTTTTACATATTCAATATTAAAGCGACTATTCCAGAATGCCTTAGTATGTGGCCTATAAGTCTGTCTCTTCTTTTAACTATATTTTTTCAAATGCTTCTTTCTTCATCTATTTGCCGCAATACCTCTTCGTTTGTCACTTTATCCACCCATCTGATTTTTAACATTCTCCTATAGCACCACATTTCAAAAGCTTCTAATCTTTTCTTCTCAGATACTCCGATTGTCAGAGTTTCACTTCCATATAAAGCGACACTCCAAACATACACTTTCAAAAATCTTTTCCTGACATTTAAATTAATTTTTGACGTAAACAAATTATATTTCTTACTGAAGGCACGTTTAGTTTGTGCTATTCAGCATTTTATATCGCTCCTGCTTCGTCCATCTTTAGTAATTCTACTTCCCAAATAACAAAATTCTTCTACCTCCATAATCTTTTCTCCTCCTATTTTCACATTCAGTGGTCCATCTTTGTTATATCTACTACATTTCATTACTTTTGTTTTGTTCTTGTTTATTTTCATGCGATAGTTCTTGCGTAGGACTTCATCTATGCCGTTCATTGTTTCTTCTAAATCCTTTTTACTTTCGGCTAGAATTATTATATCATCAGCAAATCGTAGCATCTTTATCTTTTCACCTTGTACTGTTACTCCAAATATAAATTGTTCTTTAACATCATTAACTGCTAGTTCCATGTAAAGATTAAAAACTAACGGAGATAGGGAACATTCTTGTCGGACTCCCTTTCTTATTACGGCTTCTTTCTTATGTTCTTCAATTGTTATTGTTGCTGTTTGGTTCCTGTATATGTTAGCAATTGTTCTTCTATCTCTATATTTAAACCCTAATTTTTTTAAAATGCTGAACATTTTATTCCAGTCTACGTTATCGAATGCCTTTTCTAGGTCTATAAATGCCAAGTATGTTGGTTTGTTTTTCTTTAATCTTACTTCTACTATTAATCTGAGGCCTAAAATTGCTTCCCTTGTCCCTATACTTTTTAACTTTTAAATTTTATACTTTTTATAATTTTGTAATTTTTTTAACTTTTACAAACTTTATGGTTTATTTAAACTTTAATATTATTAAAATTTAAATAATAAACTTTTAACATTTACATTACAATAAAATTTCAACATTATTTCATCCTTCACCACCAAAGAAGAAATCTTAGGAAACGTTTTATTGGTTGTACATTACTCAGTAGAATTTTTTTAGTTTCTTCCATTTAACGTACGTAGTAAATGTAAAAATATTTAAAAAAAGTTTTTAAGGTGATTTTGATGGTGGGGGAGTAAAAATATAAAAAATACAGATTTTTTAACATTTTTTAAACCATTTTTGTTTATTTAAACATTTAATGATAATTTAAAACAAAAAAAAACCAATCGCAAATTACCTTTACCCCAAAAAAGAAATCTTAGATAACTTTTTTCATGTATAATTATTTTTTCGCTATATAAGAATAAGTAACCAATGCCATGAATGTATTACGATTTTGTTGTCAGCTTTTTATTGTAAAAATAATTATATATTTTGTGATGTTCTGATCAAATTTTTTTTTTAATCCGGGAAAATGCTTGGTCAGTTCCTTTTTTTCTGCTGAAAAATATTTCCCCCTAATTTTTGATTTGATCTATATAAAAATTGCTATGTACTAATCAGAATGAAAAAGTTATTTATTTATTCTTTTGGTTCTTCTGTTGCAATTGCCAACTGGAAATCCAGTTCAGGGATCCACACCTATTTTTCTTGATTACTAAGCAATAAATATCATATGTGTTATTTTATCTTCTGTACAACGAAGAAACACGATTAATTATTAAAACTAACAGGAAAATTATTTGCTACAAAAATCCCAAAGATTTTTTAACGCTATACATATTTTAATAAAGGATTAGATATACTAACCTTATCTATAACTATACTAACTAGTCGGGGTTCCTCTCCTGGACCGAGGCGAACCCCGGAGCAGATCCAGGACTCCCCGAGGCAACGGGGCCTACTCCAGGGCCGCAGAGCTCTCTGTTACCGTCTTTCCAGGGGGCTCCGCCTCCTGAACCCTCGCAGCAGTGTTCGTTACTCTCATGGCTGTAAAAATAGTACAGATAAATATCAATAAAATTACACAGGTTTTATAAAAACCTGAAAAAGAAACAAAATTATAAAAGATAGTAATAACTTCGGTAACTAAAGTACGCAAACCATTGGCGACAAAAAATTCATAATTTATTTCTGCGATCACGGTGACAAAAATGTAAAAATAAAGTAAAACGATTAAACTTTTTTCTTATTTAATGAATATCTTAATTCACAATTTCAGCCCCTCCAAGGGACCTAAGGCTTAAAACTTTCCCTTGGGTAACACGAATGTACCCTACAAATTGAAAGAAATAGGTCGGTCGGTTCTCACCTGATGCTGTTACAAATAAACAAACCTACTCAGACAGACAAACTTTTCTTTACATTTGAGACTAGCAGACCCAGCAATGCTTCGCTATTGCTAGATTTCAGTATATGTATAGATTAAATGAACACAGTTGAAAGTTTGATAAAACATTAACGAAATGAACATTTCACAAAATTTAACCTTTTCCTTTTTACACTTTCTCCCTTTTCAACCCCTTTCCCGTTCATTTATCCCCTTTTCACCACTTTCCTTTTCCCATTTTCATTTTAACACATTCCCTTTCACTTTTCCCCATTTCCCATTTCCTATTTTCCCCTTTTCTCACCCGTTTCCTCTCCTTCGCACATTTATCTTTCCCTTATTACCTTTTCCTCCTTCCTCTTACCCCTTTCTTTTTTCTTTTACATTTTTCCTTCTTCCCTTTTACCTTTTTCGATTTTCCCTTTTTCGATTTTTCCCTTTCTCCCTTTTTCCCGCGCGTAAATCGGTCCAGTAGTTTTTTAGTCTATAGCGGACACACATACCGGTAACACTGAAATGGAATCGTAAAATATTTAGTATAACGCGCGTTGCTTTTACATCCAACACAGTGCGCTGGTTTAAAAAAAAAACATGTTTTTACCTGTCACACGTGTGACATCTTAGGTCGATAAATAGCAAGTATATATAAAACACACGCGTATTAGAATGCAACGTTTTGTCAAATTTCAAAGTAATCGGTGAAGAACTTTCGGAGATTTAAGATTTTGAACAAACGAACATTTACATTTTTATTTATATAAATAACTTATAGTAAATAATTTAAAAATGTATTCAGTTTTTAAACATACACTAAATAAATTATCCTGCACAATTTTATACTATATGATCGCAAAGGTAGAAAATAGTAAGAGATTTTTAAATTTTATACGCCGTTTTTCAATTTAAAGTCAAGATATTTATTTGGTCATGCAAATGTATAAATTTGAGCTGAAATAAAAATGAAGCTTGTTTGATGCCATTTATCTTTGTCTACTTACATACAATACGGTTGGTATTCATCTAAATTCTTATTTTCTACTTCAACTAACATTATTCACGGAAACGAATGGTTTTACTCTCCTCTATTGAATAACATATTTATTATTAAATAACACGATTTGGTTTGTTTAAAACTATAATTTTATAGGTAATTGCATTCTTTTACATCTTAAGGAAAAAATTAATTATTTTTTTACATTCATAAATTGAAAACGAATCGTCTCGATATTATACTGTGAACACTAATTAAAGAGTTATTTTAATAATGAAATTATTTATATTACTTCAAATTTTGAAGAAAATTTAACTAAAAATTTAGGAATTAAAAAATACAGGTCAATTTCGAAACCGAGTTAATTATATTTATCGCACATTCCTAAGGAACTTCGTAAGTCAAAAAAGATTTAATTTTATGATTAATCAATAATTATGTGCTAAACACAATGTTTGATGTAACAGAAAAGAAAATTAACAACAGTGACTGCGTTAGTGAGTAGAGCACGTCGAGGCTCTCTTCTTCCCACTTATTTTTTAACCCGCAGGACCTCGGTTAGATATTACTTCAGAGGATGAGATGAATGAAAATCTTTGTAGCGTGTGAAAATGCCACGTCTGACCGGGATTCGAAACCGGCATCTTCGGATAAAAGGCCGAGACACTACTATTCGCGCTACGGAGACTGGCACTTTTCTTTCCACCTAATGGGCACTAAGTTTCCGTATGAGAGTATCATTTTGTATTACCACTTGTAAGCTTAAGAAGAAAATTGATTTAATTAGTTTTGGTACTAATTTCTATGATAAGTATTTTAATCGCTTTATTTCTTTCTGTAATTCCGCACTAAATAGTATTAGTTTCTATTTTTACAGTATTCATAGGAGAAATGCGTTTCTTAGCAGAATCTGTTAAAGAGTGCATTATTTCGAGTTAATAAATTATTCATTAGAATGGTGCATTATTTTTGCTTAATACAAATTAACAGTGCAAGTTGTAAAACCCTCCGATTGAGAGTGTAATATTTTGACTTAATACAGTATTCTTCGGAACATTAGCAGTATATTTAGTGTTATCTTCCAGTTGCCATATATTGTTTTGTGTTAATGTACTATTTCCCCGAACTTATTGCTATAATATTATCACCAATTTATTGATAGTAAAATATCTGAGGTTAATGGTACACAAGAAAACAAATTTTAAAATGATTTTTTTTATTATAGGAAATGATTTTCCGAGTTGCTGAAAACGGTTACTGGTTAGTAAGTCATAAATAACCCTTAAAAGAATAAACGTTACTGTACATTTAGCAATATTGTTCAGGATAACACGACCATTTGTAACACCGATTACCTCAACAGTTTAGAAGTAAACAAGAGTATTTTTAATAGCGGTGATTATCAAAAATTAATCGATGAAAATAACTCCATAAATCAAAGTGATCCTGAAAATATTTCACAATCAACTTATAATAAAGAAAATCATCGTAATTACTTATCAAACAGCATTATCATCATCCTCTTGCTCAAGCTCATCAAGTACTGATTTGTCTAGTGATGATGATGATAATAATAATTTGATAGCAGATAATGTGCAAAGTGATGACATCTCAGGGCAGTAAACTGAAACAGTTAATTAATCAAGTTCCTGCAGCCGGTTTAGATGAAAATAAACTTCAGAATTCTAAAAAGAAAAAGCGAAAACTTCCTCGAAATCGACATCGAAAAGAATCTGAATGGATTAAAATGAAGGAAAGATTTTAACGATAAAATAAGAAATAATATATTTGATGGACTAACAAAGAAAACTATTTTAGCAAAACAAATTAAAGTACCCTGCCGGGAAAAATGTCGAGATTAAATAAATCCAGATGAAAGTCAACGCATTTTCAATGAGTTTTATAATTTATATTACATTAATCGAAAAAAATAATTTTTTTGTCAACATTTGAAATCTATTGAACTAAAATACAGATACGGTAAAAGTAATCCAAGAAATTTAAATCACGCATTTTTTTTTACGGTGGTAGATGATCGAAAAATGCGAATGTGCAAACGCTTATTCAAAGCAACTCTGAACATTAACGAGAGATATCAGCACTGTATATAATAAACGCTCACAGAATGATGTGATCGGTCGAAAAGTAGAAGAAACGAAACACAACACTCAATTCAACATCTCCGATGATGTAAAAAATTGATGTCGATTGACTATCACTCACTATATTAGAAAACAAACTTTTAAAGACTTTATTGAAGGAAGGAAAACCACTGCGCAGCTGCACCGTAAGTATGAACGCGAATTTAAAGAGGAGAGAAATAAAGAAGTAACGTACCACAGGTATAATGGACACATGAAACACAAAATTCAACATTTTGCATACTTCGTAAGAACAAATGTAAGTTATGCTTTAAGTTCAACCAGAACAGCGACGAAGAAAAAGAACAAATAAAGCTGGAAAATGATAATTACCAAAGACAAAAAAAGTTTGTTGTAGCCGTCGGTAATTTGCAAGCAATTCTACAGATACCACCAAAAGGTAAATTCATCCATTTTTTATTACAAATCCAAATTGAACACCACGAACCATAACAGATACTCGCCGTGATGATACTACAAGTAATTGCTACGTGTGGCATATGAGGGTGACGGTGATAAAAGCGCCATTGAAATCTGCTACTTTACGTTCAAGAGAAATTATTATAATGTGACAGTGATGAATTACGAATATTTTTCTAGTGACAACTGGTGGGACAGAAAAAAAAATAGGTAAATTAATGGTTTTATTTTTTTTAATGGCTGTGATTGGTGTAATAAAAATATTAATATTAATAAGTCTGGTCTTTCTTGTGATTTTTAAGTTTGTTTTGTTTCAGGTTTTTTTATAAAATATATAATTAAACAGCAATATATAACAATTTAACAGCAACATGTAAAATTAAGAAAAACGTATTTCATAAATGAATATTCAGAAAATGAGAGCGATGACACTTTATAGAAAAAGAGGTAAGTAAGAAGTCATCGATTATGTTTGTTTACATGGTTTAAATTATAAAAAAAAGCTGACAACACAGTTGTAGGACTTTCCCGTCACGCGGTTTTTTTTTATGCATGGCTTACACACACAACTTAATTTAAAATATTTATTACCTTTTATTACCTCCGGGACCACCGTTAGATATATCACAACATAATAGACAACTACAACAACTGTACGTCAGTGCTACACTAGCGCTCCTTGTGATGAGAGGGAGTAGTATTGACAGAATACTCACAAAACCGCTAGTTTATTTAGATCATTTTTTGAAGTGGTACAATTTTGCAATATAACTTTTTTTTAATATTATTTTTTAAATGTTCACAAATGTGCCTACGAAAATAAGACCTTAATTAAACGAAATCTTGAGATACTGACGACGGTGACCTTGCTCTAGAGCCTCTCACCCTTAACCTTTTAAGTTGAAAATTTAATGGAATCAATGCTCCATATATAGAAATAATCTGACCAAGTTTGGTCAGACACACGTACATACGAACATCCGGAAAATTTCCATCCGGTTTTTTGGGTTCCTTAGGTGTCAAAATGTCAAGACCCGGTGAAAATCGCATACGACCAAATTGGACCGATTACAATACTTTCTCTTTTAAAGCTATAACTCTGATATTTAGCTAGATAGGAAAGTAATAACAATTATATTCGTAGAAAACTTTACCCGGATAAATGGCCAATAGTTCTAAACTGTATTTCTTTGATTCCACTTTGTTTCAGGTGAAGCGGTTATCGAGATCGGGCCAATTTTGGTACTTGACCGATTTTTAGCACTCATTAGGAGCTAAAAAAACAGACATGCTGTACAAAGTCAAGGAATTCAAACAGGATGTCTTCACACACAAAGGATAGAAACCCGCTTTGGTCAAACTTATCTTAATTCAGAGGGAACAAAGGTGTTGTTTAATGACATGCAGATACTGAAGTTTCAGAAAGATAAACCATCACAATGGTTTTATAAAACTTTTTATGCCGATAAAGATTTCAAAAACAATAACCGTTCTACATAAATTACTCAGATAAAGAGAACAATTTGAAATTACAGCAGTCATACCTAAAGCTTACAAAAATAAATTACAGTTGAAAGTTTTTGTTGAAGAAAACAGTTATTGCAAAATACTAACACACTAATTCTGAATATCTCAAAATACTCACATTAATATAACACATTCTGTAATTGTTAATTTTAATTTCAGTATAATGATGTATTAATTATAAAAAAATTAATTTTTCAGTCGTGTTTTTTTAGGTAGATTACATAAGAAAGCTACCTATTGTAATGGGTACCATGATTCGACTTCAGGAAAATTTTGACATATCTTCGCGTTTCACACCCCCCAGATCCCAAAACCACCGTCAGTTCAAAAGTTTATTTATATATTTATATACATATTCTTGTGGACTCGATAACTGCCGTAATTTTGCGCCAATCACTTTTAGATTGATACATAAAAACGACCAAAAAATATAACGACCAAAAATCTCGTTCGATTTCGGTAATGGGCAAAATCGGACCATGGAAGTGGAAATGGGGAACTTTTTCGAAAAAAAAAACAAAACATCGCTATAATTTTCTTATAAGTAAAAAATCGAATTCATTTAATTCTCTTACTATTCTACGGATAAGAGCCTAAAACTTATCTAAGTAAAGTTTTTTGATATCACCAACCATTGGCCCAAGGGGTGGAAAAAATTGGGTTTCGAAGACAAACAAAATTATACCTCCCTTAGTACGGACACTATCGAATCGGTTTAAAGTGGTCATTAGTTCTCTAAACATTACCTAAAACTTTTGTCTGAAACAATTTTTGATATGACCAATCCTTACCGGAAGGGATGACCAAAATTGTACACTGGAATTGTAAGATAGGGCTTGTATGCTAAACATGTGAGATTTTTATACATGTAACCATTGTCATATTGAGTAAATATGAAGTTTTTCTTAACTTTAAGGTAAAAGTAATTTTATCTTCTACTTAGCCCCAGGGAAATCTACCTCCGCCTTCCGGCGTGCCAAAAGAGATTTTTTTTTTGTTATTTCAAAAGTTATGTTAAATATTTATTTCAAGTAAAATGCTGCAAAATCCTTTATTTGTAATTAAAGTGCTAAACATATTTATTGTAACTAAATAAAAATGTCACATTACCTGAGAATTTTTGTAATAAAAAAATTGAGTGTCAGTGCAGATTTTATTTCACCCATTTGAATGATCTAGTAGAGTAAAATTATTAATTATGAAGAATATTGCCCTTTGAAAAAAAAATTTTAAGAAAATCCAGTTTAATAGCAAATGAAGTAAGTATATGGCTATAAATTTTTAATGTACCATTATCTTATGAATTAAGTAATCATATTAAAAAAAGTAAGAAAAAAATAGTAAGTAAAAAAATTTATAGAAATTTCTCTAGAAAAAAGTATCAACAAATTGTAAGAAACGGGTGATTTTCCCCAATATTTTAAAATTGCAATAACTCAATTATAATATTTTTATACTTACTAGAGTAACTAAACAATAACTTATACAACGATGTAAAATTAAAGACAAATAATAGGTTTCCAATTTAAAAAATTTACTTTTGCTCTCTTGCAAAATTAATTTTTTTGACTTTCGACCGATTTCTTAAAAATGTGAGATTTAAAAAAACAAGATTAAAAATGGTTAAGAAAGAATTTAACATTAAGAAATATTACTATGAAATAAAATGGCGTTAGATTTAAGCAAGCTTCTTCTGAAGTGTTATGTTTGGAATGAATTCTGTACGATGAGAAAAGCAGTCACTACAAAAAGCTAGTAAAGAGTTGCTGAACTTTCCCAACGAAGACGGGATCAATGACCCTTCTTCAGAAGTCATCGAACAAAATTTAATAAAAATTTGTTTATCTATTCTGAAGATATCAAACAAAAGCATAACCGATGAAAAAAACCAGCAATGAATCAGCAATTCAATCATTTTAAGCACTATTTGTATGTTTATAACAAAATAATAGCTTTTTATTGAAAACTAATATCAAAAATTATAAATTCTTTTTACAATGTATGAATGTGTAACAAAATATCAAATAAAAATGTTCAATTCAGCCTCAGTTTTTTCTTCATCGGCTCATTAAAAAAAAGCATGTATCGTTATAAATTTTAATGTTATTCGTTAATTTTTTTTTATTAAATAGAAAATTACTTATTTGATTATATTGAAATCTTTTAATTTTAATTAAGATGCTCAACAAAATATTTAATACTAGTAAATTAGTATCACAATTTCGAAAAATGTTTTCAAAATTTGGGAGGTCTAGCATCAGGGAACTTTTTAATGGTTAAAATATTCACTAAAATTAATTTTAAGTAAATGAAAATCGAAATTAAAAAAAAAAGAATTTTCAATTTCTTTTTTAATTTGAGAGATTTACCATCTCTCTTAAAATAACTTAATTACCAGTGGTATTAAGTTATTTTAGTGACTATTTAAAAAAAAAAAATACTTTTTAAGCATTCAAATTTTGTAAAAAAAAAATGGGTAGTTCCGTACTAAAGGGGCAACGTTCGGGTAAAATTAACTTTTAAGGAAATAACCTAAATGACTTTAAAAAACAATTTTTTAAACTTGTTTAGAAAATACAAAGAAAAAAGATAATTAAAACATAATTCTAAATAATCACATTTGTAATTTTCTACGAAGAAAGTGAAAATCTTTGGCTTTTCAACAAATACTAGATTTTTACATTTAAAAGCAACGGGTAACTTACGAGTTGGATTTAAATTTAAAAAAAAATTAATTAAAAAAATATGTATTATTAGACAGACCGTTGGAGTGGGAGAGATAATGAGTATAATGGTTTAAAGCCAACTGATGTAGAAAATATAGATATGTAAAAACTCCATTTACTCCTTTTCTGTAGATACATATATATATATATATATATATATATATATATATATATATATATATATATATATACAGGTTAAAGAGAAAAATACGTGAAATTATTTTTTGGGATAGGGTATGAATATTAAATAACAATTTTCGGTAATTAGTGATTTTAATAAAATACGTCAACTTTTCTAAGGAAGTTTTTTTACTATAGTGCCCCAGTAAAAAATTTGAAATTTTATTTCAGCCAAAACACCCTCATTCCTTTTCCCAATTTTTTCAAAAATTGAATACATCATTTCCCCCCGAATATAGTAATTTTCAAACAAGTTTGAAGAAAATCAGTCAACTGTATCCAGAATTACAAGATCAAAAACAGTCCAAAGCAAAACGTCTGTCTAATAAAATTAGATATTTTTGACTTAACCCACCGGATTGGTGTACCGATGAACGCGTCTTCCCAAATCAGTTGATTTGGAAGTCGAGAGTTCCAGCGTTCAAGTCCTAGTAAAGGCAATAACTTTTATACGGATTTGAATATTAGATCGTAGATACCGGTGTTCTTTGGTGCTTGGGTTTCAATTAACCACACATTTCAGGAATGGTCGAACTCAAACTGTACAAGACTACACTTCATTTACACTCATACATATCATCTTCATTCATTCTCTGAAGTAATATCTGAACGGTAATTTCCGCAGGCAAAAAAGAAAGAAGATATTTTGTGCTTGGTATCACTGAAAAAAAAAGTTTTTTTGCAGATTATTTACAATTTATTTATTTTTTATCTGTTTTTAAATTCTCCTTTAAGCAGAAAACATAAAAAACGCCAATCTTTTCAGATTTTTTTTACCGAATTGTATACTTTCAAGTTATAGACATAGCAGCATATATCGCTACAGTCGTAAAAGTAAAAATGATTATTACCTTTCACTTCTGAATGAAATTGTTCAGAAATATAACCAAAGTGACATGACAATGTAATTAAATCATTTAATTTAAACAGAATGTAATTTTATGTTCAGAAACGACAAAAAAGCAAAAGGTTTTAGCTTCCACCTCTTTAGGGTGAGTTGAATGAGACCAGAAACTAGTTGTATCTTAACTACCTAAAAAGTATTTCGTTTTGTGAAAAAATTTACCGATCCTTAAGTAAAGCTTTAATATACAGGACCCACATAATCATTATCTCCCTCTCTCCCTTATCTAAATTATATTTAATCAGTGCCCCGCAGATACGCAGATATCATAACATAAAATTTTATCCAAATCGGTTAATTCAGTCTGGAGATAACAAGAAAAGGGGAACGTACATACTAGTAGTAATCCTTCCGGAATTTTTTTCGGAAGATAAATTATATTTGTTTGGTTAGAGGGAATATGAAAGATTAAGATCTGAAAAAAAATTCAGACATACAAAATACGATCTGTTTAGCAAACATTCCCTTATGTAATGTAGTGTATAACTATATAACCGGAAAAGTAAAAAGAAAGACTACAGATATTTCAAAGAATGAGGTAGGAGAAAATATAATGATCTGATACAGAAAGTGAAAAAATAAAGTAATGATGAAAGTGAACGAAAATTGAAACTTAGTCAGGAAAAATCAGAATTCCAAAATTAACTGGCTGGGATGTATTATGAGAAGAGAAGGATTGATACAACAATACTTAAAAAAAATTGTAAAGATTGCAAAACAAAATAAATCTATAGACGATTTAGAAAGAAATGAGTTTCCATGATTTAACAATTTAGCGCTAAATAGAAGAGAATGTAGATCGGCCTCATGACAGATAATCATGTCACGATAGCCGTTTAACTTGCTTACGATTGAAAGTCTTCACAAAAGAATTCTTAAGAAAATTAAAATTACAAAAGGCAATAAGAAATTGTTCGTTCCTCTGATTTGTTATTTAAATATTGGAATTTCTGCTTCACTACCTGCAAAGTTTCTCATCTGTCTATCCCTGAAATTATTTTTACAAAATGTCTTTTCTAATAAATTAATCTTGGGAATAGTTTCTAGATAATTTTGGGCTACAGCTGACTTCCTGGTTTATTACATTTATAATCTAGCGTACCCGTCGCAACTTCGCCCACAATATAGATGTAGCTTCACTCGCAATGCTTTTTTAATAGCAAACTTATTTTTTTATAAATAAAAAATATTTAATCGACAATATTATATTTAGATTTTCATTAAATCCTGATAAAACGGTAAATAAAATTTTTTATGAAAAATACTGAAGGGATATACTATAAACAAGGAATTTGTGCCCACAACTTAAATAAAGGAAAACAAAAAAAAAGAAAGATAAGAAAATTGAACAATATTTGCCAGACCAATCCATTTTATGAATGAATTAAAATAGCTCAACATAAAAGTACAATAAAGAAAAACAAAAAAATTATTACAATCCCAAATCTAGCAACCCCATCGCGGCTTCGCCCGTGCTCTATGGTTTTTGCGCTTCCCGTCACGATCAGAGGGTCATTGCTCGCTTCGCTCTCCCGTTCCCGTTTTCTTCCGTTTCTCTTACTTCCGTTTCCCCTTCCTCTTCTCCCATTTCCTTTCCCCTTCCTTTTTACCTTATGCCCTTTTAACTTTTTCTATTTGTCTCTATTTCCCATTTCCGATTTTTCCCTTTCTACCTTCTTCCCCGCGCGTAAATCGGTCCAGTAAATTTGTCTACAGAGGACAGACATATCGGAAACATTGCAATGGAATCGTAAAGTATTTAGTATAGCGAATGTTGCTTTTACGTCCAACAGATAGCGCTGTTAACACGAAATTTATTTTTTTATCGATTTGAACCCCTTAAAATCAAAATTTCGCAAAATCCTTTCTTAATTCACGCCTACTTAAAGATACGAATGTACCCTGAAAATTTCAAGGCTCTACCTATAATAGTTTTGGTTGAACGTTGATTATGAGTCAGTGAATCAGTCAGGACATTCTCTTTTATATAAAACACTTAAATGCACCTTTAATGAACTTTCAATCTTTCTTTCTTTTAGATTGTCCTACGTTTCGTAAGTATCCAGTTGTTAATGTTTCCTTATTTTCAATTACGTACGGTATTTAAAAATCAATTTATAAATATGTGATTTTATAACTGGTAATTTTTTCAAACTACCGTTTAGTTTTAGGTTTATTAATTTAAATATAGTTAAGTATGGTTTTCGGTAGGGAATCGCGCACTTATCCATAATTTGGAGGTTTTAAAATAATTCCTCAACTTACAAATGTACATCGGTAACAGCAGTACTAGATTTACTAATTTAACATTTTTAGTCTTAAGAAAAGTAACATTAGTTTAATTATACTGAAATTAACAGTAAGTTTAAACAGAAAAATTCTTTCGCTATATTTAAATCATCATACTTTATCTTATTTTCCTTTTAATTTGTCACTATCTTTGAATATAGACTAATAATCAAGTTTTGTTAAAACTACACTTTTATAAAAAAAATGAAGTTTTAAAGCAAGGAAGCCTTACATGCGATCCATTACTACAGGTCGTTGTAACACTAGAACGTAAGAAGCATTGTAAACTAAAAATCATTCATTATAAATCTGGATTCATTGTGAATGATATTAAATAATCTGACATAATTAGATTACAAGATTTTAAATTCCTTAAAAAAAAATTATTTCGAATTAAATGGTAAATATTTTACAGATATTGATTTTAATTTAAATTTAACGTTATTCACGTTTTATATTTTTATTTTTAACAATCTTTTTTTCATAAATTCTTTCATCAAAATTGAATGCGTTTAATTCAAAGCAACAGATTAAATAACTTGGAATATTTTTTTAATTTATCTAAAGGTTAGAATATTATAAATGAATTCAAAATATTTTTAACAAAAGTTTCCCAGAAACGTTTCTGAGCAATAGCTTTATTTATTTTTTTTACAAACTAAACACGATTCATTTAAATTAATGAGTAATTTAGTAACAAAAGAGCACAGAAGCACCATCAAAGTTATATAGTTAGTAGAGAGGATTCTAGAGGGCAGTTGATAACTATAAAAGCAAATATAAACTTGATCTAAAAACTGCAAATGAGTATGTAAATGACATCAGAAAAGTTTGGACAAAAGAGGACGACGTTGTCCTCATAGTCCTTAAATCGTAAAAAAAAGTTCCTTTTTATTTATATAAATGTATGAATTTTATAAAATTATAAATACTTCTTTTGTTTATTTTTTAAATAAATTTACATACAAAATTGAGAAAATAAAATGAGAGATATTAAAATTAAACAACAGAGAAAGGTTTAGATAAAAATAAAGGAACAATGAAGTAATGATGCTGATATTTTATATTTATTTATATATTTTTTTGTTTTATAAAACATTTGTAGAAAACGGAAAAACTTAATTGGTCATAGATACGGATTAAATTACAAAATATGATTTATTTTTTTGTTAATATTTACAAAATTAACCGTAAACCTACGAAACTTTTTTTTAAATAGTATTGTTATTATATACTTTTTTAATATGTAAATTCAATTTTTACCCGCAATTATATGAGCGGCATACATATTCCACCTTTACCATACTCTACGTTTAGACATATTCTACTATTAAGCAGGTCCATGACACTATTAATTTTCCATCGAATGTTTATAGTCGCATCAACGATAACAGTAATTAGCGACTTAAAACTAAGTGATCATAGATAATTAGACAATAAACACTAAACATTAGATAACAAATACTGGATGATCACCAAAACTATTTTCACTACGCACACAGTACTCCGTAAGTGATCTCACGAAAGCAAAACCGTTAAATTAAGTTCTTCATCCTACTATCATAGAGAAACCGTACCAGGTTTTAGATATATTTCTTCCGTTGAGTAAACCCTTCACGTCTGAACTCGAGTTTAATTGTCGACAAACAGATCCAAACATCGAGCTATCTAAGAGTAAGTGGTTTACGGTCCATTTTCACATTGCATTTCTCACAGTTCTGTTGAGGAGAGCCAAACAGATGGGGCTTTGTGTGCCCGGTTCTTAACCGTGTTAGGATTACTTAGCCTCTTCTGTCGTTTGGGATAAAAGGTTTCTCGGACGCCATGTAAGGCCGGGAGAGAACTCAGCAGCCAGAACTTATTCCTTGAGTATGTAGTTTGACATGGCCTGTCTTCGTGACGTCATTCTCGCATGTTAATTCTAATCGAAGGCTATTTGTTGCCGCTCTCTTGGCAGTCTCATCAGTGCATTCGTTCCCGAGAATGCCACAATGACCCGGGACCAATACGAAAACCAATGTCTTGTTTACTGTTGAGAGGATGTCATAGATAACTTGAATGACGGGTTCAGATCGACTGCAGCTTAAGCTCTCAAATAACACTATTGATCTCAAATAACCACTTCTTTCGTTTTTTCTTTATTATAAAAATTTAATTATTCCTATACGGTGTACCATTTTTCTTTCGCACTTGAATTACTGATATTTGTAACAGCTAATAAAAGAAAAACCATTCGACCAAACAAATGTATGATAGAACTTTTTGCGTGGTTTTAATCATTCAATGATTCTGTTAAAGCTAGTTCAAACTCAATTCAGATTAAAATTACTATTCACTGATTAAGAGATTATTTTTATTTCCTTCGACGTGTTTCGGCTTCTCCAACAAATTCTATTCTTCCAATCCTAACAAAATATCCGATATCTAAACGTTATTGGAGAAAACCATATCGGGAAAATGTGAGTACCTGTCTGCGTCTCTCCTTTATACTATAATTGGCTGCCTCGTCGACAGTAGGTGTTACTCCAAGATCCGCTTGTATTTGCTTGTTCTGCAGTTATCTAGTAAAATTCTGATTGATCTAATGAACCACATTCTTGCTTTTTCTATCCGTCTTACACATCTTTGACTCTCTCGCTCTCCCTTTCCTTACTGTTAATAAAAAAAACACAATTATTTTGTTGAAAATGATCAACCTTTTCGAAGGATTGTTTTTAATATAATCCTCAAATTTGAAAAAAAATTACCTTGATTGAAATGTTAAAACTAAAATCTAAGTATCACTTTGAATAATAAATTTTCGTGTAATTGTCACGTGGATACTAAGTGTTACAGAATTTTTAAGAGTATTGATACATTAAAGAAAGTTACTCGATCATTTATGCTTTGGATATACTAATATATTAATTAAAACCCAGGTAATTCACTATTTCAAAAACTGTTTTTACTAAAGAATTATTTTTAGTAATTCAGGAAATCAGGCCTTTAGGCATTTCAGAATTATTGTTTATGCTGCAATTTTTTTTTCTTAACATGAAATTCTCATGTTAGTTATATGGAAAATTGGCTTTCCATGAAATGTGATAAATCCAAACTTCAGCCAGTTACCAGAGTGCGTATTGAGTTTAGTTTATATTTGCGGATGATCAATGCTGCAGAAATATCTAGCAAGTTATTTAACACGGTTTAATAATAATCGAATAATAATAAACAATAGATTATTTTTTTGTAACTGTTTCTTGATTATGTAATAATGGCTACATGATAACAAAAAGGTCATTATTGCCATCAGCGTGCTTTAAATTTTGTTGGAAAACAATAAATTTATCAAATTGAACAATTTTGAGAATTAAAATTTTTTTTAAATTCAGAAAAATGTACATTTTAAGAAAGTTTTCTGATGAACTGCTTTTGTAAAAAAACAATTTTATTATTACATTTATATTTTACTGTTAGTATTACAAAAAAAAAAAAAAAAAAAAAAAATTAGAAATGGATTTTAAAATTTAAAGGTGAAGTTATATTTTATCATGGTAAAAAAAGGTTTTAAAACTCAAAATATTAATTTTTATTCCTTTTTAAATATAATTAATTCACAGGACTTAAACTTAACGATTTTTTTTAAAATAATTTTTCCATAGAAACATAAATAAACAAAATTATCTAAGGAACAATACACTGATCCTAAATCCTGTAATGAGGAAAATAATATTATAATTAGATTAAAAAAAAAATATATTAAAAAAAATAATAATAATTTTATAACCCTTAAACAAGTTACAAATTTTAAAACCAAGGATATTTTTCTTTTTAATAATATGTTATGAAACCACACCTCAAATAAATGTTAAAGTCTGAAAAATTGGTAGAAATCTCAAACGCCAGTTACGTTTAATTTTTCAACCCGGTAAAAGCTGCTAGCCTACTTTCACCGCAGTTTTCTCTCTTCACATGAGTTAGCAAATTTTTCTCTCTGTACTTTGAACCGAAAAGGTTCTCTCATCCGCCTGTGCACGATCTGCTTCATTTCTTACCTCATCCCTCAACTTAAATTACTCCATTCCCACACATATCTTTCCTTCTAAAGATTAAAACATTCCAGTTTCTTAACTTCCACTTTCCTTTAATTTCGGTTCCGACAAAATGTTTTTAATTTAATATACGCCCACTTATTTTTTATTCAAAAGTCAAAGGTACACGATGAGGTAATAAATACGAACTCTATCCGAATTTGTATATTTTTTATATCCTTTTGCACCATCTAAAAATAGGTTTTACCCGATTTGAATAATTTTATGTACATCAACCTTTTTATTATCTGCTGATCTATGACAACCACAAAATCAATATATTCTTATCTTTAAGAATACATTTCATTCGTAATAGTAATAATCTTTGTTTTCTTTCCCTCTTTTTCTTCTCAATACGTCATTTTACATATAATTTAAAAATATTATTGTATGATTTAACACCTGGTCTATGTTATTGCCATTCTGTTTTACAACATTCTACCTAAAATTTCTTTTTTTTATAATTTACTTCATAACCACTCCTTTTTCTAATTTTATTAAGCCACCTAATTTTCATCATTACCATACAACAGAACATATCAAAATTTTCTATTATTTTTTGTTTTTTTTTCTTTCCTATTAGGCAAGCTATCATAATACAATTATCTTTTAGGGGTTCTTTTTCATTTTAAATCTATGATTATTATTCGAGAATATTAATTTTTCGAAAAGAAAAACCTCTTCCGGCTAATCTGTTTTTATGACTTCTCTGATTAATACCTAGTTACTCAAAAATAATGATATTTAACTCCTCATTATTCTGCTACCTATCGCACTTACCAATACCTGTTTAATTCTCCCTCCTCCTAGGAGTGAATTCATATAATTATTTTTCTTTTCACAAAAAAAAAATGAATAAAGTAAGATATTTTTACTTTCTCGGGCATAGCTCTACTGCACCTGCAAAACATATTTATAAAGGAAAAGTATGCCAATGGGCAAAATTCTGGGTGACGAGCTTTTGAATATACTGACGTTTCAAAACACCTTAACACCAAAAAAAAAACACAAGAAATAGAAATTTTCGAAAAATATAATACTGCACATACATATATCCGGATTGGCTAAACAAATTTTTCGAAATAGGTTCAACAAATTTCTACATACGTGGCATGGATAGGATTAAATTTGAAAGAAAATTAAAAAAACAAGAACTATATTCTTAATTTTTGACTTTTTGTACAGTATTCGTAGAAAACTGTCCTTTTAAATTTTGTTATACGTTGAAAATACTTTGAACACTAAATTTATAATTGTTATTTGAAAAGAAAAGCCTCTTCTGGCTAATCTACTTTTGTATTTCTTTTATTATTGACTACGTAATATTGATTTTCTTTCAAATGAACATTTCTTGCGTGTTTTTAGAGGACATTTCATATCTGTTTTTTATTACTGAAAATTTATTATTGCTATTTAGATCATATATTGCCAAAAACACCTATTGTCGATCTCTGTGGTAGAGTGGTATCGTCTCGACCTTTCATCTGGAGGTTCTGGGTTTGTATCCCGCTCAAGTATGACATTTTTCATACGCTACAAAATCCCGTTTCCATATTCCCCCCGTACAAGTTTCTTTGTAAGCTTCTGTGTAGTTCATCAACCAAAATATGAATAACATATATCAAGTCAAACTTTGACCTGATTTTTGATATTGTTTTATTACCCGTGACGGAACGGAGACGGTATATGCGTTTGGGGTAAGAGATTTTGTGTGAGGGTGTGTGCACGCGCGCGTCTATGTCTGTTACTATCTTCCTCAAAAACTACTGGACCGATTTCGATGCGGTTTTTTGCATTACATAGGTATCACTTCAGAGCAGATTCTTAAACATGTTTTACGGTTATAGACCACCAGATGGTGCTGTAGTAGATGTGCTTTCTCTAAAACGGTTGGACGGCAAAACAAAAAAAACTGCATCAAAAATTAATCTAAGAACCTGTTCTGAGGTGATCCTCAGAACAGATTCTTAGAATAGTTTTACGGTTATAAGCCGCCAGGGAGCGCTGCAGTAGGTATGTTTCTTCAAAAAGGCTTCGTGGGTTTATCAAAATTTTTAATTATATCACTTGTTTTCTGCTCTAATTATATCATTCCGATTCCTGTATTAGTTATAAATTACTTTTGTTTCTGTATATAATCTTACTGTTCCACTAATAAGAAACCTGCTTTCAGATAGGATAAAATAGGTGTAAATGAGTTTTCCAAATCGTACAGCTTCCTAAGCGGCCACGATATCAGGTTACCGGGGAAATTAAACGGAGGCCGTATTCAAAGCGTTTAGTGTTTAGTGTAAAGCCCTTGTTTTATACAGTGGTATATTTAAAACATAATCTGTAGACGACTTGACATTAGTCAACATGTATAACAGAAGAAGAGACGTAATTTCCTTTTTTCCTACTTATAATTGATCCAGACGTATATATCAGTATACCTATTCCGTCAAAATTCAGGTTTTATTCAGCGCTAGAAATGGCCCTTTGTTTACTATACAGATTAGTTACGTTGTTGAATGTTTACTTTCACTCTCAAGAAAGTAATTTTTCTGGTGGCTTTTGTATCTGAACCACTTTATCAGAGATTACTCATGTCAAACAGTGTAAAGCAGACAATTAATGCAACATATTCTATTGCATCTTAAATAAACCAGGTTTGTATTAAAACAATATTAGTTAATATTTTTAATTAAACCGTACACCTTCGTTACGGTAATTTTTTATTTAAAAATAAGTCATAAGTCAGTATCAAAGTACTTAAACATGTAAAATACTTAATACACGTAATATTATTATGATTTTATTACTAACAATAAAAAAAAGGGTTTTTATTTTTTTTCGTTTCGATCGCTCAGATCACATTTGCATAGTTTTGACTTCTTTTCCCAAAAGGTTTTCACTCTTTTGCTCTGTTGTTTGTTTTCGCCTTTCTTCCGTAGATCTATTCAGCTTTATACCCTTTATTCTTTCTCTCTGAAAACTTAGATTCTCGAATCACTTTTCTAAATGTATATTTGTCTTTACACGGATGCTTAATAATTTTTAATATTTTTAGACCTGTTTCTATTTTTTAAACCGGTTGGTTTTTGTGGCTCTGTTTATGCAGAAAATAAATATTTGTTATGTTAATCTTTGGTCGTTCCTTCTGCATAAATGTTCATAAAACTGTAACTTTCTTTTCCGGATAAGTTCTCCTATTTTTTCTTTATATTTGTAAATTTCTTTTCACTTTTCAATTTGTAAATTCCATCTTCATACTTTGGTCCGTAAATTTATCTTAAAATTCTTTTTTTCTCTTTTTGCTATTTCTTGTTCTGCAAAACTCTGCAGCCATTCTTCCCCATACAGTGATTCTAGTAGGACTACGATTTTATAGTTCCTCAATTTGGAGTTATACGACAGGGAATTTTTGTTGTAAATGGTCTTCGTGTGTTAATAAACAATTTCCATTTTAAGTAATCTATTTTTCATCTCATTTTTTTTTCACTTTTATTCGGTGTTATGATTTCTCCCAAATATTTAAATTTGTGAACTCTCCTTATTTGTTTGTTGTCAAAATTGTTAAGAGTTTGAATTCTGTTCTCTCTGTCAGTGGAAAACAAGTTAGTTTTATCATAAAATATTTTAAGACCAATTGTGCTTGCGCATTTGCTTAGTTTTAGAGTTTTTATTTTAGCCCGTCTTGCGAAAATTGCAATACGTCTGCGAAGTCCAGAATGTTTGTATATTGATTAATTTAGTTTTTCTGCCCTTTTTTTATCTTTTCGTACACATTTAACTTTTTATGTTCTTTCTCCCATTCTGTTTAACTTTTTCAAGGGAACAATTAAAAAGGATCGGAGACAGTCTATCTCTTTCCCTTACTGCAGTTTTTATTTCTAACAGTTCTGAGCCCTCTCCTAAGAATTTCATATTATTGAAAAGCATTACTTTAATGGATGAGTAAAACTAATTTTAAAAAAATCATCTCCATTCTTCAATTAAATGTATTTAAAACATTAATCGTAAATTAAACAGAAAACCTGATGAAGGATAATTTAACACAAAAAGAACGACCGATTAGGGAAACAACAACAGACTAGCATAAGGACATCAGTGTCAATTAGAGAAGGAAATCATCGGAAAATTTCCAGAACAGAAAGGAGCTTTAAACTCGAGACAGTAGGACATTAATTAAATCGCCTTTAGGCTTATCTGAATCCGCTCAAATAAAATCCTGAAATTTAGTGACAGAAAGTATTTTAAAATTGTATACAATGATACCATACGATTGATTTGAAATGCAAATAAAACACTTTGTAAGAAACCAATATTTGAAATTAATTTCTATTTAAAAATCTGATGTAGACTCCACATGACTTCCTTGTACGCCTGTTAAATTACATTTTCGGTTTTTTTTTGTTTTTTTTTTTAATGAAAAGTACAAAAAATTTTATTTCATTAATAACTTCTGATATTGAATTATTTTTTATTTTAATTGTTTTTTTTTTTAAATCGAAAGTTAATTAGTAAATCAATATATTTAAATTAAAAAAAAACGAATAAAATAGAAATGAATTCTGACTCGAACCGATGTGTCTTCCCCTTGTAAGATCTAAACATTTCATTAATTACAATCTTATTTGGCTATAACTCTAGAACCAATGAAAATAACTATCACTTAGGATATATCGTTGAAAAGCTCTCAATGAGGGCTTACTACTGCAGTTCAGAAAAAGTTCAAAATACAAGTGATTTGGATTTTGGACTCTTTAGACGCTTTTTCCAGTCGATTGTAATCAAAAGAAAAAATGCACAAATAGATGTTACAACTGTCTTAAATAAAAAGTTCAACATTCTACGGCTAATCGTTTTTCAGTTTACGTCAGGCCAAAACTAGTCAAAATGGAATCAGGGATGGTCAAAATGATTTCCGTTGCAATCTGAAATCCGAAATTTTTCGCGATCATAATACTTCCTTTACTTTGTACAAGGATGTAAAAAGGAAAAATAAAAACAAAAAAATTATTCTAAAAAAAAATAATTTTGTATTTTTATAATCATTATTATATCAATGTCATAGTTAATATGAAAATAATTTGCTTAATACGAATATAATTAAATACAATATTAAACCCGCTGTTTACGTTATTGATGATCAGATGTCATCGCAACTATTTAATATGGTTAATGTAGGACCCTAATCAAATTCACGTATTTATATTTAATTTGATTTAGCGATGAACTACTGAATTCGATAGAGGTTCATTTAATGACAACGTCTCATAAATACCGGTTTGAGATCGGAAAAGATTAACAAGTAAGTGGGATAATAGTATAAGTGTAAGTGGGATAATTCAAAAAGTAAAATTAAATAAAAATACTTTTGCAACTACTAAATTTAATAAAGGAAAAAAATATACAAAAATGTTCTATAATTATGTTTTAAAAAGGTAAAAAATACATCCTTAAAATATTTGTGAAGCGATAAAATTATGTAATTACTGAACAGTAAAAAATTAGCAAAATTATTGAAAATCATCAATTATTTTTTCCCCAAAGATAACATTTTTATTTTCTTTTAATACCTACATACGAATAAAAATATGTTCTTTATTGTTTAATGTTTTGTAACGGTTGTTATAAGTAGAGAGTAATTTGATGATAATTTATTTGACAAGATTCTTTCTGTGTTGAGCTCATTACTGTGTGGTAGGTGTTTAAAAGAAGAATGCGATAATAGGTAGAAATCGGTTTTTTAAATAATATTTTTATTCAACACACACATACACATACACACAGACAGAGAGAGAGAGAGAGAGAGAGAGAGAGAGAGAGAGAGAGAGAGAGAGAGAGAGAGAGATGCAGGCAGAGAGGAGTTCGGTTAGGTAACAATTGTGTAATTCAGAGGAGGGTTGTAAAACATAATTATTTGTATATTAAATGCAATAAAACTCTTGCAGTATAGTTTATTAAAAAATAATTGCATTCAGAATTTTGTGTATGTATTTTGATTCAAGGAAGTTCCCTCTTCAAATATGGGGGAGTATGGAAATTTAATAAAAAAAAAAAAAATGATAATAATACTAAACTAAGAAGGATAAGAAGAGTGCAGGAAGAACATGGACCGAGGAAGAAAAACAACGAGTGAAAATATGAAAAAAAATATTGGGAAAACTAAAGAAGTTTCAAATTATTATGTAAACGTAATCCTTAATGGTCCGGACGAACAAAAAATAAATAAATACAAGTTAATAAAAATAAAGAACTTAGGTGTGTCAGATCGATAAATATTTGTAACTGTAAACAAAATGTTAAACAGGACATTTTCATATTGAAACCTCTTTTTAAATTATTATCACGCGTTGTACTAGCAGATGCATCCGACATAAAAGAAACCGGAAAATAAGGATAAGATTTACAAGTCGATTAGACTGCCAGGATGTTGTTAGTGGCGTGATTAATTGGTGGAGGTAACGCGTAAACGTTGAATGTCAATCAAGGTGAAAGAATTTAATCACTTTAAGTTTTAGAGGAGTTTATCACCACTCTGTCGCGTATCGCAGTTAGTATATATACTTAATATAAATAAAAATGTCTGAAGTCGGTAGAACTTATTGTATTTTAGTATCAAAAGCGGTGGAAGAACAACTAGTAACCTTTGGAATTTGATTTGAAGTAATTAATAGTATAAATAATTAATAACTATAAGTAATTAATAGCTTAATTTAATATTCAGACGATGCCAACAGTCAAAAATAATGCAAAGATTAGTACACGACTGAAAAAAATAAGCTGCGAGGTGAGTTTACAGATTTGAAGGCCGATCATATCGCTGTAATTTCCGTGATAAGTTGAAAAATGGTGTTACGATCAGCAGTTGTCGGGCAGTACTGCAAAACTTCGATGGTTTTATTGACTTCATCAATGTTTATTGAGGTCATCTTAGACTTATAAAAAAATTTCTAGGTTGCTAGTACTGAATTTTGTCGTTAATTCAGTTAACGGTAGTGGAATGGAACTTCTTATTCTTTTTCAGAATTTGAAATTAGGGGGTTGCCAGTTACCATTCACACTGTGGTAACCTCTCTACGTAAAAATATGTTACAACAACCTAGACGGTACTTGTGATGATGATGACTTCTAACTTGGTACAAGTAATTTCGTAAACGTTTTAATACCAGAAAAATTTACTAGAACCTTTTTGCAACATTTACATCGTTGAAAATTAAAATTACACCCGCTTTAATTTCTCATTTTTCTTCTAGAGTGGTAACGTGACGTAAAAAGCTGACTACGAGGGAGTTTAATAAACAGTATTGTAATCATACTGAATAACTTTATCTGAAAATATATCCCTGTTGTTAGAAAATGGGGTCGTACTGAATACATAAGCAAATATGGCTCTCTATAAAAGCTTCCAGGTTGATGTTTTTATCGAATTTTTATCTACGCCTTCATCGACTTCCCCGTTCTTCTCATCTAAAGTCCATATAACATTTACTGGTTCAAGCATAGTAAAACGGTTACTTGATAAATTATTCTACAAATTGTCATAAAAAGAGATTAATTCTAAAAAAGAAGGTCTCAAATTTTATAGAGCAACATTATAATTAAACATTTTTTAATAAAACTCAATATTAATGAGATTACAAATCTGCAATTGTGATACGGTTGGCGTCCAAAAATTTTATATTCATGATTTTTACTGTAGTTTTCTAGAGGTTTAGTCCACAAAAAGCGAGTCTAGTTAGTTATCTTATGAATTTATTAACAGTTTGTAACATAAAAAGATTTCCACGCAAAAAAAATTTCAGTTTTATTTTTAAATAAATCACATGACAACAAAAACTATTAGCAAAAGATTTTAGTTGAAAAAGTTATAGTTAATTTTTACTGAAAGTTTAAGAACTACATTTAGCGGTTGTAAATTTAATTTTGCTGAAATAGGATTTTTGTTGGTTAAAAAGTATATTTTTTACTTCCTTATAAGAAGTAAAGAAAGTATTTTAATCGCGAAAGATATGGTTTTCAAATTTCAACTGAAATATCCATTTTGCCCATCCCTGAATCCATTTTCACAAGTTTCGGCGTGACGTCTGTACGTATGTATCTCGCATAACTCAAAAACGATTAGCCGTAGGATGTTGAAATTTTGGATTTAGGACTGCTGTAACATCTAGTTGTGCACCTTCTCTTTTGACTGCAATCGACTGGATTAAAAGTGTCCAAAAATACCGAAATTGGATTTTTTAATTTTTATTAACTTTAATAATAAGCCCTCATTGAGAGCTTTTCAATGATATATCATAAATGGTACTTATTTTCATTGGTTCCAGAGTTATAGCCAAATAGAATTTCAATTAATGAAATATATTGGATCTCACAAGGGGAAGGCACATCGGTTCAAATCCGACTTTATCTTCTTTTTTTTTATTTAAATATATTGACTAATTAATAATAACCTCTCATTATAAACAAAATGTATAATAAATAATAATCCAATAAATAACATTAAAAAAGTTGTTAATGAAATAAAATTGTATGTACTTTTCATTTGAAAAATAAAAAAATTGTGTACATGTAATTTAATAGGCATATAAGGAAATCTTGTGTTGCCCACATCAGATTTTTTAGGTTTATTTTCATTAAAATGTTAATCGCTAATCTTTTAATAAGAACAAAAATAAATCAACAAATTAAAAACATCAATGTTTATATTAAATAATGGTTAGCAATCCATCGGGAAATTTACAGATCGGCTGCTAATCAAAATGTAACTCTTTACTTTTAGACTTCTAAAAGCATTCATCTAAAACCGTATAGAACTCAACCGTTCACCCGTATTATCAACATGAAAAGTAGCTGTTTATATAATACGTGAAACTGCTTTTATACAAAGCTAAATCCGTAACTTTTCAAAAGAATGCAATTAATTTTTGCTTTTTACTTTTTTAATTATTACTCTAACGTTAAATGAAAATTTAAACGAAATATTTATTTTTTGTTTTGTTTTACAAAGTAGACTTATAATCACTAACAAATGAAAATCATATATAATAACAAATATTTTAATAAGAATGTATAAGGGAAATGTTACAAACACTTATCAAACATGAAAATATTTGCTTAAATAATGATCGTAATTTTACATTATGCAACAAAAATATATAGGTAAAAGAAAGAAAAGTTAACGATTATTATCATAAAAATAAAAAAGATTAAATAATATTTTTTTAATGAATGAATTTTTCTAAGAAAATAATTTAAGCTAAATACTATTTTACAAAAATAGGAATTATAAATTTGAAGTTATATCCAAAACGGATATTTACATTTTAGTATTTTTTTATTAAAAGTATTTTAAGATTAGTTGACTTATTAGACCTACAAGGTAAAACATACAGCAATAGATTAGCTACTCCTGAGGGTTACCTGTGTAGGGGATAGGAACATATATCTGTTACAACAAAAACGTTATTCTGTTTCAAACACACAATAGAATTTAATGAATTCTTATTTATATTCACTGCATATCAAAACCGTACTTGTATATTATTCCAACATACCGACAATCATCCAGAATAATGGTTACACATCCCTTTATAATTAAATTTCGCAGCTCATTAAATTACAAAATAGGACAAACGTGTGATTTAAGAGTATTAAATTAAATTAAGACTATCGCTAGATGATAGCAAACGAAATGTTTTGAGAGATTCTAAACTGAGTATTGGATAAAACTAGACTACATATGAGAAAAAAAATTCCATATCATCCGTAACCAGAAGCCACTTCTTTAATGCGCTGCTAAAAACATCTGTTCGTTTATAAGGCGGTACTGGCCCGAAAACACGGGGAGCCACATGCACATAAAATCTACGGTATAATTCTTTATAGGGTCTTACAGGAGGAAGTACACCCATCGAATTCAAATAATGAATATTATATGAGTATTTGCCACTTTCGATGTAAAATATTTCAAGGATTTGACAAAAATATAAATATCTCAGTGAAAGGAACTCTTTCTCTCTCACTAAGCAAAAACAGTGAGGGATAAGTACAGGAGTTTTGTCCGTATTATGAATTTCTGACTTAACATTAGCGGTTTAATTTCTGAGAGATAAGCGCCTCCCCGTATCATAATCCCATACTGAAGTCTACGAGGTGTGTGAGAAAAGTAATGAGACTGACTTTTTACTTACCAAAGTTTTTATTTTTTTCAAACAACAATATTATCTCCTTCAAAGTCGTTTTTAAACACGTTTAAAAACGTACTTTTAAGACACGTTTCAATTTCGGGAAAAGGAAAAAAGTCACAAGGACCCAAATCATGTGAATAGGGGGGGTTGAGGAACCGTAGGAATGCGTTTTGAGGTCAAAAATTCCCTGATGGAAATAGTCGTGTGACACGGGGCATTGTCATGATGAAGCATCCACTTGTCTGCAATGTCTGGTCTCACGCGAATCACTCTTTTCCTGAGCCTTTCAAGGACACCTTTGTAAAACACTTGGTTGACAGTTTCAAATTCTTTATGCACGATACCACTACTATCAAAAAAACAAATCAGCAAGGTTTTAATCTTTGATTTGCTCATTCGACATTTTTTCGGTCGAGGAGAAGACGGAGTGTGCCACTCTTCGCTTTGCTGCTTTGTTTCAGGATCGTACTCAAATATCTAGGATTCATCACCTGTGATCACACGATTGACGAATTCTTGATCATTGTCAATCCTCTCAAGAAGATCAACGTACACGTTTCTTCGATTGTCCTTCTGTTCCGTTGTGAGGTTTTTCGGCACCTATTTCGCACAAACCAAAAATCGCATGTCCAAATCGTCTGTTAAAATTTGATGTACGGTGAAAGCATTCAAATTTAACTGTTCCCTCATCATCCTTATTGTTAAAGGACGGTCTGATCTCACAATAACCATCACACGCTCAACGTTTTCGTCATATTTTGAAGTTGAAGGTCTCCCTGAGCGAGGTTGATTTTCAACGTGTTCTTGGCCTTCCAAAAGTTATTTGTGCAAGCGCAAAACTTGTGCTCTTGATAAGCAATATTCTGCGCATGCCTGTTTCAACTTTTCAAAGGTCACACTCGCGGATTCCCCAAGTTTAACACAAAACTTGATTGCACAACGTTACTCTAAATTCCGATGCTCCATTTTCGCAACACACAACAAAAACACAACTTCACTGATGGCGCTGTCAAAAATAATGTGTTGGGTTAACGGAGTTGAAACTCGTACTGAGCATGTGGAAGTGATGATGAAACCGGTCTGGCACAGACTGGTAGACACAGCGTTGCCAGATCGTTCGCAGTGTTACCAATCTCATTACTTTTCTCACACACCTCGTTCTCTCAACTAACGCATCATAGTATAAAACTCATTAAATAGGTTGGGCATCAGCTACGGCTATGATGCGAAGTTCTTTTCTTAAACGTCTATGGTAACTCCAGTTCAGTAGGGAGTCTACTGTTATACAAAGATATTTAACGTAATCAACCTCTTCAATCGCTCTACATCCTTAGGCTGCTGCTACGCATACAATAGCGTGCATTTTGAAGATCAATAGCTGATCTGCATATAGCTTTAACTTATAGGAGAGTAGTTTCTACGTTTAAACGCACCGATTTACGTGAAACCATTAGATTAAGTTTTTTAAATTCCTCGCACACCAAATGTGAAAGATGATCCCTGTTTTACCATAATTATCTTTATTTTTATTTATTTTATCATTAATTCATAATTTACCTTGCACAGCAATTAAATTAAAAAAAAATTAAATCGTTCTGAAATATACGATACTTTAAACTGTGATGCAGTGAACTGCATCACTTTAAAATATGAAGATAGTAGAACCATTTAGCATGGTAGAGTAAATTTTCTATAGAGTAAAAATACCGTAAACAGTTTTTTGCTTCTAATAATGAGTTAGTTTCAATAGATAAATCTTTTTTCCTAATCAGTAATAACACGTTACAAAGATCACGTTAGGAATTGGTAGATGTGCTACCCATTAAAAAAGGAACCATCTCCATCAAGGATAAAAAAGGAACTGTTCCAACGTTTACTTGGATAGATTAAGGGAAACCATGATACAATCTGAAAATCAAAAGATCATTCGAAATACACAATTTTAATAATTAAAATGTAAGATGTAAATTAAGTTCATCCTAATCATTTAAAATATGCCGGCCTCCGTAGAGCGAGTGGTATCGTCTCGGCCTTTCATTTGAAGGTGCCGGGTTTGAATCCAGGTCAGACATGTCATTTTAACACACGCTACAAATGTTTCATCTCATCCTCTGAAGCAATACCTAATGATTGTCCGGGAGGTTAAAAAAAAATCATTTAAAATATAAACACATGAAATGTGACATAAAGGAACTTAAAGGAAAATAATAAACATAAAAGCTGACAATAAAGCTGTTATACTTTCCTGGCAACAGTTATTTATTCTTATATAGTGGAAAAATAATTATATATAAAAAAAAATAAGTTTAAAAAAATGTATATTTTAAAAATTTGATCGGCTCCTCCACTATATTGCCCCAAAATATATTTTTTGGATCCCTTACACTACTATTATGCCTAGTAAATAATAAAACTTTTTTAAAAAAGTGTATGATAAATAAAAAGAAAGCTTTTTCGATCTTTGAAGAAGGGAGAATTTTGGGGAAATTATTTTTAAATCGTAAGTTAAGCATTCAAGCGTATACTGAGCATAATAAAAAGTGGGGTTATGTTGGCAAAATTTTGAAAAAACTTGACCCCTTTAACTATCTACCCAATCTCTTCAAGATATTGATCCCAAATTTTACCAACTGCCCCATATACACGAGTCTCCCTAGAAAATTTCATCAATATTGATCTAACCAGTAAAAAGTTATTAAATTTCAAATACGCTAACAGTTGAACGCAGATACTTATGAACACTACCGCCCCTCTTTTGTTTTTTTGGGGTTCCCAAAAAATAAAGGGTTATAGGGTTCCCTTCTTTTTGTTTTTTATGGAAATATGTATATTAAGGAAATATACATTTTGACCATCCCCGAATCCATTTTGACTAGTTTCGGCGAGACGTCTGTGCATACGTACGTATGTATCTCACATAACTCAAAAACGATTAACCGTAAAATGTTGAAATTTTTTATTTAGGACTGTTCTAGTTGTGCACCTCCCTTTTTGATCGCAATCGACTGGACCAAAAGTGTCCATAAAAATTGGATTTTTGACATTTGTTAACTGTAGTAATAAGCCCTCATTGAGAGCTTTCTAATGATATATGATAGGTGGTACTTATTTTCATTGGTTCCAGAGTTATAGCCAAATAGAACTTTAATTGATGAAATATTTGAATCTTACAACGGGGAGGCACATCAGTTCGAATTCGCCTTCATTTCCTTCTTTTTTTTTTAATTTAAATATATTTATTTATTAATAATTATTAACCTCTGATTGTAAAAAAAACTTTTACAATAAATAATTATTTAATAATAACAATAGAAAAAAAAATCAGAAGTTATTAGTGAAATAAAATTTTGTGTACTTTTAAAAACGTGTATACCTAATTTAATAGGCGTACAAAGAGGTCATGTGGTGTCCACATTAGATATTTGGTGATCATGAAACGTCGAGAAATGTAAAAAAAACCCTCACCCTCACTTTTTAGACTGATTACCACTCTCTCCTTTTTGCAGCACAGCTCTAGAACTATGATGCCAGGAAAATAAAAATAACGATAAACAATTCAGAAGGCATTAATGAAAATTATTTGAATACGTTTTCATACACTTGCACATTTTCAAATTTAACTGAATGGTGATAAAGAAAACTTTACATTTTAAGTAGTAATATGTAAACGTTAAATAAAAGTAATATTGTTTCTGTAAAATAAAATCTTTTATTGTGTTTTAAATAAATTCGTTGGAAGACTTTTTTTAAATGGTTTGATAATTTAATAAAAACAGCAATAAAGCATAATAAAGCCAAAGAATCCCCGCGTGAAAACAGTTCTGTTGTCTGGTTAGATAGAGGTAAATATTGTTTTTTTTCTTTATGAATAAGCTACTATTCCTTTTATAAAAGATTGCTCATTCATAAATTTAAACACACGGAAAAGTTAATATTTTTAATTTTCTAAATATCGGTTTAAGTGTTCTTAACAGCGCATTTTTATTCACAGTTAATTTACTTTTTTAAATTTAAATACACAGATGTTTAATAAAATATTTATAAAAATAAAAGAAAACATTATTTATTTGTAATTCTGTTGAGATAAAAACACGACTGCTTTATATAATAAGGAGAATAATGTGATCATTTTTCTTTTAGAGTAGTGGCGACAAATATATGTTTATATTAAAATATAAAATAAGAGCTGCGTATCAGACACGTAATGCAAGTAACTAACATAATAAATAAATGTAGTTGAATTTAGATAAAATAATTATTATTAAACAATTTACCATGTAAAACCAATGTGAACCTTGTATAAACAACGGGCATATAGTCATCAACTGTGTCTTAGTGGGAATGAGTATCTTTAAATTTGTCTCAGCTGAACCTTCTTAAGTTCAGTTTGTTTTTACATAAGGAGATAACTAAGAAAATGTAAAATAGTTTATGTCAACTCGTCTACTCGGTTAGCCGAATCAATTCCGAATTTTTGGATCGGTAACCTTATACTGCTTTAAAATAATATGATTATAGATTTAAAACTGAAGCAATATGTCCAGCCTCTTGTCATTGTATGACCGTCCATCACTGATACAATGAGATATAGGAAGATTTTTTGTGTGAAACCTTCGGTGTTAGAGGAAGGGCGTGGGGATCGCACTTCGTCGAAGACCAGCCTCCGGACCCAACAGCCCTTCTCGGGGCTATCTCGCCAAACATACAAATGGCCCTTTTCAGAGCTACCTCAAGGTTCTAAGGTGCCACGTGTCGTCGAAGCTATTCAGCGACAACGTATACGTCTTCGTCTTGTCGTCTACGTCTACGTCTGTCGTCTCCACTCAGTGGTCATGATGAGGCTTATTTTTCATCAGAACCCCAATAAACGGTGACGTCATATGTGAGTTGCATGCAAACATACTAATAACTATTACTAATTACAACACAATTTAAATATACCAGCTGCGCAACGAAAATAATGCTTAAATTTAAATTATTGAAATGTACCTTCGCCTCTTTGTATAATAACTGTAGGTTAGGATAAGAGAACGTTCTGGAGTAGACTTGAACCCGGTAGCAGGATTACTTTTTTATATTTTTTTTTTTTCTGGTGAGGGGGGAATCTCAGTTACGGACAAAGTATCGGACTCGCAACAGGTTCCGATTAAAGTGCGTATGTATACCTGAGCCTACCGACTAAACCTAACAACCTTATCAACTTCCTCTCCCGGGACTGGAGTATATAGTTTAGGAGTATATAGTTAGGATATAGTTTTGATCAAAACTATATCAACGAGTCCTGTGGTTATCCGGATATGCGTATCCATTTTATGACCCAGTATCCTGCCTGCACTCCTGGAACGACCCTGTTCTAGACTGCTCCAATAGCAACAGCTTTTAGCGGGAAGCTAAGAACTTACTTGCGGGAAGCTAGAAATAATCGGTCGAATAAAAATACTCTGTCAGGTGCTGGATTCCGACTTCCAACAGCTCTACTATAGGGTGAATATTAATCCTTGGATTTCAATATGCATTATTTAACATGTTTCAAAAAACAAAAAATATTTTTATCAACTACGGGATAATTTAATCCAAGACAGATATAAAAACTACCCAAGTCAGATCTACAACTGCAAAAAAGAGATTTTTGGAGCAGGTGGAAAGCCTATGGCCTTATCAAGGTGACAACAAAGAATGTATACGTAAACTACAACATTACCACCTTACTTGACCCTATGAATGGCAAGAGACGCTCAGTACACTGAAATAACATAGCGAATCCTAGTTTATATCATAAATAAGCTACATAATTTATTATATGATAGTTTATATCGTAGTTTAAATAATGAAAAAATATAATTATTTAAGAATTTGTAAATAAATACAAAATTAAATGAAAAATCGACGGAATAATTATTATTTTAGCAGTACGACAACAAATTATATATGCAGTTATTTTTTCTTTTTTGTTAAAACTGTTAAATGTAAAATTGTAACAAAATCAAGGGTAGTACAATGTATAATTAAAATTTAAGTGAGTGAAAAAATACCCTCACTAACAGAAAGCACAATTAAAATAAAATAATAAATAAAAATATCAAGCGGTTTAAAGCAATTTTAACGCATATAAAATATATATAAAAAAGCCATTAAACATACAATAATTAAATTTAACATAATTATATTTATATTGTATTAGATAACCAACATTTAACACGACAGAAAATTTATTCACAAACTACATTATGCATTTCGTGCGTACGAGTTTAATAATTTTTTTTATTTTAAAATGCGACGAAATTTATTACAATCACTATAACAGAAGCTTAATTAATTAAAAGCTTCTTCAATCACAAGTATTCCTACGCTAAGTTGTAAAAAAAAGTTACAGTAATTTTTTTTCTAAGCGAGAAACGTCCAGAAAAAAAGTTGAAGTTATAAAGATCCATTGTAATTTTTACTAATATTTGTTGCAATCAGCTTCTCCGACCTCGCTATTCTTTTTCACCACGTGACTGAATCTGTTTTTTCAATACCACTGCTTCTTTGGAACAAAAGTAACATTAATTTTGATGAGGACTCTTAATCAAACAACTCCGCTTTGCAGGCGTACAAGTAAAATAATGTTAGAATCAGTTTTTCTGATGGTTTTTTAGAGCCTCTGTTACTGTTCTGCGTAAAACGTCACGTTCCAGAAAAAATCCTTCAATACTTTCTCCAGTAAAATAAAAACAGAAAAGTACGCTGGATTAGGTATTACATTTACACTAACGAATTAGGTAATATATAAACCGGAATTTCGTTTAAAAATTTATCGATGTAGAGTAAAAATACAAAACATGTTTATTACTTTTTTATACAGCCTCCCTCAAGTTTTTCATATTTTTCTCTCCTTCGTAAAACAATTGGGGATGTGTCACGAGGAAATTGCGAAAATTCCCCTACTTAGTTGTTGCTCAGGAATCGATGTCTTCCTGTGCCTCCTTTAATAGTCCAAATTAATAAATCATAAGAGAATTAATCTGAACTGTGCTAGATTTTCTAAGATTTTCCAGAAAATTTCGTCCAATTTATCCCGAATAGTAATTGTGTGATATATGGCGTTATCATGAAGAATCACATTTCTGATCGGCTGATGGCGCCTTTTGTTTTTTAGGCGGCTTTAACTTTATCCAATAGGTGTGGGATAGCATTCATGTGACGCTCACGGACAAAATTCTATAAGCAATTCGTCTTTCCAGTCCCAAGACAGTCGCAAGGTCTTTTCTGGCTGACTGACGCGTTTTCGCCTTTACAAGGTAAGGTTCTCCCCTCCTATACCGCTCCATATTAGCCGCTTTCAATTCAGGAATGTAGTAGTAATGAACGCACGTGTGGCTGTCGATTCAAAAAAGTATTTCCGTCTCGTTAAAGTCTATTCATAAGCCTTTGAAAAAGTTCATGTCGGGCCTGTTACTGATTTTGGGTTAAAAGTCTTGGAATTCGCCTCGGACAAACTTTCCAGAAGCCGAGGTGCTTTGTAAAAACAGAATGGGTACTTCCATGACTAATACCTGCTTACAAAGAAATTTCATCGACCGTAAAGTGTTAACTGTCTTCAACGAGGTCATGGATCGTTTGAATGTTGTCAACCGTCAGATTTATCATTGAACGGCTATTTTTGTTAATAACGGAAATCGATCAAAGCATCCGTTGCACAGTTCAAAATTTAAATTATTACTTCTAATTTTTATTGCCCGGGTTCTACTTTTCTTTTTTCGGGTTAATATTAACAGCAGTTCGGCTTGGCGAACCTAAGATTTAACAAAATTAGATTTATTTCTATTGTCATTTCACGATTTTATGAGTAAATAATGTTGTTCATCCGAAATAAATGAAACGATTGATTAAAATTAAAATTACTGCTGTAAGAAATAATTAGTTGTAACAGACAGGAACCCCCATTAAATGTGTTTATTCCAAACTGGTTTTAAAATACGCTAAATATTTTGTAGAGGATACATTGCAAAGATTAGAAATATTTAAAACAATGGATATGCTGCAGTTAACAACAAGTCCGTGCAAAATTTTCCTTCTTATTTAAAAAAAAACCAAATCTTTACATAAGATATGAAAACTTTCTAATATTTAACAGAATTCTATAAATATCCAAGATTTTACTTTTTTACCTATAAAACAAGCTTTTATTTTAAGTACTCGAATAGCGTAGTCTTAGTGCTGAATGTAAATCTAATATTATTATTATTTTATCAACCTAATATTGAGAATAATGCGAGTTACTTCAGTTAATACTTAACGGAAAGAAAATAGGAGTGATCAAATATATATAGAATTTCATGACTTAAAAACATGAGCACTATATTTAATTTACTACTACTCACTTATTCCAAAGATCAGATATAAAAATTAAACATCAATAGAAATAACCAACGCGGGGTAACGGGTAGGTATGGAAAAAAGAAAATGAACAAAATATTTTGATAGTTATAAAAAAGAAAAAATTTTGTTATTACTATAAAAATCGTTTAAATGTATTAATAATGTATTAATATATATATATATATATATATATATAAAAGGTAAAAATGTTATGTTGTTAAGAAGGTAGAACGTCAAAGAAAGACCACCAAGAGTGAAAGAAAGGGTACGAGAACGGTTAAGGAGAACCTGAATTCGCCGATTGGCTGATGTTTCCACAAATGATTAACCCTAATTGAATGGGATGTCATATTACCAAAGCTCTGCAGTCGATTTGTTTAAATATTATATTAATTTAAAAACAAAAATAATTCATTACATAAATTTTTACAAAAGAAATTTTCAATACATGTATCACTGTTCAGAAAATAAATCTCATGCTTAAATCAAAGATTAGTATGCAAAAAGCGATTCAGTTTTCAATAGAAGTATTATTTTTTTCTTTTTTAACTAAGCTCAAATATGAACAAACATGCAATCGCCTCCACATATGACAGAGATAAAAAAAAAAACAAATGAGAGAAAAAAAATCGAGAAATCGAATGAGAATAGAAAAGAGCAAATCTGGATTGGAAATAAATTCCGTTGTCCATACTACTGACAAAGAGAGTAACGATTTGGCGGTGAAGTGGTAGGAATAAAGGAGCATTCAATATGTACATTCCGGGAACAAAATATCCCCCCTCTAACCACCACACAACCCGGCAAACAGTTGCTTCTTTTTTTTATGATTTCTCCTCCTTTTTGACAGATACAGAAATTTTCACTGAAATAATATCGCCTTTGCGCTACAGTTTCACTTCAAGATAAAATGTAATAAAACAATGTTTTTTTAATATTTTAAATGTTAATACGCACATGAACATTTACAGTATTACATTTTTAATCAACAATAATTTAATATCTTAAATATAGGCATACGTAACAAAGAAAAATTATCTTGCGAAAATTAATAAATAATTTTCCATAATGTTAGAAAATCGTATTATAAATATTATTGCAAATATATCGTTAAGTTAATGTTCAGGTTGTCAAATTTTATGTTTATATTACCGTTAAATAATTTCCTTTCGGAACCATTAATGAAATTTTCGGATTATTTATTTGCACTGACATCGTTCAAAAAATTGCCCTTTGAATTCTTTTTTATTTTTCGAGAATTTGAAGTCCACTTACTCCAAAAATATTTAAATGCTGTTAAACATTTTCAATGAGAGTTTATGAGTATTAATGTACGTCGGAATCTATTTTACAATTCGGATACGGTTTAACGTAGAGTCAAGAAATTTTTCGAAATAGCTTGTACGAGATCTGTAAATAATGAGACTAGTTTTTTTGGCAGCCAAAGTGACAACACTGTAAAGTTACTAGTATGTATATGGTTATATGAACAGCTGATTTATATTAGGTATTAAAATCTTTAGTCCATTGTTGCCACGTGAGACGTAAACAAACCTTTCGTGAAACGACTTTTTGTTACGCATTACGAAAATGAGTCATACTAGTTATGAGCATCGTTTAGCAATCAAGCTTTGCGTTAAACTCGATGAGAATGCTACTGAAACGTTTTCAAACTTAAAAAGGGCGTATGGAGATGACGCTCAGTCACGAGCCCTAGTTTTTAGGTGGTTTAAAGCATTTTCCGATGGCCGGAAATCAGTTGCGGACGATCCACGCTCTGAAAGACAGTTAACGTCAAAAAGTGACCACAACGTTGAGCAAATTAGTGACTTGATATGGTACGACCTGCGGTTAACTGTCAGAATGATTACAGAACAATTTGAATTTGAACCGTACCACAGTCCATCAAATTTTGACAAACGAATTGGATATGAAAAACGTTTGTGCAAAACTGGTCCCAAAAACCTCACTGTTGAACAGAAAAACAACAGGATGGAAATGTGCCGCTATCTTCTAGGATGAATTGAAACTGATCCTGATTTTCTAAAAAATGTTATTACTGGTTATGAATTTTGGATATTTGAGTACGACCCAGAAACAAAACGCCAGAGCAAGGTGTGGCACATTTCAAACTCACCACGTTCTAAAAAAGCAAAAATGAACAAAATGACCAAAACCATGCTAATTTGTTTCTTTCATAATAATGGCATTGTCCATAAGAAGTTTTTTCCTACAGGACATCCTGTAAATCAATACCGAGAAATTCTTGAAAGATTGCAAAAAAGGATTACCCGCGTGAGACTAGCCATCAAAGACAACTGGATGCACATCATGACAATGCACCTTCTTACACTATAATATCATTTAATGAATTTTTGCCAGAGAAAAACATTCCTGTACTTTCTCAACTCCCTTATTCACCTGACTTGAGTCCCTGCAAATTTTTCCTGTTCTCGACTTTAAAAAACACCTCAAAGGACACCATGTTGGAACAATAGAAAAATATTTAAAAAATGTAACCGACCATCTGAAGGATATTTCGGTTTCTAAGTTCCAACACTGCTATGATGAGTGGGAAAACCGTTTGAAGCTCTGTTTAGAACTATTTCGAAGGTGATAATTGCATTGCAAATAAAAGCTTTTTCTAAACCAGTCTACTTTATTTACAGACCTCGTATACACGGAGCCGTCTCGCGGCTGTTCTTCTCTCCTGGCTATAGTTACTAAGGGAATGTTGTACATAGGAGGTTTTTTAATGCAAAAAACCATCTCGTAGTTGTTTTTTTTGTATTAAAAAACGCAAATTATGCTATATAACTATAATTAAAACAACATCAATAAAAATTTCTAAAGGAAATAAATATTTATTCAACATATTCAAATTTAGACTTCAACGTACTGAAAAATATTTACCCTTTGTTATTCTTTACCTAAATGGCCATTATAAACGTTTTACAAAACTCTTCTTTATAAAAACGGTTGAGATCATTTTCAAGTCATTGCTAAAATTAGAGAACTCCAATTTTAACACAAAACGTCTTTTTATTATTTCAATCTGTGGATTTCAAATTTTTTAATTTGTTTCTAAATGATACGACATTTGACAAAGTCGAAGATCTATATCCCTAGGGATAACAGATAACTTTTAAATATTTTCTTCCACCAGGTGACATATACACGGGGCAAGGTTGAATTTGCGTAAATCTTTAACAGCGTTTTACTCTTATAAAAAATTCATTTGAAATTCATTTTATAATAATATTTTATTACTTATATATTTTTTAAATTATTTTTTTTTTAATGATACAATTTACCTCCGCTGGATTCTAAATAAACATTTTACAGATAAGCAGGATACTTCTGTTTTTTACAACATTCCGAGGAAATGTGAGATCGCCCAATAAGAACCCTGAACCTACTCTCACGTAATCTTTAATTTCTGAAGGAAAATCTATTGTATTTTTTGTTACATCCTAGACAAAAAAAAAAATTGTTTACGTAGTAATCCTCTTCGCCTTATCCTGATCTTTCTAGGGATTAATAGCGAGATGGGAAATCACTGACTACAGGAGATCCTGTACTTTCCACTTAATCGACTTGTTTGTGTCGTATTGTTACTCCTCCGAGATGTGTTACCTAGAGATTACCTTCTCTTGAGGACCAGCCAAAGGATTTCCTATTCGTTAGGAAATTCCTTTGGATCGAGCAGCCAACAGTCTGCTCAATAATTCTGTTGCTTTGGATAACTACTGAGCAAACCTATCCTCTCCTTTAAATAAATATTTTCAACTTCATTAATAATTGAAAGAGAGGTTCAATTTTATGGTTAATTCAAAGACTCGGAAAGTTCACCAACACTATCCCTAACTTTTTGTATTGGTAATTATTAGTATTATAATTACTAGCTGTTTTTTTTAATGATGTTCATTGCCGTTGCAAAAACTTGGATGAAGTCCAACTGCACGTAGAATTACTACGGACTGAATTCAGTCGGCCACGTTAACAGAATATAGTTACTGTCGCAAAATTAGACACTATCTCAGGAATAATGATTTAACAAGACAACTATACGCTTTAGTTATATTTTCACAAAAAAATGCAGTTTATTGAATTATAGTCAACGCTATTTTTAAAATTACGGAAGATATAATCGTACATTCATTTAAATATATCATTATCTGTATATAAATTTTGCATATAGTTACATGAATTTTTTTTGTTACTTTAGGGACAGACTTAAAATCCAGTTAAAGTTTATAACTGTCTTCTTCAATGGTGAGATAGTTTGATTAAATCTGCAATAACTGCACCCAGTTAGCATGGCCGACTGAATTAAATCTACTGGACTTGAGCCAAGATCTTCCAGTATCAAATTTATATATACATGATATTTTGTATATGCAATGTAATTTTAAAATCTGTATTTAAACAAAAAAAATGTTCATGAATTTCTCATGATAAGGAAAAACAGGCTAAATGGAACAATTTTTTTTATTGAACATGAGACCAAAAAAAAAAGAGAAAAAAATGAATATCGGTAAACATATTTTTCATTTTGTTTCTGTTTTTAAATTTTATGAAGTATAAATAAAGCAGCTACAGCAACTATACATTAAGGTAAATGTATGCTGATTGGATGGCTGAAGATTACTAAAAAAGAAAAGAAAAACACCTTTGTTTGTTTTGTTATGTTCTACTTGGAACACGACGCTTAAAGGCCTCCCTCTCGCTAACGCTTATAAGCTTTCAAAATACTGTTTGTTTTCGATAATAGAAAATAGTTTTATTTCTACATACTGATTATCTAATTCAGTTACACTATATTTAGTATAAAAATCTTTTACATGACTTAAACTTATATGTAACTGTATGCATGTATACATTTTATATTTATTTTGTTTATACATATATATAAACGGTCCATAAATCTTAAGATTTAATTTCACCGTAGTACATACCTATTATGTAATTAAATTTAGTCTTTTCTTTTTAAAATTATTACATTTTATCGAATAACTACGCCTCTTTTTTAGATTAATATCTCTAAACTAGAGAATCAGTTATGTATTGCTGATACTCACTGCACGTACATGTTTTAACACTACTTATAAAGTTATTGAATTAAAAACAAAGAAAGTAATTATTTTAACCACGATTTCCGATTATTGATTAAGTCCAATCCTAAATTTAAAGAAGTTAATGCTTTTCCTAAAATATTCACATAATAAAGAAAGTAGATAACAGCAACACTTTCCTTTCAATTAGATGATATTCTTAAATAATATTACAAAAATGTTTAAAAACTTGCTTTATACATTAATCAAAATATTATCATACATTGCGCGAGTTTAATTAGTAGATTAGTCTGGAATTCAAAAAAAAAATAACATATATTAAAATTTCTAATATATTTATAAAATATCAAACAAATTTTCAAACATTTACTATATAAAGTATAGTAAGTTTTATAGTGAAGTTTATACGAAATAGTGAAGTTTTGTAGTGAAATTCTTATTTCGTTTACTTAATTAACTATTACAATTTTCGACAAACGCTTTTGAGTTTTTATAAAAGATTTCTCTCTCCATCTATCGCTGATAACGCATCACCATTATTGCAAGATTTTGCTTCCTGTTAATTTGGAGTTGTCCAATTCTTCGCTTCTAATCCATCGAGAGATCTAACCCGGCTAAGGCTGACATACGCCTGACCTTCAGCAGAGAACTTTGGACCCAGATAAACAACAGCGTAATCTATAGTGCTGCCTTGAATTTTATGGACGGTTGATGCCCATGATAAAATTAACGGCAGCATTCGGCGTTCAGCAGTTCCGTACCTGTACAGGGCAGAAATTTATTCCGCAGCTATGTAAAATTTCATCAATAGCCAATGTCAGGAAGTATGTTAAATTATTACACCCGCACCCTTATTTACACACTTAATTTACCTCCGTACCGGGGAATGTTTGTAGAATTAATGGTTGAATATTGTATTGTCACCCGACCTTAGTAACAGCACAAAATTTCATCAACAGGCAATATCAGGATGTATATTAAATTAAGGATGCAAGATTAGAGAACAAACACAAAAAAAACCGTTGTGAGTTAAAGAAAAGCAAGTAAAAATGTGCCACAATTATTCGACGAAATGAAATAATTTAAAAAATAAAAGACTACATGTGATACACACATCTCAACCGAGATATTTTCTTAACAAGAATGTAGTACGATAAAAGTACTATTTAAAATTAAATAACTAAAAATCTCAATTATTTTGACCTTGTTTTTATTTACCCACAGGTAAAGGATATTTAATCATGAAAATTCAATAAAATGTATTTCTCACTTCGTTTTAATGCCTGTGTAAAGCCTATGAAAAGATACCACGCCTGACCGGGAATCAAACCCATGTTACCTACTCATCTATGAAAACCAGCACCAATTACTCAAGCGCTTTTTTAAGTACAGCGGATTATAAAAAAACCCGTAGCACAATCGAATTAACTATCAAAATTTAAAAAAAAATTCTTATATGGACACATGACTACCATGTACGCCTGTTAAATTACACACGCACATTTTTCTAAAATGAAAAGTGCATAAAATTTTATTTCATTAATAAATAACTTCTGATTTAAAAAAAATTTTTTTATTATTGAATTATTATTTATCGTAAAATTTTTTTACAATCGCAGGTTAATACTTATTAATAAATTAATATACTTAAATTAACAAAAAAAAAGGTTACAAAAAAAAAGGGAAATGAAGTCGGACTCTTGCCGATATGCCTTCCCATTGTAAGATCCAAATATTTCATTAATTTAAGTTTTATTGGGCTACAACTCTGGAACCAAGGAAAATCAATACCGCTTACGATATATCGTTAAAAAGCTCTCAATAAGGGTTTATTACTGCAGTTACAAAAAAATAAAAATTCCAAATGTATTTGATTTTGGATTTTTTTTGGACACTTTCCGTCCAGACGATTGCAATCAAAAGGAGAGGTGCACAGCTAGATGTTACAACAGTCCTAAATTCAAAATTTCAACATTATACGGCTAATCGTTCGTTTTTGAGTTACGTGAGACACATACATATGTACGTACGTACGACATTACGCCGAAACTAGTCAGAATGGATTCAGGGATGGTCAAAATAGATATTTCCGTTGAAATCTGAAAACCGAAATTTTTCGCGATTACAATACTTCCTTGTACTAAAGTACCGATTACAATCTATTTTAGGCTTTATATTTCTGCGGGAAATAATTCGTATTATTTGTTTTGAATTCTGTTTTACATGAATGAAAATAAACTTATGATATGAAATAAATATGGTAATTATTTTGGTTAAAAATATAATTTTTAAAAACTATGGAATTAATTTTCTACCGATTGAACTGCATTTTTAAACTGTCACAATACATATTTACTCAGGTAAAAAATAGTTTCTACTTTTCAAATAAACGTTTGTATAATTCATAGATATGACGATATCCATTTTTTTCTTCTTTTCCCCGCCCCACCCGGAGCCAGACCCAAAAGTAAGCATAAACTCAGCTCCGAGGGGTGCCATTGTTTCTAACTACCTTATCGGGAACAAGTATCTTGCATTTTCTCTGGCCAAGTTACCGGTACATAGCCACCAGGTCTTGGTCTTTCAGGTGCCGTGCCTCTAATCAGGGAACCTCAAAGGATCCCCCCATCGGCATTCAGACTTTTTGTCTTGTCCCTAATGGGGACCCCCGTCCCGAAAGGATCCCAACCGGGATTAGGTCTAACATTCCCCCAACGGTACTGCAAGGGAGTTCCCACCCGATCATCGTAAACGGGTGACCGAGGCCTCCTACCCCCTCCCGGATGAGGCTGTCCCTCAGACCATAATATTCACATGAAGAAGCAGTTCCAGATGCCGATGAAGCCATCTTACATCCCCAACCCCCGGGCGAATGACCATTTAAGCATCTTGGGTCCTGCTTGCGTAAATGCTCACCACATGTAAAAAGGTGCCCGCTTCTGTCTGCGCCAGAATAGAACTTGGTCCTGTGGCCTGGATTCCAACATCCGAAGCAAAGGTCGTCGGATGTACGCCGCACGATATCTATTTGTATATGACTAAAGTTACAAAATAAAGAGTTATATAATAATAATTATTATTATTCCGTAGCAACCTACTTTTATATTGTTAAAAATAAAACATTATAGATAAATGACTGCATTTTTAATTACTTGATAGGTAGTTTTTAGATTTAGGTAGTTTTTAGGTTACTGTTAGTATGCTAAATAAAATTTACATTGCGTGTTAGAACACCGAACACGAACATTAATTCAATATAAATCTGAACTTTATATATTGTGATATAGAATCTGCAGCATCTGCATAATAAAATCAAAACTTAATACTTAACTGAAACATTTTAAACATAAACATAATTAAGGATTAAAGATAAAAAATAATCCAACATTTAGCCATTTATAAATGTTTCGAGGTTAAAAGAAAAAACAAAAATCTCAATTTAATAAAATGATTTTGCTTTAGTTAACGACGACATTGCAATATTTAATTTCATAACTCTACGAATAAAAAGTTTAGTTTTATAACTTAATAAATTTAACGTCTCTTCAGTCTTTCAATTTTTTTTTTTTTGGAAAAAAATTCATTCAATACTATACGTTGTTTCTGTTAATTTTTTTCTGGGATTTTAACCTTAATTTTTTTTCTGTTAAATAAACTCTAATTTTTAAAGAACAAAAAAATGTTATAATAAGAAGAGGTGGAAAGCTTTCGATCACTTTCCCGAACGCTTTCAAATACGGAAAATACAGCTGTTGAACAAACTCTTTTTTAATTTTTTGATGTTTTGAGGTTCTCTGGTTCCATAAATACAAATAATAAACCATTTTGTAAATTAATAAACGTCTAATTATTAATATACAGATATACAGGGCGTTTCATAATGTTCTTAGGAGTTACAAAAAACGTATTTCACTTACCTAAATAAAAGTTGTACGAGGTGATGCAGGGACTCAAACAGTTTTTGTTAAAATCTATAAATGTTCAATATGTGCTCCTCTGGTGACACGGCACACATCAACACGAAAGTCTAGCTCTTGCCAAACTCGTTCTAACATGTAATTTCCGATAGAGTTGATCGTATTGATTATGCGATCGTTTAGCTCAGCGATATCGTGCGGCATCGGTGGGATCAACGCCTTTTCTTTCACGTAACTCCAGAGAAAGAAATAACATGGCGTGAGGTCTGGTGATCTTGGTGCCCACAGCATAACGTGTTGGTCTTCTTTAGACGCACGTCCTATCGAGCGCCGAGGTAATGTTGTGTTAAGGTACTGTCGAACCTCGTTATGAAAACGGGCAGGACAACCATCTTGCTGGAAAATGAAGTCGTTGAGTAGCTGAGATATAGGCCACAATTGTAACATATCCAGGTATACCATGCCGGTTACAGTCGTTTCCATAAAAAAAAGAACGGCCCATACACTGCATCACGAGAAATCGCACAGAAAACGTTTACTTTTGGAGAATCCCGAATGTGTTTCACATAAGCGCGTGGGGTTTCAGTTCCCCAAATTCGCACGTTATGACTGTTTACTTTGTCGTTAATATGGAAAGTAGCTTCATCGCTGAAAATTATCTTGTTTAGAAAACCTTCATCTAACAACATCTTTTCCTGTAACTGTAGCAAAAATCGAGCCTATGTATTTTATCTCCATCAGAAAGACGCTGGATTAATTGAAGACGGTACGGTTTGCATAATAAACGTTTACGGAGAACTCTCTACACTGTTGTTTTCGGAATTCCTAATTCTCTGCCTACAGCCGCAGTCGATTTTGACGGGCTGCGAATGAAACTTGCACGCACACGTTCGACATTGACTTCTGAGATTGATGGACGACCGGTTGATTTTAGCTTGCACAAACAACCGGTTTCCCTGAATTATTTATACCATGCACGAATTGAACTGTCACTTGGTGGCTCCTTATGAAATTTCAACCGAAACGCACGTCGCACAGAAATTACTGACTTTGACAAGTGAAATTCTAACACACAAAACGACTTCTCGCTTACCTTGGCAGCCATTTTCTCTATTGTTGACGCCATGCAAGCAGATGGTTTACTAACTGCCTAGTATAAGTGGAAAAAAAATATTTGAAGTATTCTTTCGTACAGTACTTGTTTTATTCTTATTAGTGAAATAGTTTTTTATTAATGAATTTTCGAAACTCCGAAGAACATTATGAAACGCCCTTATTATTATCTTTGAGGATTATTAAATTCCGGACAACTTAAGATAAATTCTTGAAAATTATTAATATTATTTTTCTTCATCAACAAATTATCAAAGTTTAGATCCGATAGAACAAGTAGGGAGAACAATTATGGAGCGGTATAACTCGAAAAAAATTGTTTTATTTTTAAAACATTTACTCATAAAGAATTAGGTAGTACATTCTAATTTTCAAGATAATATAATATTACACAAATCAAATAATTTTATTTAGTAGCTCTTAATACATGCACGCACAATACACTTTATATATATATATATATATATATATATATATATATATATGTGTGTGTGTGTGTGTGTGTGTGTGTATGTGTATGCGCGCGCAGACAGAGTGTAAGTAAAAATAGTTCTTAAATCAGAAAATAAAAAATACAAATATCCGTTTAACATTATACTAATGCATTTGTTTTTATCATAAATTCAGTTTACTCTATAAAGTATTTGTTTAATACTTCAACCAAAACAGGTACATTACCGCTTTATTTCAATTTCACATAGATGACTAAACAATAGTATTTCTAACATACAAGTGTTGGTTTTTCTAAATTGTTGAAACTTCCATTCGAATTACTTTGACAATAGTAAAACTGAACTCTAAAATTAATATATAAATATATATATATATATATATAGTTTTTAAAAAATTAGAGAAACCATAATAATTAGCATTTATTTTCAAATAAAATTTACACAGAATAAAACTTGGTTTTGTAATTTAAGTTTATTTAACGTTATTTAAATTGGTTTTTAAAATATACACGTATTAAAAATCCACGTACGATATTATTAAAATATCTCTATCAGTACTTCATGTACTGATAGAGTACATCAAGTACTCTATCAGTACATGAAGTATGCGTCCATGACGCTGAATATTGAACCGACAGGGATTTAACGATTGAAATGGTGACTCCACGTACAGTTATCGTGGAGTCACATTTTTATAAAACGATTTAAAATAGAAAGCACGTGACCATTATTCTATGTTTACTAAATGGCAGTAAATAAATGTCAGTATATTATAAAGCTCAGTGCCAAACTTTTAAATTTTCTCACTCGCTGGCGTATTATTTTTTTTTTTTTTTTTTTTTTTTGAGGATTTTGAGGTCACAATGGACCACTTCAGTCAACTCTGGTTCGTCCTTTATTTTTATTTTTCTTCTTAATTGCTTCCCAATACTTCTTCTTCATTCTATCAGATCTTGCTTTTTTGAGTTCTTCTGAACAAACCTCGTTGCTGTTTTCTTTTCTTTAATTTTAAATCTGGAGTTTGCTTCTTTTAGCATTTTTATATTGGCAGTTTTGTTTCGTAAATCTTCTATTGTGATTTCTAGTTCTTGCATATCTTGTTTAATTTCGGTTTTCTAGGTCGGTGTTTTGGACATTTTTCAGTATTTCTCGATTCGTTTTCTGACAAGTCTGTTCGGTTCTTTTCTTATTATGTGTCCAAAGAAGGAGATTTTTTTCTTTGTAACGTAGTCTAGAGGTGGTTCTACGTCTTTATGTACCTCTTGGTTTGGTATAAATCTCCATTCTCCCCCATTGTCTTTTATTTATGTCGTCTTTTATTATGTCGTTTATTATAGTCGTCTTTTATTTATGCAAGTTACTCAGTATTATTAAAACAAAATTTGTAGAATTTTGTTTTTACGCGTTGAAATTACAGCAAAGTGACGAAGATATTAAAAGTAAGCTGTTACAGCCAAAGAGAGCTTCATGAAAAACAAAATTTTTATATTTTTAAGTACAGTTCTAACAATAAAAAGATATTCTTAAAAATATTTTTGTGGTACTGAAATATGACGAAAAACTGGAAAAAGGAAAGAAATCTTTTAAAGAAGGATAATAAAAGTTTTGAGTGTTCTCTAATAAAAAATAATAATTCTTATTAAATACAAAATTCAATACGTATGGATGTGTATCTATGTGTTTGTGTTAATTTTTATTTAAATCGCAGAAGCGTTAGACTATACTTTTGACATTTGTTGTGGTAGCTTTTGTACAAAAGGAATTATTTTACTTTCTGCCTTTTAACTAATTGAAAGGAAGAAAAATACTGATAATTCATCGTAAAGGAAGTTGGGACTTAATTAAAATTTTCATAATTTTTTTAAGTTGGTAAAGAATGAAAACAAAATCATGTTTTATGCCCGTGAAAACAAAGGTGGTAGGTAGGCTGAAAAAGTACGAAATGTAGAGGTCTTATGATGAATAGGAGATGAAAATAATTTGTGGCAGGAACATGGAAAAAGACAAATTAGGTGATGCGGCAAATATTAAGAGATATTAATTTTGTTATCGAGGGATATGTAAGAGGTAATGAAGGATGTATGTAGTATATTTATAGGGAGATTAAAAGGTTAATTTAATAGAAAAAAAAAATTAACACGATCAACTAGTTTTAGTAGCACCAAACCATTAAAATTCCCTACGTATTCCAATTTTGTAAATCTCTCTCTTCCTACACTGATTTTATTTTAGTAGTCAAGATAAAAAAGAACTGATTAGGAAGGTACTGTAAAAAAAAATATATACCTCCTTTTGTTGAAAAACGGTACGTTATATATATCTCAAATTAAAATTCTAAGAGCAATGCGTACATCACAATATAACCTTACTTTAAAAAACTCAATTCATAGATTAATGTAGCATTATGCATTGATCCAATGAAAGCCAGAAATTCTTAGACAAAATTTAACTGGGTCAACCGTAAAAGCATTTTCGATAATACTATGTTCTCTTCTGCTAAAACCCTACTTTGTTTAAATAAGTAAGTAACCATCTGTAAAGAAGAAACGTAATTTAATTTACGATTTCTACTTCCACGACTGTAGCTATATATATTGCTGGAGCAGAAAAATTAAATTGGTATTTTTTTAAGTTTTGTGCCTTAAGGATACACTTAAAATACTATTAAGAAATTCTATTTAAATAAATTGTAAATAATCGGTGAAAAAAAAAATATTCTAATGCTTCCAAGACAAAAAAATATTCTTTTCGGACGGACGGATGACTGTACATATGTACAATACATATATGTATGTTGGTCTTACAACTCCGGTCCCGTCGACTGTTTTTTCAAACAAGATAGACAGGTACCAATTTCGGGGGATACGAATATATTACATTTTTGCAAAATTTGGATTGAGAAGTGGGATTGTTTTGGCCAAAACAAAATATCTCAGATCTTTACTGGAGCACTTAAGCAAAAAGGTTTTCATATAAAAATCTAAATTTCTTTTTCTCGAGATCACAAATTATCAAAAGTTGTTTAATATTCACCGCCACCCCAAAAAATAATTTTATACATTTTTATTTTTACTTCCTTGTACGAAGTAAAGGAAGTATTGTGATCGCAAAAATGTCAGTTTTCAGATTTCAACGGAAATATCAATTTTTTCCATCCCTGAATCCATTTTGACTAGTTTCACGTGTCGTCTATACGTACGTATGTATGTATGTACGTATCTCGTATAACTCAAAAATGATTAGCCATGGGATGTTGAAATTTCGGATTTAGTTCTGTTGCAACATCTAGTTGTGCATCTCCCCTATTGAATGCAATCGACTGAACCAAAAGTTTCCAAAAAAAAACCAAAATCCCCAAAGAATTTGGATTTTGGACCTTTTCTTAACTGCAATAATAAGCTATCACTGAGAGCTTTTCTACGATATAAGTGGTACTTATTTTCATTGGTTCCAGAGTTACAGCCAAAGAAAATTTTAATGAATGAAATAGTTGGATCTTACAAGGGAAGGCACATCAATTCGGATCAGACTTCATCTCCTTTTTTTTAATTTAAGTATATTGATTTATTAGTAATTTTTAACCCGTGATTGTAAAAAAAATTTACAATAAATAATTATTCAATAATAACAATAAAAAAATAAAAATCAGAAGTTATTAGTGAAATAAAATTTTACGTACTTTTAAAAATGTGTATATATCATTTAATAGGCATTATTACATATGCGTATGTGTAAATGTAATAGATTTGGTGAAACATCCGATTACTTAATGTTAATTGAAAATTATAATTTAAAATCGTATTATTTTTGGATTTTCTAGTTTAATCTTATCTACATTAAAGTTAACTACAAAATGACTGAAAAACAGATCCTCACAAGAACACGTACACCGAGGCATATATGCTCGATCTTTAATAAACTGCAAAAAATTCTTATTTTATAGTTCATTAATCCTCTAATATTCTTGGACAATATTCTTCCGAATTCGGAGTTGATAATCATTTCGTTTATTTGTATTTGTTTCCAATAATTTAATCGTTCTTTGGTTTGACATAATTCTTCAATCTTAATTTGTGTACACGTTCTCTAGTTTTCAAATTTTCTCTCTCTTTATATTCGTCATCCTCTCTTTATCTTTTTATTCTTTATTTGGTTTTAAAATTTTCTTCCTCTTTTATATTTATCATCTTCTCTCAATCTTTTATTCTTTCTTTGGTTTTAAAATTTTCTTCCTCTTTATATTTATCACTTTCTCTTAATCTTCTTATTGTTTCTTTGATTTTAACATTTTCTTTCTGTTTATATTTATCATCTTCTCTTAAGTTTTCTATTCTTCCCTTGTTCTTAGCATTTTCTTCCTCTTCCTATTCATCTTCCTGCCGTTTTTTTGAGATATATTTCTTCATGTTATATTTCTTTTTCATTTTTGATTTTTCACCAAATAGTTCAATAATAAAAATATGAATATTTTACACCGTAAGATTGAAATTAACATTTGTATACAGTTTACAGGAATTCACTAAACGGAATAGTTTAATTATTATTAACTTCTATTTATACGTCACACCAAAAATCTGAAACTTTTGTTAATCAGCAACTCACGAAGATACGAATAATACTCATCTAGTAATACGAGTAATAAAGGGACTTTTACTTCATCCTAATATTTCATGTAAGATTGTTAGATTAATAATTGTATAAATATTTTATATTAATAAAAACTAATATTTCAGAATTTGTGTAACTGTCTACTTTATTAAAGAATTGGAGGATCGTATCACTTTCAGATGAAATAAGTTTAAATGAGGTGTTGCAAAAAATGTGTATATGTAATTTAATAGGCGTACAAGGAAGTCATGTGATGTCCACATCAGATTATTTTAGGTACATCTTTCTTCAGAAAAAGAGGTAATGGGAGGTTTTTTTGCATACCCTTTCCCAATAGTCTGTCGTAACAAAAATTGTTTTCTTTTTTTTTAATAAAAAAAAATCCTTTTTTTAATTTTGAAGGTTTTTGCATTAATGCTTTCTATCTACATCAATAAGCCTTCAAATCATTATACATTTTTTTTTTGCATACCCTTCTCCCCAATGATCTGTGGTAACAAAAATTTTAATAAAACAAAATTCTTTTTTAAATTTCTAAGTTATCTGCTGCTTTAAAAAAAAATCTTAATTTTTTGATAGCTCTTACTTAATCTTACTCTTGAAAAAAGTTAGCCAAAAATGTTCACCCCCTTCCTAGAAAATTACAACTTTGTTTATTTAAAATTATGGCTCTATAAAATGAATTTAAAAAAAAAATTGCACGATACTCCCGGTCCATTAAGTTATTCAGTTCATTGCTTGCTTTTCTTTTATATCAACTAAAGGTGTGAATATTTCCATTGAAATCGTGGATTCGGTAGAAGAATGAAAATGAATGACTTTAACACATACTTAGCTGTAATTTTTATTAGTTTTACACGATACACAAATACGGATCTTGTCGAAGGTTCCGGCTTCGATTCGCGGGATTTGAATTCGGCAAAATTTATATCATCTCGCTCGTATATTATCACGATTGAAAAAATATAATAGCTTTTTTTTATAATTTAAAGGATTCTCTTCTGCCAAAACTAAAATGTTTGTACGCGTAATATGATGTTCCCAATAAAATTTATTTCGGTAATAATTCATTCATTTATTCATGAAGATAGTGTAATAGTACAAGTTTACGAAAGGACTTTGTAAATTGGTTGGTAACTGATTTTATTTGCAATATGCAAATATCGATTAGGGTCATTCATTATTATTCAAAGAGGTGTTTGCAGCTGTGAAATGTACAAGCTTAGGCATATTAAGTTATTCTAATATTTGTTCACAGGTTTAAATTTATTTAATTCCAAAAAGGGGTATGTATACACAGTTTTATATATATATATAAAAGTAAATTTATTTCAGAATCAATTTTCACTCGAGAAAAAATTACATTTCTAATAGATTAATTACTTTTGTTAATAACTTTTTTAACATACTTCAAATATTTAAAAAGATTTTTCTCGCGTATTTTTTTTATCCAAAATTATTTGTATTTATTTATCACTTCCATATTAATGACATCTCAGGCGTCTATTATTTTACTTTCTTAAGGGTTTGGTTGCTTTTAATAAGAATTTTAAATAGAAACTTCAAGGCATATAAAGTTAACAGTTCAAAAATGAAACACAAATTTAAAGAATTAAATGTACAAGGATCATTATTTCTTATCTATTCACAATTCTCCTAGTCTAAATGATAATTAAAACATTTGTAATCACGCTTGCATCGTATAAGAAAATGTCTCCCATACCTCAAAAAGCAATTATTGTACACTCTACACAGAAATAAACTTCAAAATTTGATTGGCCATAAGCCCAGGTTTTGAAAGTTTATAGTGGAAGAACGAAAGCTGATTTATAAAATTAAAAAAATGTTGAAAAAGCGTCAACGAATTGCAGATTTTTCTGGAAAAAGTAGTATATTTGAAATTTTTTTGAAGGAGAGAACGGTTTAATTAAAAAAAAAAAAAAACTTTTTACATGAGTGCTCAAAAAGAATGTAATGTATGTATGGTTTATGTATGTTTTTTCGATCGTAGCAGCTCAACGGCTGAACCGATTTAGATGTATGACCCCGCGTTGGAATCCATAGGTTACCGGGGGTGTCACAAGCTACATAAATATGTGTATAAATTGAGAAAATTTGAAAAAAAAAATATTATATAGAAAATTGTCACCCACTCGCTGTTTAATTATCCTATATTAAAGAACAATGTTTTTCAGCAATGTCTTTTTTAGTAGAGGTATTTTTTAATATTTATCTCTTGTTCCCAAATATTACTTGGATTGAAAAAACAATAAACAGGTTAGAAAATAAAGTACTTTTCGTTCATTTTTATCCCTCAACATTCACAAACTATGTTGTGAGTGCCCCGTATGTTAACTTCCCACCCGCTCGACGATTGTTTTTTTTTTTTTTTTTAAATTAATGACAATAGTTCATAAATTGCAAACATATAACAGAATTTTTAATTTTTTGTTAGAAACCAGTGTAGAGACACAATCAGTAACTAAAATTTGTTACATACCCAATCTATTTTAAAGTACGTATTTATAAAAATAAAACTTTAGCACCGCTAAAAAAATATTTTACACTAATAATTTACAATTAAATTACAATAGAATTTGTAAAATGATGAATGCCACTTTAAAAATTTCGCAATGGGGCATAAGGGATTTCTTATTGTTCACTAGTTGAACAGGTTGCAACGTACTCATTAGGAAAAGTAAAATAAATATAATTATAAGAAAGAAAAAGACATCCAGTATTATATTTAATAGCCTTGAAACTCCTCATTGGTGGAAAAGGTGTAAGCTTCCCGAAGATTATCGAGGGAAATTCATGAAAAAAAAAAGAAAAGTTAAATAAAATAAAAATTAATTTTAAAATAATTAACCCGCTTTCCAACATCTTTTATAATTGGCATGAACCTACATGTCAAGTTATGGTTATAACACAAAGGGTTTGATGAATTATTCACGTTAATCAAAATTTAAATAATTTATAATTTAAATATATTTATATTTTTTTACTTTATTACCTGTGATATTTTTGCCTTTGTTTATTTCCTCTATAACAGATTAAAACATAGATTAGTTTAGAACAACTTTCCTAAATTTTTTATAATTCCATTAAAATTTTATTGTAAATTACCTTAAAAATAATTTTCATATTAGTGAATTTATTAAACCATCTTCAAAGTAATTTCATTTATTATTTTTTAAATTTTATTATTATTATATAAATATAATATATAATTAGAATGTAGTTTTAGTGTCTATTATTATTACATAAAATTGTAATTCATAACCTTTATTCATGTATCATTTTATATCATGAATCCAATAATTTTAAAAACCATGTTTGCACGTAGGTAATCATTATCCTAATTAATCAATTTCTCAAACGTCCGGTTTGTCGATTAAGTTAAAAATTCCGGTTTATTCTTTTTTTATAGTGTCATGTTCTCAATGCGAAAGCTCCCAATTGAATAAAATTTTTTGATACATTTATATGAGCATCAGTTCACTTATTATAAATCAACATGAACACAAACAAATAAATATATTATCTGAATTCGTAAATCTCCTGCATAAGCAGAAAGTTTAAAAAATAATATTTTAGATAAATTAATATCTTAGTAATTCATGTTTAAAATGCTTTGACCTCAAGGAAAACAAAACGTCATTAAATAATTGTAAAAAAATTCAGTATCCTTAATTGGTTTCACCACAATTAGTTGCTCGAAGTGAATAAATGATTCTTTACTTTTTGTATTCTTTAATAAAGGCAAATATTTTTCACTTAATCTAGTATTTAGAGAAAAGTTTTAATAAAGTTTTACAAACAGGAACTCTTCATTATGCCAAATCTATTTATCAATCTCAGTTAATAGTAATTCATTAATTAAGGTTAATAAATAGATAGGTGTTGAGTTTTACTTCTCACATATACAGGTCATGCGTATCACTTATATAGCAATACCCGAGAAAGATATTCAGGAATATATTTCACACAAAAAATTGCAGAAAATCAAAATAAAATTACTTCAAGCTAAACAACATAAAATTTAATAATACAGCTTAAATATGAGAAAAATAAAATAAGAAAGATATTTCATTATATCGTAACATAATAAAAAATACATAAAATTTAATCCGTAGATATATCCAAAATAAGAGTATATAAATTAAATATTTATAATATTAAATAATAATTTAAATATATGAAATAGTTTAAAAGTAGTAGCTACGTTTATAAATAACATGTTCTATAATTTATTAAGTAAATTTTAACACAAGAACACAGATATTGCTTTAAAATATTGTAACAATGTATTCTAACTCTATATAGTCTTGATAAATTATAAGTCAAATGAAGTATTGATTTAAGCAGTATTTATGTAATAATTAAATATGGTTTATCATTTTCTAGATTATAAGATATTACATAATAAAAAAATTGGGAAACCGGTCAGAAGATGAGAACACTTCGGAATTTTTATATTTCACCAAGTTTTTAGTGTTCTCCAATAAAAAATAATAATGCTTATTAATTACAAAACTTCAATATGTATGGATGTGAATATATGTATTGGTATTATTTTGATTTAAATCGCAGAAAAGAGTTAAATTGTACTTACGACATTTGTCGAGGTAGCTTTTGTAGAAAAGGGAGAGATTTTAAAATAAAATCGTATTTCTTATTTTCATATCGATGAAAAAAAAAATCGTACTTTTTAATTCTAATAAAGTACATTTTACCGTATTTTAAAAACTAAAGTTGTAAAAAACTTTCTCACTTTTTATTAGTTTAGTTTTATTAGTTTTAGTTTTTATTCGTTTACCTCTCTTCTGTTATTTAAACTTGGAACGGTCTGCAATCTATATCTATATCATTCCTTCTAGTAGAAATAGGAAGTGTAAAATTCTTAATTTTTACTGGCGTAAACATTTGATTGGGGTTCTAGAGCGTATATCGAATCGGGGAGTGGGAGACAAATTCTATTCATGATAATATTAATCAATAGACGTTTGTATAGCATTGAAAGGTGACGTTAACAATGGCAAACCTAATCAAGGATAATGAAGAACAGAGATATGTCGATCACATAACGCTATGATGCGTACACAGACAGGCAATGGCCGATATAGAATTTCGGATGGATAAATTTGTCTCGCCGCAGGCTTTTCGAAATCACTAGGGAAAGTCCACATAATTTTTTATCGAGACCTCTTCACCGGAACGTAATGGTTGATGGCTGTATGAGGTTGAACATCCCGTGAGCGTCACAGTTCAAACTTTCTTGGCCGACTACTTATTCTTTGTGAATTATCATTCGCTCTCACTGTTAGAGAAGAGAACGAAACTGGCTTAACTTGTCTTGGAGGGGTGGATAGAAAACTAATTGAAATATATCGTTGCCTAAGGCGAATTATGCGCTTCTGAAAACTATTGTTAAATTAAGTTTCAGTCGGAACCCACATATAAGAAACAAAGAGGCCATAATTAGTAGAATGAAAGTCTGTTAGTACTTGGAAGTTTATAAAAGTGCAGAGCTATTACAGTTTCCATTGTGCACTGGTTTGTTTACGACAAGCTTTTCGAGGCTACACAGTTGATTTTCGTTATTCGCCTAAGGGAAAAAAAGCTAAAATGTTACCGTTACTTTATAAAAACAACAAGAATGACAGATGAAACTCAATTATTTTATTAATAAAAGTATTTTATTATTAACCGACTTATTATTATTAAACAACTTCAAATGGTGAAATCAATTACGTTACTACGATATCAATATTATAAATTAATATTATCAGTTAGGTTTCAAACGTTTTCGTAAAACACGCAATGCATTTTACGTGTAATTCCGTACAAACACAATTTACAAATTTACAAATCTACGTAGTGGGCTAATATGTAAATATATACAAAACCGTTTACAACAGGGAGATCTTCAACCTAAATTGCGAACTGTAGTATCCGCTTTGAAATACCACGATGGTCTCCTGCCTGGGATAGCACAATGCAAACGACGTCAGGAAAATGGGTAAACAAAGAACAATAGCGTGCGGCCGTACAGATGCATAAAGTGCGCAGGTGAACCGCGAACTGTACCAAGAAGGAAAATACTACTCAGGCAGCACGTTCGTTCTGCCATTCTGATCGTCGTGCAAATTATAATCGATATAGGGTGTACAACGAGATCTTGGAACGGATGGGGCGGCAAGGTGTCACTAATGTGAGGAATACTTCACTTTCAGGATCGCAAGCAGGAAGATTAGACATCAGTAAAAATAGCTTTCCTTCTTTGAATCGGGGGTCTCAAGACTCGAAAGGTCATTAATTAACACTTGCAACCGATCAGAATACAATAAATATACATTATAGTAAAACTATCTCATTTACAAAATCACTACCTCGATAAGGATGAATATATACACGTTTTAAATCTACCTCAGTAACTATTTTTTAGTAGTAAAGATGCAAGATAAACAGATGCACTTCCACCAGTAATCATTACAGAAATGAATTAAAAATTAAATAATAGTTGTTAAGTTACTGACTGAACAATGCTAAATTTAAACTGTTAGTTTTAAATTATTAAAAGATCATCGTTAATAGATAATGAAAGAAAAAAATGTATTTAAGAAACCAAGTAAATTAATGAAAAAGGAGAAAAGAATAACAATAATAATAGTAATATACCATTAATCGATCGATAAACAGTGTTGTAATCACTAAAAACCAGCATTTTTAACATTGTTTTTAGAATAAAGTGCTTTTAAACACGAAATTTTTAATGAAACGAGAATAATCACAGCAAAAATAAACATTTTAACAAAATAAATTGCGATCAATACTATATAAATCAGAAACCAACATTGATATCTAAAAGTATACGGAATAAAATATAATCTCTAAAACTAAAAACGATGGAATTTTTAGGTATCGATTGGAAAATATTAGCTCTAACTTTGCAGTTTTGCTTTGGTGTTCGATCTCGAATATATCATTTGTATGTTCGATCGCATAATGTAGACGTTGCTGAACACGCTGATTGCATAATTATTCATTCGGACCTTACTGAAATTACAAAGTTTTATACTCGGCGTAACGCGGTAACGCTTACGTTTTAAACAGCGATGTTATTCTCCAAAGAACGCGTTCACTACTTTTAATTAAAACTGAAAAGATATTCCGTATCTTTTCTGTTTTTATTAAAACGGGAATAATACGGCATCCGTCCAATATTCATATCTGACTATAAACTCTCGATATTGAGTGGATCGCCGAATTGTATAATTAAACAACTAGATAACTAGCAGGATACGTACAAATTTATACTGATACCTTAAGAAAAAATTTTCAGAACATGTTATAGAAGTCAAAATAAAAAAAAGATTATATAAACATGGTTCGGGATAAGCAGCATTTTTATGTTATACAATTGAAAAATTACACCCTGAATTGACTCCAAGGATAAAATGAAGTTATACTAAAATTATTAGAACTTAAGTTCCAAAAATAAGTTTGATGGCTTCGTATGGTGTTTGATTCACAGTTCTGGAATCTTTTTTATTAAATTTTCTATATCAAAAATTACTTAAAACCCCTTAAAATTTAAATTCAGATAATTTCAGTAGGGCTTCAATTTACTCTTGAAACAGACATTAGGGCGAAATTTTTTCCATAATAATTTTTGCTATTAATTAAAAACGAAGCTTTTCCGAACCCATGTTTATATGCACTCTTTTTCTTTTCTTTCAAAAAAAAATGTCCTGAGATTCTTTCCGTTTCTTCATGAGACACTTTATATGCAAGTAAACACTATCTATCTGAACGTTAACATAGATGGGAAAACGTAGTAATTTATTTCTCTTTCAGGGTACAAATTGCCCAATTGTAACTGTAAGATAGTATTTATTTAAAATTTTTTTTTCGATGGATTAGTTATATTATTTTTTTTAATATTTAGCTAAGATACACCACTTCAAAACCGATTATTTCTCATTAAGATTATTAATTTACATTTTCAAATAATTTTACATTAAACATTTATTCATGTAATATACAACTTTTGTTAAACAACAACGAAAAATATAAACATGTTTACATTTTTTTATCAAAAAATCGGTAAATAAACATCATATCTCTCTTAGTGGTAACATTTTAAATGACGATAGAATTTGCCGAAATGAATGAATCACCAGAATTTGTTATAAATATACGAGATAATCAGTTAATTAAAGTTAAGATAGAAAATACTTAATTAATGTACACTTTTAAAAATGGTAGTAGCATCGATTTTATAGAATGTATTGTGCTTTCATAACATCTTCAAAAATCTTTTTTCTTAATAATCAGTTTCTTTTTAAATTTCATTTCATATACAATAAAAGGCATAACTGTGCTTATTAAAGGAATTTATAAAGTGTTAAAAAACGCGTTTTTACTTCCTTACGAAGTACAAGAAAGTATTGCAATCGCGAAAAATTTCGGTTTTCAGATTTCAACGGAAATATACATTCGGCGTGTCGTCTGTACGTACGTATGTATCTAATGTAACTCAAAAAACGATTAGCCGTAGGATGTTGAAATTTTGGATTTAGGATTGTTGTAATATCTAGTTGAGCACCTTCCCTTTTGACTGCAATCGACCGGATTAAAAGTGTCCAAAAATACCAAAATCCAAATAATTTGAATTATGGACTTTTTGTTAACTGCAATAATAAGCCCTTGTTGAGAACTTTTCAACGATATATCATAAGTGGTACTTATTTTCATTGATTCCACAGTTAGCCAAATAAAAGTTTAATTAATGAAATATTTGGATCTCACAAGGGAAGGAACATCAGTTCAAATCCGACTTCATTTCCTTTTTAATTTAAATGTATTAATTTATTAACCTCTGACTGTAAAAAAAAATTACGAAGATAATAATTCATAATAACAATAACAAAAAAAATGAAAAAATATAATAAGTTACTCATATTACTGAAATAAAATTTTATGTACTTTTAAAAAAATGTGTATATGTAATCTAATAGGCGTACAAGGAAGTCATGTGATGTCATATCAGATTTTTTTTCAATAAGACCAACTATAAGAAACTATTACAACCTACAAAGTCAGTAAGGCTACATGTTACAGAAAGGTAGCTGCGAACAAATAAAACGTTCGCGATATTAAAAAGATATTGTATCTATATTCTCCTGACTAAAACATTTTCCTTAATGAAATTATTATATAGTTACCCTAAAAATCGGAGGTGAAGCATATCATGAAATATTTAGATTTCTGAAAACATTGCAAAAAAATTGTATACTTCATACCACATTATTGATATTACTGATCATACCCTTGTTTTAATCACTTATTATTACTAATTACTATTATATTTGCATTTATTTTTTTCATTGTACAAGGTGCCATAATAATGTGATAGTAGATGATTACTAAATCATCTATAAGACGGAAGTCATTCTCACAAAATGACTTAAGACGGAAGTCATTCTCACAAAATGACATAACCATCCTTAATAGATCTGCATTCTAGGCTAGTCTTTAATACTCTGTTGCACGTTAACATCCCAAGACCACTTCAAGACGACAGTCAGCTGTACAAGTGACAATTTCAATCTTCCCTTATAGCTACTATCTGTTTAGCGAGTAGTATTGTTATTAGAGAAAGCACCTCTAAATACTTCTATTTCAAGCGCTTTCCGAACGGCAAAGATGTAAGATCGACTTAGAAATAATAAATAATGTATTAAATTAATGGCCTTTGTCCTTTAAAAAACTATACATTACATAAAATATCCTTACGTATTAACTTTAACTTTCGAACAAAACTGAAAAAAGTTTTTTGTCCTACAATTTCTTTATTTTAATTTTGCCTCCATGATCATATCCGTTTTATGGTTTATGCAGAATTGTATAAGAACAACGTACAAATTATTGGGGGGAGGGGGCATTAGGATTGTAGCAGCATAACGTATTATATCAGGAGCAGCGGTTGCAGTCATTACGGCTGTCTATACATCTACGAGCTACCCAACTCAAGAGAATTTATGGTGATATGAGAAAGGACGAGGACATGATATTATTGTCACTTGAGTGGCAAGAATACTGGGAGGGCTCGGAAAAAGAACAATAGACAAAAAGACTCGCAACATATGTAGGATTAGAAGGATGACATGGTGAAATTTGGTTCTTTTTGACGCAATTGCTCTCAGACACGGCCGATTTAATGCCTACCTACACAGATTTAACAGAAAAGACTCCCACCTGTCTATGTACTGCGAAAAGCCTGTGAACACACCTTTTACAGGTGCATACGCTGGTTACAGACGAAGAAGAGGCTAGGACTAGGAGGACTCGCTCCATAAAATATTATCAACTTCATGCTTACGGGAAAAGAAGAATGGGCAAAGGTTGAAAAGCTTGCCGCTAACATCATAGAGTAAAAGGTGGTAGAACTTCGAGGATGGGGTGCGGATTAATAGAGTTGCACCGCAAAGATGGAAGACCTACGTTTGAGCATAGATGTCTGGAATAAGATCTCCAAGGATGAGGAGAAGAAATCAACCGGAAAGCGAAGTGGTAACGGATAGCCTCCTGAGGAGCCGTCGTGTGTCCGCGCTTGCGAGGATGGACGACGGTGATGATGCGCGGGGACTCCCGATCCCGTGAGCTTGAAGGCACCTCCCGGGGCTGTGTAATGCTTAACTGCTGGTCCGGCCCCAGGACGGGAATTCGTGAGGTAGGAGGTTTAGTCAGTAGGGTGCAGGCATACATACGCACTTAAACAATACCTGGCGGAACTTGTTGGCGAGCTCGACATTTCGTCAGTAACTGTGGTTCCTCCGAATCACCAGAAAAAAAAAATAATAAAAACCTACAAATTATTAATAAAGCGATAAAATTAATCTATCTAAAGAAATTTACATAAATATTGTGACAAACAATGACATAAATATTAACATTTGCTTCATTTGAAGTACATACTATAATCTCTCCACCCACGATATGCAATATATTTTTTAACAATATCACTCGGAAAGGATTCTTTTAAATAAATAAATTTCATAATTTTGAAGACTAAAAAAAAACACGAATTTATTGCAGTACAACTTTTGAAACATCAAGAATTTTTTTATACATAATCAAGATACAACATACGTCTAATGAAACGTTCGGTAATGTACTGACAATAATATATGAAACTGTAGTTTAATGATATTAAATAAAAATACTCCAATTATAGGTGAACAATGAAAATGATAATTAGTAAATAATTTATTATGAAAATCAAAAACATGCATCAAGTTTTTTTTTTCACCATAACCATTGATAAATAATAAAAATTAATAAAGACGCTAAGAGTTTAAATTAAAACTTATGAAAAATATGATCTTCTGACAGTCAAAAGCAATAATTAAGTCACTAAACTTAATACTATTTGAACAAGAACAAATTTCGTATATCGAAATACATACACGAAAATATTTTCAATGTTTCATGTTATGTCCTACTGGAGAAACGAAAATGAATAAACACAATTTTTCTAAATAATATACACGTCTTCTAAGTTATCTTCATGTATGTGTATAAAAACCGAATAAATGTATATAGTAACATTCCTTCAAGTTTTAAATTAAATTATCACTATCATAACCGAAACTGAATACGGATTTTCATGTTAGATTATTATAACTGTACTAAATTTTGAGGATCTTATTTAACATAATCTGATACAATTTTATTTAGCATAATTCAATGCTGCGGTAAGTCGAAACTTCCTGGTTTCTGTACGGTTACAGATACGAAGTTATCCCGGTTACATACTTGGTTAATATCGTGGTATATACGTTACATATACGAACTTCTCCCGGGACTTTCATAACCTATTCTACTGATGAAAATAATGGAAAACGTTCATATAAACATATGTCCTAAAATGTTTCGTTTGCGAGTTACGACTAGTAAAACATTTCGTTCGGATTTCAGCTACCCTAGTAAAATGAAGCCGTACTGAAATTTTTAAGACTTAATTAAAGAGCAGAATTAGTGATTTCTTAGCGACGAAACGCAAAATATTCTTCCAGCACGATGGCGCGCCTTCTCACGTCTCTTGTGCCGTTTCCACTCACTTACATCATTTCCCTAAGAAATGCATCGGTCGCGGATGTCCCCACATACCTGGCCACCAAGGTCGGCTGATCTAACACCTTTAGATATTTGTGTCTGGGGATGCATAAAAAATATTGTATACAAAACAAAAATACATTCTTCGTGAGAAATTAATGTCCGCATTGTGGATGTGGCTGAACAACTTAAGGAAAGCTCTGAAAAGCTAAACAGAATAACAAAAGCAATGCAAAAGCGTGCCAAGAAACGTGCTGAAAATGGCGGACTCATTTTTGAAAATTTAAACTGGTACGTATAATGCGCTTTGATCTAGTGTTATGTGTCTAAATAAAATTCAATTTTTTCTAGGTTTTTATTTGTTTTATTTAATTATTCTTACCCAATTTTGTTCATAATTAAATTCTCGTTAAGTTTTCTTTAAAGTTTTTATCTGTTTATTACCAATTTAACGCAGCAATTGTACTTTTGTACATTAAACATAAGCACAGGGTTTTTTTTATAATTTACTGGTTTCCACTAAAGATTTCTCAAAAACTACTGCAGACACGGTTCTGGGATCTATTTTATTCGATATTTCAGATGAAAAATCATAAGATATTACTAATTTTTTCCCTTAATTAGTGGGCTAAAAATTTCAGTACGATCTCATTTCACCGGGGTAACTGAAATCCAAGCAAAATATTTCACTAGCCGTAACTCACACACCAAACGTTTTAGGACATATGTTTATGTGAACTTTTTCCATTATTTTCACGAATAGAATACAATATGAAAGTTCCTGGAGAACCTCATTCTACACACTATATATAAAATGCTTGACAAATAATATCGTGGTACGGTTAATATGTGATGTGATGTGAATACCGTTAAGAACAGCCATTGGTCAAAGTATTGCGTTTGGTTAAAATTTAGTGAAACTCAGATCGGTCAGCCTTGTAATTGGTTACAAATGGATTGCGATTGGTTGTAATTTATTGTACATGGACAGAACCATTCTGGATTGTGATCGGTGTAAATATGCTGTTTTTCGATTGGTTAAAAGTATTTATACCTGTTCTTGGTTCAGAAGTAGTATTCTGATTGATTAGTTATCGGTGTAAGCTGATTATTAATTGATTTATTCAATTAATTTTCGTGGTGGGATCAATGAAACGTAAATGTAACCTGTGATATATAAATTACATTATAGGATACGCATAAATTATCGGATAACTATATGTTTGTTATTGGATAATGTTTATCGGTTTTGGTTTATCAGAATTAGAATTCCTTATAGCGAGTGGACAATATTTCATTCTGTTTACCTACATTTCTTCACTTTTATAAATAAATAAAAAATATATATAATAGATGCAATGCGAATAAGCTGTTGGTTACAGTTATTAGAAAGTACAGGACGAAATCCAACGTAAATACCTACAAACAATAATTATTTTGGTAGATTTTCATTTAAGGTAAACGACACTAATTTAGATGTTCATATACTAATGTTCATGAAATGAAAAAGAGTTTCCGAAAAGATCGAACGAAAATGGAATTGTCAATCAAATTGCCGAAATAACCAAAATAAACTGATATTTCTGGTACAAAATTAAATCATAAAAAGAAATAAAACTGCTAAAATATTACCAAAAATGTATTAAGTTTTTTTTTAGAGATAATTAACACTGTAAAAACGTTTTAGATTCAGGTTAAAAAATTGTTCCCGTATTAGAAGTTATGCTCCTTCGCTCCTTCAGTATATAAATAATATATATGCACGCACGCTCGTGTGTATGTGTTGTTTGTCAACACTAATAATACTGAATAGTATGCGGAGCACATCCGTACATTTCTGTCTCAAGAAAATAAGGTTTTTGTTTAATTCTTAAAAGTCTTCTGAATAATACCTTTACAAGTTGTACTTTGCTTTACAGAACAGAAGCAAGCTGTGATCCAAGTTAACATAAGAACTCTTCGATAGAAGTTAAGTTTGTAACAGGTTTAGTAAAGTTAACTTTGTTCGGTTCAGAAACAAGGACGGAACATATCGAAAGATGTGGAAAGAGGAGGTCAGAAATAATTAAGAGAGTCCTAGGCTACCGACTTACATCATTGTGTATTTAGGTATCTTCAACCCATCCCAACTTTCTTCCTTCGAGCCGCCATATCCCCCCACCCATCACTTTAACTTACACCACCTACTACAAGTAGCACTTTTCACTCTAACCGTCTAATTTTCCTTTCTTTACTTCCTTTTCTTTTTTATCCTTCTTACACTAAAGTAGATTTAAATTTTTATAACGCTCTTCTTATTTTCAACTTCGTTTAATAATTGACGCGTAGTTAGGAATATTAAAATAACAATCATTAATACAAATTGTACTGTTCACGAAGAGAGAATTAATAATCAAGAATAGCCGACTACTTCCTTTAGATCCAACACACTTGTATTCAAAAAATTCTTTCGTTAAGAATAACTAAAATCGAAAAATACACCTCATTTTACGCTAAAACTGTGGGCATGTTTGAAAATTGATGAATTTAATGATATAAAAGCTAAATGAAAACTGTAACTAATTTATTAGTACACAGTTTATGAAAGGAGCTAGTTATCTATTTATAACCGCAGGACAGAAGATGCCCAATAAAAACAGTTCCTGTGATACCCCGATTACCCTACCGCATTTCTAGCTTGCCTGGCTAGAAAAAAAAGGAAAAAGCATTTCTCATGGTATATCATTTTAAGTTGCTATGTTAAGGTGTATGAACTACTTATATATTAAAATTTTGTCCATAACCAAATTCATGTAACTAAATAGAAAGAATAGAAATGGATCCAGAAAAACGTCAACGGGATTTTCAGTCGATAGCTGGATGAGTATTATTTTGTTTTGAGAATTAAGTTACGGTGAACATTCCCTTCTTATTGGATAATACGCGTATCCATATACATAAAAAATCTTTCTTCAAAATAACAAACTATATACCCGCAGACAATGTTACTCACTTTTAAATTTGATCTACAAATTTACGACAAATTATGATTATTTTTTAATTATTTAGCAGTAACTATTCCACTAAGAATATCTTCAAACACAGTTTGTCTGCTCAACGTTTTCATATGTAGACAAACCAAAATAGTATAGCAGGTCCTTACCATCCTCAGATAATTTTCATGAAGTATCATAAAGAATTCTTACTTTACCTAACTAGTTATTGGATTTCCCGTGGAATACTACCTTTTATTTTCTTATTTTTTTTTTTTTTTTTGTCAAAGAGGTGGGGAATTCCTTTTACGGACGCCTAAGCAGTGGTTGGGCTCGCTAACAGGTGCCGCAAGATGTAATTAATATGCGTATGTAAACCTGCACACTAACGACTAAACCGCCATCCCTGGCTACCACCCTGCCTAGAACCGCTAACGAAGCATTCCTTCTGTAAGGGGAATCACCTTCCAGAATTCTGGACACGCCCACTCATACACTCATACGTCATAGTGCAATCGCATCATAATAGGAAAATCAACAGAAACAAATCAGTTACAGCAAACAAGATACATCACCGTACATCAAGATACAGAAAACAGATTATGAAACTACATACAAAGAAATATGTCACACAAGAGAAAGAAAACTCAAGAATACAAGTCTCACAACAATAAACGCCTGAAAAGAGACATGCATTAACATTACACGATCAGTGCAACAACATAACACTAAAACTGCAACCTCACAGAACGCCTAGATACACAATACTACATACTACAATAAGGCTCCAAAAAGAAGGGAATTAGCCCAAGATCAGGAAAAAAAGTACATCATAACATCACCAGCAAACTTTCACCATAAACAAACCAGGGACATATTCATACCCATTAAAGTTACTATCTGCGGACGCCATCACATACGGGAGCGGAATGTCCGCGGTTTCACGTCAAGGCGACCCCCACATGTACGGGGGATCCCCTAGTCGCTCACTCGCGAACCTGTCCGCCCCCGCACTCACCGACGCCGCCTATTGTTTCGTGACTCCTCCCGTGCTTGGAAGTCTCTCATCATGATTTTCACATACGTAGTGATCCCCTTCCAGTTTTCTTTCTTTTCTATCATTATGTCCATCAGCTCCTCAGGCTGGAACATTACTTCCCCTCCACTATACCTCTGCTCCGTAGAGTAGCGTTGAATAAACTAAACTTACAAGTAGTTTCCTGCTTTGCTGCCTCGGGCAGTTCGGGAGAAGGGCAGCAATTAACTTTTTTCAGCTTTTTCAGATGTCTCCTTTACGTGTGTGCCGAAACGAAGCCAGGCGTCTATCCAGACGCCTAGGTACTTAACCGCCAGTCGTGAATCTATTATTTGTCCTTCCAATGGTATCATTATGGTGGGTCTTCGTTTGGCCTTTGTGATCACGACGGCTTCTGTCTTTTTGGGCGCCATCTGCAGCCCGACCTCGTTCATCCATCCGCTTATCGTGTTGAAAGCATTGGTTGTCTTCCCGACTGCCTCTCTCCTGTTCTTGGCTTCAGCTACGAGGGCCAGATCATCAGCGTAGCCCAGTAAAGAAGCTTTTGGGGGGGGCGGGAGCCGGGACAACCCGTCATACGCAATATTCCATAAAGTCGGTCCAAGTACCGACCCCTGCGGAACTCCTCTTTCGATGATTTGCTCGTGAACTACTACTTATATCAATAAATAGTTCTCCATCATCATCCACCATCTAAGCAATACCTAAGAAGCGGATGGCATAATCCTATTTCCATTAGCAGTTTTCCGACCGTTCTGCTGTGCTTCCATTATTCCATGTTCTACTCCCTTAGAAACTATATATAGTACCTAACTGCTGCTTAAATAAACTATTACTCATCTTCAGGTAGATTCTAAATCGTGGTATTTTTCTCTGTCAGCAAAAGAATAAGTAAAGATAAATCTAACTTTCCAGACGAAACGTCAATTAGAAAACTATATTGAGATAGGCATAATTTTTAAGGACCACTTAAAAATTACTTTTTTTTGTATTATTCCAGGTGCCCCCTCAATCGATAATATCAAAGCATTATCTATACTATTATTTAAAGAGGAAGATGATCTTTTTGTTCGGGATAAACAAAAAAATTACTCGATTAATCGCAACCAAATTTTTACCCATCTTTCTTGGCATAACAGAAATTTTTTTTATTTATATTTCATGTCGAAAAATATGTAGTCGTACAGATTTGCCGGTTGAAGCACTAACTTTAATGAATTGTGAACTGTGAGTCTCTATCATTGTCTGAGCTGAGTTTGAAGTGAATAATTCGAATGAATAATATTATAAAAATAATAGATTAGATTTATATTAAATTAAATAAATTTAAAACTTTCTTTCTACAATAACGGGTTTTCCACGGGGGACTGCGTGTGAGGCAAGAGTGGTGAAGTATGCGAGCAACTCGTGAGAAGCTAGACCAATCATCACAATCAACCGGTAACAAACGGGTTGCCCCTAGGACGCTGTTTTGGGAGGTGCAATGGGGTGCTCTTATTATATCTCTGCAAAAATTATCCTATTTTTAAAATTTAAACGGGTTAATTGTAAGAGCGTTGAGGGCACTTTTGCATGCGTAGATACAATCTCGATCTAACAATGCGTAAATGTTTCGTCTTCAAAGGTGTGTGTACTTTAATTATCATAGTTACTATTATTGTAATCCACCGGGTTGGTCTAGTGGTGAACGCGTCTTCCCAAATCAGCTGATTTAGAAGTCGAGAGTTCCAACATTTGTCCTAGTAAAGCCTAGTAAACTTTTTATATGGATTAAAATTCTAGATCGTGGATACCGGTGTTCTTTGGTGGTTGGATTTCAATAACTACACATCTCAGGAATGGTCGAACTGAGACCATTTACGCTCATACATATCATCCTCTTAAGTAATAACTGAACGGTAATTCCCGTAAGCTAAACAGGAAAAAGAAAGTTACTATTATTCTATCTTTTGCAATTTAGTTTCTTTTTCAAGTTTCTATTAAGCCTGAATACTATGAGTATTATTCTCACAACCATGAGGCTAATGTACAGCGGGGATCCAGGGTTGGAGGCTTCTGAGTAGATGAGAATGGCAACCGATGCAAGCTCTGCGGGTATCGAGGGCGCCGGTCCCCCTGCAAATTGTAAATGGCGAGCTCTCTGGCCATGAGATAGACTCCGAGTAGTCTCTAAGTTGGCTCCGGGATTCGCTTGTGCTGACCTGAGTCCCGAGGATCGAGGTTCTGGCTAGACGGGCCGGGTAATACTATATAAGTATTAACAAAACTCTTTTACAAAGATCACAGTTAAAATTGTATTTTAACATTAGTTAAAATAAGTTAATTATTTTTTTAATTTTAAACAGTATTTTCAAAAATATTTTTAACGTGCTTGCACAAATATAATGAAAAAGAGAAAACGAAACCGATCATCGTAAAATAAATAGGGACATCTCTCTTTTTATTAACGCTCAAATAGAATAGATAAAATAAACGAACATAAACGAGTTATTTTTCTGGAAAATTATACGCTAAAATAAAAAAACCGATAATAATACAAAACGTAAGGAATAGTGTTCTATAAGTATTACATTTTAATAACAGAAAAGAAAAAATAACGAACAACAGTTTAATATTTTCAATATCCTTAGGGAATATAAACATTTCCTTGGGATTTTAAGATTATTTTATTATAAAATAAATAAAATAACGAGATATATTTTAACCGAGTTAAATTGTTTCCAGAATATTATTATTATTTAACATAATATTCTGTTGTTTTAGTTTCTTTTTTTAAAGAAAAAAAGGATTATTTCTTAAATACTACGACTAATAATGAATTCACACCGTCGCCAGAAGCATTAAAATAAAAGAAAGATCAAGACTGTTATGTCAAACATTAAGACATGAAAGCGAAAGTTGTAGCTCATAGAAATATAAAAAAGGGAGAAATATGTAAGGGTGAGAAAAAATGCGAAAGTATTGTCGGTTAAAAAAAAAACTTTTTTCGGCAGGTTTTTTCCATCAAACTTTTCCAAACAAGATTTTATTACTCAGTGATTTTAATATACTCTATTATTTATAAATTTATATTCACAAAAGAAAAGAATTAACTCGGTTAAGAGCTTATTTAAGACAAAGAAAATTAAAAGTCGAGTTGTTTTTTTTTCTTGTTTTTAATAATAATATTACAAGAAAACAACATTTAGAAATCAGCTTAAAATTCCGTAGACAAATAACAACATTTTTAATTAAATTTCCACTCGACTACATCAGGTGAAGGTTACTGGGTTCAACTGATTTCTTTATGCCTATATTATACCAGAACTACTGCCTGAATTATATATCGAACGAACGACTTAAATAGAAAAGTGCCATTGAGACATACTGTACATAACAATTTAAAATAATATACAGCGTTATCATAAAAGAATGGTGCGGTTTCAGTAATTCATAGGAAGATTGTAGCGAAATTTCTAGATGTTATATTGGTATCCCTGAAAGCCTCCAATCCAAAAGTTTGTTTATCAGCAATTGTAACCACAACGTCAGTTCTTGTATTGTTGTTGCGGTGAGTTTAGTGAGTTACTATGTTTGATAAAGACAAAGCAAACTGTGTTTTATTGATGGCTTATTAAAATCCGTAATTTTAGTTCAACGTGTGTTTCGACGTGAATTCGGAAGAGATCCATCGCACAAAAATAACATAACACGTCGGTTCAAACAATTCGAAGAAACCGGATCGGTTAAGAAACAGAAATCAACCGGCAGACCAAGTTTACCAGACGAAACTGTTAAACTAATTAGACGATCGGCAATTATAAGTCCTGGGAAGTCCATCCCCCGTCGAAGCGTCGAATTAGGTATTCCAAAATCAACAGTTCACAAAGTTTTACATAAAAAACTGAAATTACACGCTTATAAAATCCAGATACTGCAAGAATTGAAACCCGATTATGGTGTAAAACGTTACAATTTCGCTGTTAAAATGTTGGACAGAATAAGTGAAAACGAATCATTTTTAGACGATATACTTTTTACAGACGAAACTACATTCCATGTGAATGGATGCGTTAACAGACACAATTCACGAATATGGGGCTCTGAAAACCCGCACGCAATTATTGAGAAACAACGCGATTCGCCTAAGTTAATGTTTGGTGTGGTGTGATGAAAAATCGTGTAATAGGGCCTTTCTTCTTTGCTGAAAAAACAATTAATGGAGTCGTGTATCTTGACATGTTAACCGATTATTGCTTTCCTCAGCCGGATGAACTCGAAAACATTCATCGACTTCATTTCCAACAAGATGGTGCTCCCCCGCACTTCAATGCATTAGTCACGGACGCTTTAAACGAAAAATTTGGAGATCGATGGATAGACCGTAAAGGACCCATACTTTGGCCTCCAAGGAGTCCAGACCTGACACCTTGCGATTTTTTCTTGTGAGGGTACATCAAAAGCCTTGTTTATACAAAAAAAATTCGCGACCCAAACCGCTTAAAAAACAGGATTAATGAAGCAATGACAACCATTAACGAAGAAATGTTAACTAATGTTTGGAGAGAAGTTGAGTACCGTTTGGACATTTGTCGAGCGACTAAAAACACACATATTGAAATTTATTAATTATGTAAAAAAATGTTTGAACGACAAATTTGAAAAATAAAAAACAAACTTCTGTTTTAATTTAAACCATGTTCAAAACCGCACCATCCTTTTATGATATCTCTGTATATAAATACATATATGAGTATACACATATATAAAATAAAACGGTAACTAAAGACGTTTCTGTGCGCGCATCGCGCAAAAACTAGCTGATAGATTTTACTAAAACTTTGCACATTTATATTTTAGAGGGTTGGTCGTAATTTCTAATTAGAATTATCACTATATTCCTAATATAACGATATTCCTTATATTCTGTTACATGGAAACAGAAATATAATGAATTAAATTGAGTATGGTTTTTTTTTTTTAATGAATATCTGTATTATATTTAATATTTTATTAGCTCATCATAAATTATTATTGTTGTTGTTGTAATTAGCTTAAATATATGTGCATTTAGCTAGCGAACTTTTATTTTAGTTTTGATTGTTTATTTTAGCTGTCGATATTGGATAGTCAAAAGTTTAAAAAAAATATGCCTTCAAGAAAGAGAAGAATCTTTCTTATTATTCAAATCTGCTAAAAGGACAAGAATATCTCGGTCTTCTGGAACAGTTGAAATGCGTAATTCTCGGTTAGCTGCTGACCGAGAGCGTTACGCTCTGACTACAGCAGCAGCTACGTCCACAGCAGGAGAGTATCAGTGCTTCTACGTCAAGAACGAGGATAACGTTGTAGAGTAGAGAATTTTCAACTTTTAACTGTTATTTATCAGTATTATTCTCACAATCAAAATGATAAAGAACACAGCGAGGGTCCTGCGGGTCTCCCGCTCCCTGATTAGTTAGTGAATATATATATACATATATATATATATATATATATATATATATATATATATATGTATATATATATTATAGAAGATATATTATAGAAGAACAATTGCTAACATGTACAGGAACCAAACAGCAACAATAACAATTGAAGAACATAAGAAAGAAGCCCTAATAAGAAAGGGAGTCCGACAAGGATGTTCCCTATCTCCGTTACTTTTTAATCTTTACATGGAACTAGCAGTTAATGATGTTAAAGAACAATTTAGATTCGGAGTAACAGTACAAGGTGAAAAGATAAAGATGCTACGATTTGCTGATGATATAGTAATTCTAGCCGAGAGTAAAAAGGATTTAGAAGAAACAATGAACGGCATAGATGAAGTCCTACGCAAGAACTATCGCGTGGTAAAATAAACAAGAACAAAACAAAAGTAATGAAATGTAGTAGAAATAACAAAGATGGACCGCTGAATGTGAAAATAAGAGGAGAAAAGATTATGGAGGTAGAAGAATTTTGTTATTTGGGAAGTAAAATTACTAAAGATGGACGAAGCAGGAGCGATATAAAATGCCGAATAGCACAAGCTAAACGAGCCTTCAGTAAGAAATATAATTTGTTTACATCAAAAATTAATTTAAATGTCAGGAAAAGATTTTTGAAAGTGTATGTTTGGAGTGTCGCTTTATATGGAAGTGAAACTTGGACGATCAGAGTATCTGAGAAGAAAAGATTAGAAGCTTTTGAAATGTGGTGCTATAGGAGAATGTTAAAAATCAGATTGGTGGATAAAGTGACAAATGAAGAGGTATTGCGGCAAATAGATGAAGAAAGAAGCATTTGGAAAAATATAGTTAAAAGAAGAGACAGACTTATAGGCCACATACTAAGGCATCCTGGAATAGTCGCTTTAATATTGGAAGGACAGGTAGAAGGGAAAAATTGTGTAGGCAGGCCACGTTTGGAGTATGTAAAACAAATTGTTGGGGATGTAGGATGTAGAGGGTATACTGAAATGAAACGACTAGCACTAGATAGGGAATCTTGGAGAGCTGCATCAAACCAGTCAAATGACTGAAGACAAAAAAAAATATATATATATATATATATATATATATATATTGTTCCGTTCCACTTGTGCCGTCGGGTGCTGCTACCTAGCGAGGGCCCATGGAAAACTTGGCCAGGCGATCAGGTCACGCCACGTCCTACGTCATAATGCCGCAGGGAGTGGTCATTATGATGTAGCGACCTTCTATTATTCGGAGCTCGAATCCGGCAAAGAGCAGTCGTGTTACGCACTCAGTCCGGATGGACAATGTTCGGATGAACGCTTACATTAATTTTATATTTATATGTTATTCATTCTTACTATATGTGTTATGTTATATGTTTTATTAAGTTCAATTGTGTGTTATCGTAATGTCAAGACGACAAGTAATTAAATAATAATTCAACTAGCAACAAGGCGTTGTTTCAATTCATCACTTATGAAAATACAGTTCAACCTCACTCTAAAATCTACCACAACTTGTTAACAGTCTTCAGGCGAGATCGTTCATAACATATATATATATATATATATATATATAAAATAATCAAAATGTATAAATTATTTTTTTTATTAGTATGAATTATTTAAAAAATATAAATAAATTTGTAAAATACATTTAAATACTCTATTAGATAAAATTATGAAAATATTTTAGAAGAAGAATAACAAAGGGTGCGTAACAAAAAACGGGGGATAACAGTTAAATTTTCAGCATTTGCTAATGATTTACCTTTACTAAGGGGATCAGACAGATTGCCCAAATCAAAGAACTTAAAATTATAGCTGAGCAGGCTGATTTACAAATTTCTTTTACCAAAATTGAAACGGCAAGATTAAAAATTTTAACAAGAAATAATCCACATCAAATTTATAAATGTAAAAACAACTAAAATCTTTAAATACTTAGGAGAAATCATCCACAATAATAAAAAAAAAGGTCAAAATTCCATACAAAGTAAATTGACAAAATTAAAATTTTAATAATAAAAAAATTTATCCATCAATGCCAAAATTAGACAATACAAAATAGTAATTAAACCTGTCATTCTTTACGTATGGAAACAGTTAGAAAAATACTAAAAATGATCTGAGTCTTCGGAAAAATAAACGAATCTAAAAAGGGCCAAAATACTGATAAATTAAGAACAAATAAAGCAATTTATCAAAATATCATCAATACTTACAAACAAATTGTAGAAAAATAAGATTAAGATTTCTTGGACATATGATGAGAATGAATGAATTTAGATCGAAAAAATAAATCTTTGATAAAATCTGGAAATACAAAAATAATCACGGTGACATCAAATAAATGGAAAAATTCAATGGAACTCAAACAAAGATTTTTTTTTTTTTGTTTGTGGGCGAAAAACGCCTGGGCGTTATCATCGCCCGAAATTTTATTAATAAAAGGGTAAAATAACTCCAAAATAATAAAGTTTATAAGGTGCAAATGTAATATTAATCATATAATAAAAATTTATTAAAACAGGCCAAGAAGGCAAAATAAAACTCAAAACTAATACCACAGACGAAGTCGATAAAATATAAAAGTTAAAATAATCGAATAAAGAAACTATATAAAACTTACCTAATTCCGATGGTTGTGCAAACGTCCCTTCCCCGGTTAGTAAAATTAAATACATAGAACCAAAAAAATCAAAAACAAAGATGTGTTATGATAGTTCTTGTATACTTTGAACATACCTGTGAAGCAGAAAAAACCCAGCCTGTATCAAATGGACTGAAGAATATAAAAAGATCAAAACAGAACAGAGATGAAGAAATCCTGCGAAGAAAGAAAGATGATTAAAAAATGATATTTCTGGTCTATTCAAACGAGAAAAAAGTAAAACAATATGTAAAAATAATTAAATAGAATTTCAAACAAATATTTCAAAAGTGGCAGCCTACAAAAGAGCAAAACAAAAATTACTAAAAACTTATTTTATGTATTATCAATTTATTGAGCAAGGAACCATTTCGTTTGATATCCCATAGTAGTGTGAGACGCTTAATAATTAAACTTATGTAAAAAATTAATAAACCGTTTCTATTTCCCTTAAAAAGAAACATTTTAGTCAGATTTTCCGCGGTTTATCTAAAATCTGGGGTTAAATTGTATTAGAAGTAAACTCATAAATATGAAATCGGGGATCACCTTACCCATTAAAATATTTTAATGGCTTCCAAATACAATTTTTAAAAATAAAACTATGAAACTTAATTGTTTTGTAGAAGATATTGTTGGGTTTATATATATATATATATACACACACACCAGGTGTGTGAGAAAAGTAATGAAATTGGTAACACTGCAAGCGATCTGGGAACGCTGTCTACCGGTTTGTTCATCCCTTCCACATGCTCAGTGCGAGTTTCAACTCCGTTCAGCCAATACATTATTTTTGACAGCACCATCAGTGAAATTGTGTTTTTGTCGTGCGTTACGAAAATAGAGCATCGGAATTTTGAGCAACGTTGTGAAATCAATTTTTGTGTTAAATTTGGCGATTCCGCGAGTGTGACAAGGTGAGACAGGCCGACGGGGAACATTGCTTATCAAGAGCACAAGTTTTCCGCCGGCACAAATCATTTTTGGAAGGCCGAGAACACGTTGAAGATCAATCTCGCTCAGGGAGTCCTTCAACTTCAAAAACTGACGAAAACGTTGAGCGTGTGATGGTTATTGTGAGATCAGACCGTCGTTTAACAATAACGATGATGAGTGTACAATTAAATTTAAAAGCTTTCGCCGTACATCAAATTTTGACAGACGATTTGGACATGCGATTTTTGATTTGTGCGAAATCGGTGCCGAAAAACCTCACAACGAAACAGAAGGACAATCGAAGAAACGTGTGCGTTGATCTTCTTGAGAGGACTGACAACGATCAAGAATTCTTCAGTCGTGTGATCACATGTAATGAATCCTGGATATTTGAATACGATCCTGAAACAAAGCGGCAAAGCGAAGAGTGGCACACTCCATCATCTCCTCGACTGAAAAAATGTCGAATGAGCAAATCAAAGATTAAAACCGTGCTGATTTGTTTTTTGACAGTAGGGGTATCGTGCATTAAGAATCTGTTCCTCCAGGACAAACTATCAACCAAGTGTTTTACAAAGGTGTCCTTGAAAGGCTCAGGAAAAGAGTGATTTGCGTGAGACCAGACATTTAAACAAGTGGATGCTTCATCATGACGATGCCCTGTGTCACACGGCCATTTTCATCAGGGAATTTTTGACCTCAAAACGCATTCCTACGGTTCCTCAACCCCCCTATTCACCTGATTTGAGTCCTTATGTCTTTTTCCTTTTCCCAAAATTGAAACGTGTCTTAAAAGGACGTCATTTTGGAACACTGGAAAACATTCTAAAGACTGTGACCGACCAGTTAAAAGCCCTACCAGTTGAAGCCTTCCAATGCTGCTACCAGGAGTGGGAACAACGACTCCGCCGGTATATATCTGCCCAAGGGAACTACTTTGAAGGGGATAATATTGTTGTGTGAAAAAAATAAAAATTTGGTAAGTAAAAGGTCATTCACATTACTTTTCTCACACACCTCGTGTATATATATATATATATATATATATATATATATATATAACTCTTCCATTAAAATATTCCAATCATTTCTTAAGCTAAACATTTTTATTGAAATAAAAAAAAAAACATAAAATGGCGAACAGAAGGAAAATAAAGCGAGATCAGTAGGACATCTGTCTACTTAAAAGTGTTGGTTTACTTGGATGTCCTGAGTCAGTCGCTAAGTTGACCAACCCTCCCGGAATATCTGTCGGGGAAAAAATAAAACAAACAAATAAAAATAAAATATGGGTTCCGTGGTGCTTTCTTGTTCAACGGGATCAAAAATAAGACAAAGGCTGGAATACATATAGCGCCAAACATTTGTATCAAATTTCAATATTTTTGGATAAGGAGTTTAGAAATAATGCTGAATAACCTTCCATCCCTGATTCCGATTAGTTTAAAATTTTGGAATTTTAAATAACTTAATAAATGCCTTCATCGTACTACAGCTTAATTTTCCTAAACAAATGTTCAAAAATACAAATACAAAATTCAAAATTGAGCAGACCGTTTCTTCCCTTTTTTCTAAGTTTCCCAAAATTTTATGCTACCAATGCCCAATATATAAAATCTCAAAAAATTTATATATTCGGCATAAAAAACGTATTTTTTGTTACGTTTTTTTGGGGGCTCAAAGTGTAGCGAAACGTCTTTTTTATTCGCAAAATCCCGAAATTGAAATTTTATAACGATCGTTATATTTTCGCTTTAAAGTTGTTGTATAGCAGTAATAAGAGTTATAGAAAGGAATGTAAAATTTAAAGATTTAAGAAATTTAATATCAACAAAATAAACAAATTTGGCGAGATGATGAACAAATACTGTTGTCTGCAATTTGAAAATTATAGTCTTGCAACAAGCTACAATTATTACACTTTGACAGGTATTTGGTTTTTTTACAGTTTCAGACTATGAAATGCTCAAGAGAAACTCGTAAATTCAAATTTAAACTCCAGATTACTCTCACAAACGGAATGAATAAAAATCAAATACTCCATGAATTTAACTTCATTAAAAAGTAAATAGTTGATTACATGGATTTTAAAAACATTGTTTAATAACAACAAATAATTATATCCGGTCATTACTGTAGTGAAATACAGTAATATAATGAACACTGTAATGGCGTTTTGCAGTACATCAAATCTGGAATTTCGCTTGGAAAAATAACACCTAGACGAGAGCCTTATATATATATATATATATATATATATATATTTATTTATTTATTTCAATCTTTCTTATGAAAGTAACCCAAATAAAGCAACTAAGATGCAAGAGAACCAGTCACATAGTAACTTTATTTGAGACGCAAGACATTCGCAATACAGCCAGCCGGTGCGGTAAACAGGGATGATGTGATAGATCTGAGTAATATCTACATTCGATGGGCCTGAAGAGGCATTTTGTAATATTATAATTAACTAAAGTAAAGAACAGGAAACCACTTAAGTACTCACGTTGTTTGATCAGCGTTATGCGATACTTGATATCTTAAAAATGTTATGACAATTTTAGGAATATTTCATTTACGATCAGTTTAGTTGACATTTAACATGCGAAAAATCTTTTCTCGCTGATAACTTATGATCGTGGCGGCCCGAGTATAGGCAATGTGCAACTGCAGCACCCCCTAGTTTCACTTGATATTATCGATAACATTTAATATAATTAGTCCTTTTTTCTTTAATTCTTTCTTTATACTTGTACAATATATAATCCTTAAAGCTTAATGTCAGTAGCCATCCCCCAGTTTATGAAAAAGATACAAAAATATTTGTATGGAACTGTGCGTTTCACAGTTCCAGCGGCGTGGTTTTGGCTGGTGTGCGCATGCGCACAAAGGAAGCTGCACGCGAGGCATCAAGGGTGAGAGAGCACTGTCGCTCCCGCAGTGCCGACCCTGGCGTGCTAGTAGAAGGTAGTATTTTTTTTACTCCGCGTGTGTATGAAACGTTCCTTGTTCGTTCCCTTTTCTAGTTTAGTCGGTGTAAGGAATATGAAAGCGGTTTAGTTGTGTGTTCAGTAGTGACCAGAATATGGCAGAAAGCAAGGGCTCTTTGATTGCAAAATCTGTCCAAAAATACGCTGGAAGGGCGAAAGATAAAGTAATTAGCAAAAATTAATTATGTATTTGTTTCTGTGTACATGTACATAGAAATTTAAATTAAGCACCGCTGGACTATAGTGTTTTTAAGCGGAAATTTTATTAAGTTATTATCTAATAATACTAAAAAAATATTATGTGTATTGACATTTTATTATTTATTCAGTTTAACCAACGATTTTTAAGCACATGTGCTTAAATGTTTGTGATAAAGTGCAGAATTAGATTATTATCCTGCTTCCAGCTATTCTAGTTAATGAATTTTTTTCAGTTATTTTATTTTACAGAAAACTTTAACCATGGCCTTGAAAAGGACCAAAAAAAAATTTCTGGAGCAGCGCCCCAACTTTTAGCTACGAACCACCACCGGTTATGATCTTGTTAAAGATTAAAAAAAATTTCCAAGTACTCCATTACTTGATCGGCGTAGCCGGGAAAAATCATACAATACTTTGGTCAACCTTTTCATTGGAAAGATTTTGCAATTCTATCATTAAATGCCTTATTCTTATTTTCATACAAATTTGAAATATAAGTAACAAAAAAAATTCAGAATTTTTAACATTTGTGAGGCCAGTATCAATGACTTTTTTACTGATTGAAATGATACAAAAATAATATTTAAACATTAAGTTTTCCAGATTTCACGTAAAAAATGTTTGATTTTTGGGGCTCGCTTACTCAGGGGGAAATTTAAAAAAGATTTTTTTAAAGAACTGATTTTTGACAAAAAGAATAGATTAATTTAAAAAAAATTGTTTAAAAATATTGAAAAAATAAAGATATAACCTTATGATAATTTTTTTTTTTGTCTTCAGTCATTTGACTGGTTTGATGCAGCTCTCTAAGATCCCCTATCTAGTGCTAGTCGTTTCATTTCAGTATACCCTCTACATCCTACATCCCTAACAATTTGTTTTACATATTCCAAACGTGGCCTGCCTACACAATTTTTCCCTTCTACCTGTCCTTCCAATATTAAAGCGACTATTCCAGGATGCCTTAAGTATGTGGCCTATAAGTCTGTCTCTTCTTTTAACTATATTTTTTCAAATGCTTCTTTCTTCATATATTTGGCGCAATACCTCTTCATTTGTCACTTTATACACCCATCTGATTTTTAACATTCTCCTATAGCACCGCATTTCAAAAGCTTCTAATCTTTTCTTCTCAGATACTCCGATCGTCCAAGCTTCACTTGCATATAAAGCGACACTCCAAACATACACTTTCAAAAATCTTTTCCTGACATTTAAATTAATTTTTGATGTAAACAAATTATATTTCTTACTGAAGGCTCGTTTAGCTTGTGCTATTCGGCATTTTATATCGCTCCTGCTTCGTCCATCTTCAGTAATTCTACTTCCCAAATAACAAAATTCTTCTACCTCCATAATCTTTTCTCCTCTTATTTTCACATTCAGTGGTCCATCTTTGTTATTTCTACTACATTTCATTACTTTTGTTTTGTTCTTGTTTATTTTCATACGATAGTTCTTGCGTAGGACTCCATCTATGCCGTTCATTGTTTCTTCTAAATCCTTTTTACTCTCGGCTAGAATTACTATATCATCAGCAAATCGTAGCATCTTTATCTTTTCACCTTGTACTGTTACTCCGAATCTAAATTGTTCTTTAACATCATTAACTGCTAGTTCCATGTAAATATTAAAAAGTAACGGAGATAGGGAACATCCTTGTCGGACTCCCTTTCTTATGTTCTTAAATTGTTACTGTTGCTGTTTGGTTCCTGTACGTGTTAGCAATTGTTCTTCTAACTCTGTATTTGAACCCTAATTTTTTTAAAATGCTGAACATTTCATTTCAGTCTACGTTATCGAATGCCTTTTCTAGGTCTATAAACGCCAAGTATGATAATAATGGAAAAAAATTACTTCTTACTTTGTATCAGGGGTACATTATAGAGGACAAAGCTACTTAAAATTTAATTACTTTTAAAGCGACAAAGTAAAATTAAAATATTAATAATATGATCTAAAAAATTATTTCATTTTTTGAGATAGGGAGTAAATTTAAAAAATGATTTTCTAAAAATATTCATATATAGGTTAAGCTGAAGAGATTTACTAAAGTCTTCTCTCTTAACCCACTTCAATAAAGCTAAAACAAGTACACGAAAATTTTCAAAAACTTTTTTTGTGTTAAGGTCCCCCGGTTTATAATTTTTGAAATCTGTAAACATTTTTTATAGCCCATTTTATTATGTATAAAAACCTATTTAAAATATAATACCAAAGAGAAATCGAGAAAAGAACAAAAAAAAACATATTTTAATAATTTTAAAAGGTGGCGTTGATTTTTTTTTTTTTTTTTAACTTTTTGATTATTTATATATACATTGTAGGTAGCAAATTTACTTTAAGTTTCATCTGAAAAAAAAAAATTGAAATGTGTTTTTCATCCCGTTACCGAATTAAAAAAAAAATAATAAATAAATACGATCAATGTCTCATACACAGAAATATTTGAGCCAAATTTGAAGAAAATAGATTTGGTCCATCCTACGATATAAGGCCAAAAAAGTGCAAAACACGTAATCATAGATATGATTTTTTGGTCTAGATCAACTAGTTGGACCCCAAAACGTAGAGTTACAAAAATAACCCGATACTACTTTTTAACACAATCACCGTACTTTTACCTTTAATGTTCTAGCTATGTTCGCCGAGAAAGTAAAAATAATATTAACAAAACCTGTAATAACAGGTGTAGATAAAAACATTTTGAAATGCTGAATAGCTTCTCGGTCTTGGTGTATAAGTGATAGTTTTTTAAATAACCTACTTGTTCAATATGTTTTAATTTTAAAGAACTGAATAGTAAAACAAAATTATAAAAAAATTCTTATAACGTTTATTTCTGAGAATTTCCATTTAAAGACGTTCAATTTACCATAATAATGATGCCGTGTAACTCTATATCGTACTACATAACTCTAGAGTTACATCGTACAATGTAACTCTACATCGCACAACGTAAATACATATTTTTTATTAAACAAATAAAATTGTTAAAGTACTATTTCTTAAGCGTAAACATTTTTTTAAGAATTTCAAAGGCAGTTCATTTTGCTTTAAAAGTCGCTATTTTATGTTATGTTTGTTAAACATCTATATGAGCTTTGAAGTAATGAGAATTTAGTACAACTTAAAATAATACTAACAAAGTTTAAACAACTGGTTTAATACGGGAAACAGGATGTAAAGAGTAAGATGTATTGAGAACGTTTTGTGTCAAAAGAACTAACAAACTGTTTTCAGCTACAAACTTAGCAATCAGCTGACTGCTTTTGTTTCTATATTCTAATCTTGTAATATTGTGTACGTGTTTTAGGCTTGTACACTACGTAACAACATCTTGTGTTGTTATCTACTATACGTACAAAGACATTCTGTTTTAATATGTAAAATAAACTTTTGTTTTCATTTCAGTATCGGTGCTAAAGCTCACAGCAAACAACGAACTTTCGTGTATCGCTGTTACTTGATTATTCGTCGATATAAAGTTTAATATTAAACAAATGACGACGTACTTTATAGTAGTTAAAATTAGAACGGTATTGACATTTGAAATGAAACAGTGTTGCCTTGCAGTAAGAACTATTATAACCGTACCGCTGAACGGATTATTCAGAAAGAAAGAGCAGATGTTAAATGTTTATTTGTAATGAACGAATAGATAGAGACATATATGATACATCACTGAATAGAGGAAAGTCAAAAGTTTTACGTATTCGTTCCATTCAATGCTTACAGCGTAGCTGTGGTTTTTTTACAAGAAAATTGCGACGCATAGGAAAAATCATTTTATATGCTGCAGTATGCAAAGCGTGAATCCAATGTTTCAGTGCAGTGTGCACTTCATTGTAAGTTCAACAAACAGCCACCACCTTGTAAACAGATTTACAATCGGTACAAGAAATTCGTAGAAGACGGTTGCAAATGCAAAGGGAAAATCACCGGTCGTCTTCGCACGTCAGATGAAAATGTTGAGTGTATCTGAACTACTTTCGAACGTAGCCCTGGGAAATTCACCAGCAGAGGAAGCAGAGAACTTGGAATTTCGCAACCGACGGTAAGGCGTGAGCTTAAAAAGAAGTCTGCATCTGAAGCAGTATAAGTTACAGTTACTTCAGGCACTGCATCCTGGCGATCGTACAAAAAGAAACGACTGATGCGATTCCAGGACGATGCATTGGAAGAAACGGGCAACATGATCTTGTTCATCTTAAATGGTCTGCAAGGTAACCAGATCTTACCCCTTGCGATTTTTATCTGTGGAGGGTACATAAATGACAGCGTGTATGTACCACCTATGTCTGACATTCTTCAAGATCTGCGAAATGGAATCGGTACAGCAGTGAATTCAACAACCAGGGACCAGTTAATTCCTGTTTGGCAAGAAATGCCAAACATTCGACCCATTCTACCATATGGCATATGCCATGCTACCCATTCGACCATGTTAAATGTATAAAATAAAACTTTGACGTTTGCTTTATTCAGTGATGTATCATATGTCTCTCTCTCTCTCTCTCTCTCACTCTCTCTCCCTCACTCTCTCCTTTCTCCCTCTCTCCTCTCTCTCTCTCTCTCTCTCTCTCTCTCTCTCTATCTCTCTCTCTCTCTCACTCTCTCTCCCTCACTCTCTCCTTTCTCCCTCTCTCCTCTCACTCTCTCTCTCTCTCTCTTTTGTAGTTCATTATAAATAAATATTTAAAATCTGCTCCTTCTTTGTAAAACATAGAATCCCTTTATTAACATAGAAATTGCATTGTATTTTGTACGTTATTAATTCTGTGGTGATACGTCCCCAGGTTTACTTTCCAATTATCTAGATATCAGTGAATGTTACTGTGGATACTGTTTACAAATGTTACTGGATTTCTGTAAAGTGTAAAAGTTAAGTTTAACTTTCAACTTTCAATGCACACGGATCAACTTTCAATATCATTCAAATTATATTACTAATACTCGAATAAATTAATTGTACTGCATAACAGACAAACTTACATCGGATTATTGAAATATAATTCCAGTATATTGTCCACGGTTATTTTTACTTTACTAATTATAGCTCAGTTACTGCTGCTGCAACACATCTATAAAGGGAAAGTATAGCGTTCGGAAAAGAATTGGGGTGTCAGAGTTTTTTTCAGATGTCGAAGTTTAAGACTCCAAGTCCAAGTTAAAAACAAAATAGTTATAAAAATTTTCGAAAGTACGTGTTCTGAATAAAATTAAAAATAAAAGTCCCTTTCGGCACGCCGGAAGGCGTAGGAGATTTCACCGGTGTTAGGTAGCGGATAAAAAAGATTTTCTCCTTTAAGTTGAGAAAAACTTCAAATTTACTCAATACGACAATGGTTGCATGTGAAAAAAAAGTTTCACATGTTTAGCATACGACAAGCCCCATCTTCTTACAATTCCAGCAATATTTTAGTCATCCCTTGCCATAGGTGTTGGTCACATCAAACATTGTTTCAGACAAACGTTTTAGGTAATGTTTAGAGGACTAACGACCACTTTAAACCGATTCGATACTGTGCCTATTAAGGGAGGTATGATATTTTTGTCTTCGAAACCCCATTTTTCCACCCCCTCGGCCAATGGTTGGTTATATAAAAAAACTTTACTTAGGTAAATTTTAGGCTCTTATCCGTAGAATAGTAAGAGAATTAAATGAATTCGATATTTTAGTTAATAGGAAAGTTATAGCGATTTTCTTTTTTTCGGAAAAGTCCTCCCATTTCCACCACCATGGCCGATTTTGCCCATTAACGAACTCGACCAAGATTTTGGGCCGTTATATTTTATGTATAAATTTGAAAGTTATTGGCGCAAAATTACGGCAGTTATCGTGTCCACAAGAAAGTGACATATATATATATATATATATATATATATATATATATATATATATAATTATATATATAAACTTTTGAACTAACGGTGGTTTTGGGATCTGATGTGAAACGCGAAATTTTCCGGAAGTCGAATCATGGTACCCATTACAATAGGTAGCTTTCTAATGAAATCTACCTAAAAAAAGAATGGGATGCAATAATTTTTAATTTTTGACTTTTTATACAGAAGTTCTAGAAATTAAACTTACCTCGCTAACCTTGACTAGCGAACGTGGGTTAACTTAGGTTAAATTATATTTATAATTATAAACAATAATGCTTTTATTGGACCTCTATTTCTCTTTAAAAAGGCAAACAATTGCACATTTTCTAATTAGCCTAAAGTTGAATAGGCTCATTACAATAAACCTGAAAAATATCAAGCTGATTAGAAATTTCTGAATAATTTTTCAGTTTTTCGGTGCATGGCAAAATGTTACCGGAAAACTTATTTTCATATAAATTATGTTCACAGCATAATTGTAGTTATTTTTTAGGCTCTTTACGATTAGCCTGATTTTTCAATTCGCCTAAGATATATATATATATATATATATATATATATATATATATATATGTATACGTATATGTATACATAGATATATATATATGTCATAGCTTTGATCTGATTTTTGACCCAATCGGACAAGAGGCAATCACGGTACCCATACATATATATATATATATATATATATGTATATTTTTTAAGAAAATTATAATTATTTTTTAGTCTTGAATAACATTGCAGCAGTTTTGTCCGACTTATTGAGATAAATTGTTAATCCAATAAACAAATGTTTAAGCACCAAAAAACAAGGGGCAGAGAATGAGACCCCTACTTCCATACTTAATATCAATTGTTTTAAACCTTAATTTCTACTATTAATTTAGACGACATGAAAACCTTTTTAAAAAAGAGGGTTCCAAAAGACCCGAATTAACAACTTAAAAATTTAAAAATAGGTGCAGAGCAAGGTAGTTAAATGAACCCAATTTTTTCAATCCAAAATTTCAATTCATTTTTTTTTAGTGAAACGTCTTTAAAATCACGCCGAAACATACGGATACTAGAACAGAAATTTGTAGCATAACGAAAAGGTCTATATCGTCCTGCCTTAATAACTCCCTAACTATTAGTATCACAGACGTCAATGAGGCGTCATTTTATAAATTACATGGTCAGTTCGCCGATACAACTTTGAGTTTGCGTCACTAGTGAGCCGGTTGGTGGGGAGGAGGCACAGCGGAGATCGACCAAAACTGGTGGTCTCGCTCATTTCCATTCAGTGTAGCTCACGACTTAGACGTGAACTAAACTGATTCGTGTGTTTGTGCTTAGAGTTTGTCGAGATAGATCGACATAAGTAATAACAAGTGTATTTTGGACAATACTTAGGTGTAAAAAAATAAAAGAAACGTGTAAAAAGGTACAACAATTCAATATGTCAGCCTCACCCCGCGCAAATGCCAGCCGGAAACATAAATTACGCATATCGTTGGAAAGGGGAGGTTAAGGGCCAAGCACAGGTATCCCAATGCCCGGTGCCGAGCGAACGAGGCTGTTTCGGGAGCGTCGCAAAGCTGGAACGGCGCGCTCAATGCACGACGCTGACGGCGCGAGCACTTCTACCGCTTCTTATTATGCCTTATGTCTCTTACTTCTCATATCACAAACCGATTTTGAACAAAACTGTCATCGAATATTAGTTGAAATATATATCATATACGATTAAGAGTGTGTTTTATGTTAAAATTAAATTTAGTTCTCGGCTAACGTCTCGTTTATTTCAATCCAATACGCTAAAAGTGACTCGCTGACATATTGACCGACGGAACGGAACGGAACGCAAGAATGACGGGAGTTTCAATATTTCTCCCTACAGATCGCAGAGCCTGGACAATGTCCCTTGCTGCTGTATCTTTCTATTATCGGGCGGGTTTCATCGGTTATTTAGTAGCGGTTATAAATTTTAAGTGTTATTTATGGACGGATTTTGGTAATTTGCGTTCCTATCCGTATGGACCAGCGTAAAATTTATTTACTGGATCTGACCGTGGGAGACTAAGCTTTTGAGCCTAGTAATCCCGGCGTGATTCCCCTGCAGTCCATCCGCTGAAGTCCTTTCGGTACCAGCACCTATGGGCTAGCAGGAATGCGCCAACCGGAGCCCTAATTATTTGAAGGGAGAAATGCGCTCCGTTCTCCAGAGGGAGTCGCATATGCTAACTAAATGAGATTGTGACACTGTGGGGTGTTGTCTAGGTTTTTATAGTTTTAACAAAATTTAATTGTAAAAACGGTCGCTTTCGCGGCCGGATTTTCTGCGCGGTTTCCATTTATAGGCTACGCGATATAGAGGCTCCTAAGCCTGGTTTGTCATTTTTTGACTCTCGTACCGCCTCTTCACGGTGGTTCGTTTAATACGGCATGAGGCCGTTTTCTTACACCCTGTGGAGTACGGTCCTCTCGACAGATGTTCCGGAGATGGTCGTGTTCGGACACGGCCGCTCTCCCGAAGATACTGACCAACCAATTTATTTGTAGAGTTGGCAAAATAAAGGAACAAAAATTTTCCATTGGAGACTTTCAGTTTTATTAAAAAAAATAAAATAATAATAGGACGGTGGCTCTCCCAATTAACGCTATATATGAGTTAGTCAGTTTATAGCTCGGAGGGACTTCATCCAAGATCTAACTTTTCACGTTAAACCAATAGTGGTACGCTCCGACACAGCCCCACCCGATTTTTTCCCTAGTAATTACATTCTAAATGCAGTGTAATTTTGTTAATACAAAATTTTACTGTAAAAATTATATATTGTCATTTGGTCAAGGGAGTCAACCTGGATCCAAAATGTTTTACTAAGAATTTTAATTTTTTTTCTCATACATTTAATTATACTTTTAATACACCATAATTTTTCAGATAAAAAGGACATTTAGGTCTAATCAGACCCAATTTTTTTTTACTGAGAATTTTTATTTGTTTCGCAATTGTAATTTTAAATATTTCGTAATAAAGTCAATAATATTTAAAACCCCTATACCGAATTTGAAATAAAAATCTGTCAAGGGAAAGTCGATAAAGTTATTGTACAAATTTGCTGCATTTTTTCTTTTATATAGCAAATAATAATAATAATTATGGTTTAAAATACACGGAATTGCTCAGATAAACGTTGGACCCGTCGAAGTTCCAACGTTTCTTAACACTCTTATTTTTTACATATCTCTCTTCTGCTGGAAAAGTTTGTCTAACATCCGACATAATTTCCAATTTACGGGGTAATGAAATTAATTTTTTATCTATTCAAAATTTTATTTAATATTATATTAAGCAGCAAAATTATTTAAAGAAATATATTAAATAAAAATCATGCACACGCTCAAATAATATTTAAATATAATAAATACTTTTCTAAATTAAAAAATTAACAAATTTTCTTCTAAACTAAATTTGATCTATTTTTGTGTAAAATTTAGAAAAAACTAATTATAAGTTTTGTTTAATTTTTACATATTTTTTCTGAAGTGTCATTAGCACCGGAACAAAATATTTATCTAATAGCAAATTAAATTAAAAGCTTATCCTAAAAACTACATAAAAGTAATATAAAAATACATCGGTTATACGCCAAATGGCATAAATAGACGAAAAAGATTGGATAGACGAAAATAATCAAATTTTTTAATCCAGATGCAGGGTCGTTCGACATATAGGATAATTAGGAAACTTACTTTCGTTGTTACTTTCTTTAATTTATTAACCCGCTTGTATTATATTATTTCCCTAGCCCGGTGATCTGAGGCTCTTCTTTAGATTTTTAAATAACTTCATATATAAAAAAATTAAATAAATAATAAAATAAAAAAGTACTTTACAGGTTTATTAAAAGGTTTCATTGAACCTTTTGTACTTAAATTATTACGGTGTAATAAATCAAAAATTTAACCGCTGAATTCAGTAATTTATCATGAGTGTTTTACGTTACTAATCTATTTCTGCTCATCTATTCTTACTTAGAACAAATAAATTTCTTATCTGCAAACACTGTCTCAATTATTATTTATTTACCCGCTTCTATCCACCCTAATCTAAGCTATTTCTTTTAATAGGCTACGTTAAATAATTCTCCAAAATAAGAAATTAATTTTTATTATTGAATGCGAGTAAACGTTATAATGAAGCGGCTACAAAAAAAAAATCACTAATTTTTTATAATTACAAGTTTGTTTTTACAATAATTCTAATACCGGTTGTAAATTATCAATAAATTAACCGATTCAAAATCAGTACATTTTAAAAAAACTGAAAAAAGACTGGTATTCAAAACAGAATTTCAAAACTTTTTTAAAACTATAACTCACTTTATAATTAAAGTAAACTGCCAGCTCAATGTAATTAAAAAAACGAATTAAAAAACTATCTACACTTTTGGTTCAACAACCTATTTACGCAAAGATAGGGGTTTAATATGTATATCATTTTCTACATAGTTATATCCCTTGGGATTGCACTTAGATCAGCGAACGACAACCTTGCGCACGACTTCAAAAAAGGTTTTCGGTTGTTCGTGATGCACCTCTTCCTTCTCATTTAAGTCTGTAGAAAAATCTACAACCTCTCAAAGCATCCCTGAGCGGCCAAAACCCATTAAAGTCGGAGGAAATAAGATCTGAGCTGTAGGGAGTATGTTTTAGTGCCTTAAAATTCAACTTTACGGTTCGAACGATGTAACAAGTCGTGTGCAGGCGGGCGTTGTTGTGCAACAACACGCTTTCTTCGACAACAGACTTTACGAAAGCCGAGCGCTCGTCTTATTCGATAGGCACAACCGTGAGTGACGTCCAAAGAAGACCTTCCCTCATCGACGGTAACGCCTGTTCGTCAAAACCATATCTCGAGTTTGCTGAATCTTGCCTTTCGTGGTAGAGGTTGACGCGTGTCCTGCTCTCTTTTCGTGAATCACTCTCGTCCGGCCACTTTTAAACTTCTCGAGCCGCGAAAAAAACACTGTTACGTGATAAAGCACTGTCCCTATATTGCGTTAAAAATCTGTGATGAATTTCAGCCCCTTTTACACCCTCCGACCAGAGAAATCTGATCGTTGCTTGTTTCTCCTTCGTACAAACTGCTAGAGGAGCGAACATATTTACAGCGTAATAGCCGTAAGGCAAATAACGCGACAGGGATCAAATTTCGCATACGTGATCGCACAGTTATACCAACTCTAAGCTCGCAAGCGCAGAAGGTAGTATAACAATCTTAAAGGTGTTATAATTTTTGACTCACCCCAGTATAATGTTTCTTGATTGTTTACCTCGATCAATATTACGTAACTGAAAATTTAAATTAGTATTCAGAATTCATAGTGCGTAGTTTCAATTCAATTTTAGTTTACCGTAAAGAAAAAATAGTACAGGTGAAAAATAATTGTTTATATTCTTATGAAATGTAAATAATAAACACGGTACAAGTACATAATAAACAAATTTATTCTTAGAATTTCTTTATATATGTTTTAGAAAAACAAAATAGTTTTCCCCTATTTTAATTATAATGTTTTTTAACTTGCCTCAAATAATAATTTAATAACACTTATTTTTATCAAAATGTACCATATACGAAAGGGGACGGGATCGCAGCCCCATTTGAAAATTTTTTCCATTTAAAATTTTTTGATAAATTGCGTACAAACGACTAAATCACAAACAACTAAGACAAATTTATGAATGACAGCTGATATTTCAATAACTAGCATTAAAATAAGTCTATCTATTAAATTTCAATAATTGCCAGTTATTTGATCGCACTTAAACTAATCTGGTTCAGTTTTCTGCAAAATGTGCATAAACATGATACGAAAAAATTTATTCTAATTTTTTTTATAAATTAAAACATTTTACTTTAAAAAAATTGAAAAATTTTTCTAATTGTTTTTCTCTGCCCCCAAACCTTTTCTAAGAAAAACATTTAAACTTTCTTCAAAACTAAAATTATTTATTAACGCAACTTCAAAGCAACCAACTTTTAGAAACTAAACTAATCTACGTTTATAACGACATTAAACTTTCAGTACAGTTTTCGTAATATTATTAATTTTATAAATATTAAAACTTTCACTGTCCTGTATTCAGAAAAAATTAAATTAGAATGTTAAAAAAATTAAATTGTTTTCTCAAAAGTTTAAAAATAATTTTCTGCAAATACAATATAAAGTCATTAAATATTTAAACATATTTATTTAGGCTTTCAAAGTTAACTATGGGCTCCTTTTTCAGTGATTAACCAGTTAATCACTGATGACGTTAAACAGCATTTGTCTTCTATTAACAATGCTGTTACATAATATACTGAAGAAGGGGACAATAATTATCTAGCACAAGAAATATCTCCATTAATTAAAAATTTCATCATTTAATATTTAAAACATTTTATATCATATTTTATAATACTGTAACATAATTAACACCATTAAACATAATTAAACCCATTAAGCATACAAAATGATTAAAACTATTAGTTCAAATTTTATTTTGAAAACATAATTTTCAATCGAGTTGAAATTATGTATAATGAAAAAAAAAACATTAGATTTTTATATTTTACTGGAATAATATTTTCATGTTTTAAGGGACGAATTTATTGTTTTACACTTTCTGTCCCGATCTTTCTTAAGCCAAATACATATACATAAATTAATGGATGTAAAGCACCTGAGGTTTAACAGGTGACAGCTAAAATTGTTTTTTTCCAAGACTACACAAACATGAAAACTATGAAAATGTAATGTAATCCCGTTACTATAAATATGATTAATAAATACTTAACTATGTCTTCCAATTTTATGTTCCAAGATAAAAAAGGAAGCGGAACAAAAAATTAAATAAAAACCTATACCCGACACAGCGTTACTTAGGAAATACGAGGTGGATGTAAGAAGACACAAAGACTAAGTCCCGGCTCCTGGGGTGGGGCACAGGAACGACATAGTCGGACCTGGCCACTCACTCTAGGAGCTAGAGGCAAACAATGAACAGAGAACTGACCTGTAACATACACTGCTGGTGTATCGCATCTCCTGCGATGCAAGATGAAGACTAACCAGAGAGCAAAGAGGTGAAGGACAGCCCTCTGCAGAGCCATCACTCATCTGCATCTGAGCAGATAAGGGCTGGTGATGAGGCACAGGGACTCCTGATCCCCTGAACTCAAAAGTCACCTCCTTAGTTCTACTATGCTTGACTACTGATCCGGCCTCGGGTGGGGAGATACGGTGAAATAGGAGTTTTATTCAGTAGGGTAGAAGCATACATAGGCTCTGATAACAACATCTAGCCGAATCTGTACACCCCAACATCTGACAACCCCCACTTTGTGGGGGTACATAAATGGTATTTCTCCGCAACACTAAAAAAAAAAAAAAAAAGGTTTGCACAAACAGTCTTTGTAGTTAACAGAGAGAAGGAATCACTGATAGGACTGAATATAACCTGCATCACCATATACTGGTATGTTGGCTGGTAAAGAAAGTGTATAACGCTTAAAAAAAATTCAATGGGAAATCACTTCAATCCTCACTTTTCATAGTTACACGGGTACTTGATATCTCTTAGAATTACTATGTCGTTTTCAAGAATAGTATGTGATTACGACAGGCCACGTATAGTTGTTACAGTTAAAGCGATTTACATACATCCAAAATTAATAATAATGGTTAAACTCGTACGTATTACCCATACATTTTACGAGAAACTGCAAACACATTAGCTGATCACTAAACTCAGACACTGCATAAAATTTAATTTGCTTTTTACACTCATTTTTTAAGTTTTATCTAGGCGAGTGATTCTTAGCCTTTTTAGCTCCATGACCCCCAGAAAGGAAAAAAAATATACTGTATAATGAATATTTCACAACCCCCTCCCACTCCAAACCAAAGAACCTAATTAAAACTACTTAGCTACATTGATAGCGATGAGTATGAACATGCATGAATGAAGTGTGCAAACATGATCGATTTACAGGTTCTAACTTGATGTGTATATGATCCTTGTAATTTGGTCTGCTTGCATAATATTTGCTGTAACAGCGTCATGTTTGAACATGCATATGATATATTTGAACATTTGTTCTAAGTAGTAAAAAAAAGACGTAAGGGATTGAAGAAAGTCAGTTTAGTTTCGAATGAGAAGTGTGCATCCGATGGCTTCATTTAAGTTTTTAAAAGCGAAGTATCATTGAAAATAATAATAATTGAGGTTTCGGTTTTTTAGAATGTTGTTCTTTTTTTGACTAGATTCTTATGCAAAATGGATAAATTTGTGTAAACGAAATGAGCCATCGACATTCCAGTGAATCGAGTGGTAAAATGACAAGATTGTACAATGTCAATTATTTAATTACGGTTTTACCTCATTGGATGAAAAGCTAAATAGTGTTGTTTGCTTTAAAGTCCTCTCTGATGAAAGCATGAAGTCATCAAAATTGATTTGATACTTGAACATTTGGATCATAAGGCCAAACTGTTGAATTTTTCGAAAAAAATTACATACTTTGAAAAATTAACAAGCTTCTATTTGTAAATCAAGCCATACTGACAAAAGTAAAATTGAATCATCTTATTTCACAGTATTAATAAAAGCTAATACCTTCAAACCCCATACAATTGCAGAAAACCTCATATTTCTTGCTGCAATTGATATGGTCAGAATTTTGATAGACATGGGAGAAAAATATTGAAAAAAATTCCGCTTTCTAATGAAACAGTATCAAGGTGAATTGATAACATACCTGCCAGTATTCAAAATCAGAAAATTCAGCAAGTAAGTTCAAGTGAAATTTGTAGTATTCAGTTTGATGAATCAACAGATGTGGCGAATATTTCTCAGTTTGTATGTTTTGTGAGGTATGAATGTGAAAAGAACAGATCAATTAAAGAAAATATGTTGTTTTGCAAATCAATACCCAGTCATGTGACAGGACAATGACTTTTTAATGTTTTTATGAAGCTACTAAAAATTATAACATAAATTAAACAAAATGTATTGCAGTATGTAGTGATGGTGAAAAGGTGGTAACAGGAAAGAAGAACTGTGAATTTCTGAAAAAATTAAAAGATTGTCTTATTACAAGGGCAAAATGGAAGCACTGCTTCCTACACAGACATGCTCTTGCCACAAAAAATATGCTAGAAAATCTCAAAAATATTTTTTGTAAAGCTGTAAAAATATGGTTAATTTTATTAAAAGTTGGCCATTTCAGCATAGACTATTTGCTAAACTACGGGATAAAATGGGCAAAAAGGAAAAAAATCTTTTTCCTGAAAGAAGTCAGATGATTATCGCAGGGGAAAGTGTAACCCGATTATTGGAATTGTAAGATGAATTAATAATATTTTTCCAGAATAAATAAATGCCATTTTCAATGTTTTTACACAGAATAATGTGTATATGTTGCTGGTGGATTACTTAGCTAATGTATTATTGCATTTAAATGACTTAAATGTGAGTTTACAAGGATGCGATAAAAACAATTTATTAATGACAAACAAAGTTCATACTTTCATTAAGAAGCTTGATATCTCGATTATTCCCCATCAAAGCAAAAATTGTGATATTTTTCCACTCACTTCTGATTATATTGAGAAAAATTTAGATGAAAAAGACACTTTTATTCACCATAGTTTGGATAAAATGAAGATGCATTTGTGTGAGCTAAAAATTCAGTTGGCCGAGAAACTTTTGGAAAATTCAGCCGAGAATTTCCCAAAAGATAAAAATGATTTTTCAAAGAGATGAGTACTGAATCCATTTAGTGAAAACATTGTTACAGCTGCTACGTTACCAGTTGAGATTCACTGGTTTGCTCATCGAAATGTTTGCACGTAAAACATTACAAATACAACTTACATCTGATGATTTAGATATGTTTTGGCTTGCTCATCAAAGTGAATATGTTAATTTAGTCACAGAAGCATTGAAAATATCAATCCCTTTGCCATGTCTTACCTCTGAGAAAATGGTTTTTATGTCTGTGGTGACATTAAAAACTAAATATAGGAATCGTCTTTTATCAATTGAAAACAATTTGCTTTCGTGCATTTTTAACATAGATCCACATATGGAGAAACTTTTAAATGAAAAACAAATACAATCATCTCATTAATTTATTTTTTTTATGTGTTCGTATAAATGTAAGTAAAATGTTTATAATTACAGATTTTTTTCTCATAAAATAATTTCATTATTGTTTATGTATATGTAGGCTAATTTCACAAACCCCGCAAGGGTCGTGACCCCCAGGTTGAGAAATGCTGATCTAGGTTAATTGTGGAAGGATTAGACAGTTTTTAATGCCAATTCTTTTCATGCTATCAACTAATTAGATTATTATCATGATAATAATACGATACATCTCTGTTTGAAAAAATCCTCTAGCAATGCACACTCAACTAAACATTACTCGACACCATTGATGATAGCTACTAATGGAAAACTGAAAAGAATTTAAGAAAAAACAGCTTCTAAAATATTCTGTATTTATAAAAAAATGATATTAGTTCTCCAGTAAAAGGAATCATTTTATTTAATTTTCACTGCTGATGCTAACGGGAAAAATACCTTTGAGTAAAATACAAATTATCCAAAAATCGAACTTATTTCACTTTGAAAAAACAAAATTAAAAATAATCGATAGATGAAGCGATTACTTGATGAATATCCTTATTGACAAAAGAAAATATGTTATTTGATTTCTAAAAAATTAATTATTATAAATTAATAATTATTAATTTTATTAAACCCTAAATAAGAAGTATTATAATTATGAATTATAAAGCTGACATCTCCGTCATTAATTTAAAACAGATGATGACTACTTTTTCCATATAAGTAATGATTACCTACTTGAAAAATACATTTTTAAAAACAATAGATAAGTTTTAAAATAAATGATTTCTTGCTTGAGTTTGATGCAAAACCAACTGAAAGTAAAACCATCTAATAAATGAATCATGTTAATGTTTAAAAGGGCAAACAATTTAAAGACTGACTGAATAAGTTAAACTGGTAATCAAAAAGGTATGATAACTGGTTACAACTGCAGATCAGGAATTTTTCACTAAGAAACATACTCAAGGAGAAGGCAAGCAAGTTGCCACAGAAAGACTTCCTAATAATTTTTATGTAACACTTATACAATCCACTCTATTCCATCATAATATTTGTACAAAATTGATTCTAAGACAACTTACCTACCAACAATCATGCAAGAAACCAGATTTAAACAATGTTATTTAATTCAAGATATATTTTTTGCTAACATAGTTTCTTACAATTATTAGATCTGGATCCATCATTATTAACCACAATCCAAATGGTAAAATAAGGAGTGGTAGCTCCAGTTTAGACAAGAAAAGGTTTCAACCCAACCATTGAAATAAGGTCATGTTAAAAATCTTTTGGGATTCTAAAGATCCAATTTTCTGTGATTTTTGGAAAGATAGCATATCAATATCTAGTACTACAGAAATATACTACAAGACGAAGTAAATCCTGTGATATTGAGAAAAAAGATGCAAAGAAAAGAATTCCTTCTTCTTCAGAATAATAGCCACGTGCTCATTATACAAAAAACACTTGAAACCACAGAAAAATTAGTCTGTATGGTCCTGCTAGACTTTATAGTCTAGACTCACTTTGTTGGACTTCTTTTTACTTAAGCACTCTCAAGGAGTAGTCATATTTAACAATGAGATTCATAAAGAATTCTTAGCATAAAAAAACTTCAGTGATGAAAGAAGTGAATAACTGAGCTTGGGGATTTTCATCAAAATCCCCAAGATAGTTTTAAAAAATCTATCGCATAAACTATATTAAAATAAGTCATTTATTTCTACAAGTGACCTTCATGTATGTATGTAACTTAAAATAGAAATTAATATTAAATAAAATCAAATCACTAAACAAGAATTTAATGTTTTTAATTAAACTACAGAGAAAGTGAATAAAGCAAAGGCAGGGATGTACGTTAAATGAGTTTGAAAAGTTAATAGTAAAATCCAGTTTTAGGATTATTCAATGAAATGTGACATAACCTACGTGAATTACGCTAACTAGGAATCAAAATTATTGAATATATATATAAACTTTGTAAAATTTATACACTGTACATGAAATCTCTGTTCATGGAATAGTTCACAAACAGCATTGTGGTAAAGCATTTATAATGGTGAATACAATAGGCTGAGCTGTCAATTTTCATACAAATTGTTTCATACAGAGTATATGTTTCCATGTAAATTTATGAAAATACACTACCACCGCAACAATGCACTAAATGAAAATTCTACCAGTAAATTTCTGTAGGTTAACATCAATAAATATCTATCATTGGATAAATATTTTAATAATTTATATAGTAAATTAGCATCTGGTAAACGAGTTCATATGCTTTAAGGAAGTTAAAAACAAATTAAATCTGAACATGATAATTCATTTCACTACACTGAAACAGAATTGTTATTGTAGAGTACATCATCATGTTCTAATGTCAAAGTTCATATCTTTGAACTCAAATAAATAGATCGTATAGAGCAATAGATTCATTTAGGAAGATCTTTTTTATAACTAAGATTAACTTTAACTTTTAAAAATGTAACTTTTAACTTTTCAAAAATAGATTTGCAATTCGTTTTTTCGGTAACATGGTATAATTGCTCTGCGTATTTTTCCTTTTGAGTTTTGAAATTATACTAAGCATTATCAGGCCCCTAAGTAACACTATACTTAAAAAGAGATTCAAGGGATGCAAGATAACTATTTCACAAATGATCCTTTTAGTAGGTTGGGAATTAGTGATATAGGAAAATATGTAGAATTTAATTTATTTGTTAGAGCTTGTTAGAGCTGTGATGTGAGATCTCTAATTTAAGTTTTCCTTGATTAAAAATATATCTTCTAGAGATTTGTAGGTTTGAATGGATTCCATAATCAAACAAAGGTTTTTAAAGTTAAGACAGAATACCACTTAATTTCAGTTTAATATTAACGAAAGCCATATATGACCAGGCGCATTTTCTTGCTGAACTTGTTTCAATATATATCACATGGGATATTTTGTATTTAAAACAAGATTTACCTACTGAATAATATGCAACAATAATTTTTTTCAAAATTTATAAATAGAAAATAATACATCTTCTTAAATAAAAACCTTACTTACAGGAATACCTTTGAGGGTAAATAATTTTTATAGAAATCATTCTAAGCTATCAAAATTCCTCGTACAAATTTTTTTTCATTTTTTTTTACCAACTCTAAAAATATTACATTAATTATATTTTTAAAATATGTTATATACTCTGACACACAATCTCAGAAAAATTCAGGCAGCAGTATAAGAGTAGAAGATAAAGAAACTCTGACTAGATAAGGGTAAGACAAGAATGTACAACAAGTGGCATGAACCTCCGCACTTATAGAGATATTTAAGGTGAAATAATTACAGTTAGATGTTTATGCCTTTACGATAACATCAGAATCACATTTGCAAAAAAAAAAAATAAATGTTTTAAAACTCTTTTAGTTGAATTTTTTTTTAAAAAAGCGATATGTAGTGTACTAAGTAGAGTGAGTACACTTAATATTACTTATGAACGTAATAATTGCGATTATAAATGAATATAGCAAAAAATTTATGTGATGTTTTAAATATTCTACGAGTATTGATGATTATTTTTTTTTAAGCTGTTAAAACATAATTATCATTCCACCAATTTCCATAGTGGAGTATTTCAGCCTTTCATGAGGAAGATCCTGGCTTAAAATTTCAATTAGTCATTAGATTTTTCATGAGCTACAAAATTCCCATGAACAAGCTTCAAGTTTATCTGATGAATTAATTAATCATCAAAAAAAAAAGATTATTCATTTCTGTCCAGTATTATTCTGGACATAATATGTGTAAAACAGAATTTAAACTATGATAGAGAAACAACCAAATTATGTACTGCATATAATTAATATGTAGCTAATAATATTACAATGCAAATAATATAATTATGCACTCATATTTGTAAATATGAGTGGTTTCATAATAATACATATATATCGAGTACTCCAATAAAAACTCAGATCTTGTTAATAGACAATCTAGTTAACATTTTTATTTAAAAAAATTTTTTTTTTTTTTTAATTTAATGTTAGCTACCAATTAATTTAGTTATTTACTATATTACTTCCAATTAATAATTCAGTAAGCCTAAAGTTTTATTTTTGATTACAAACTATGATTATTTTGTAGTTTTTAAGACTTTTTCTGGTATTTAATGCTACAGAAAAGAATCCTTCATTTAAATCATAGGTTCCCAAAATTATTCCTATAGACCCCTGGGGATCCTTGTGACCGCTATGGAGTCTGAGCCAAATTAAAATTAATTTGGAGGTGTGAACAACAATGTGGGTACATGAAAGGTTTAATGAAAAGTAAAATAATTGTGACCCATTAATTTAGTTATTTACTATGTTACTTCCAATTAATAATTCAGTAAGCCTACAGTTTTATTTTTGATTACAAACTATGATTATTTTGTAGTTTTTAAGACTTTTTCTGGTATTTAATGCTACAAAAAAGAATCCTTCATTTAAATCATAGGTTCCCAAAATTATTCCTATAGACCCCTGGGGATCCTTGTGACCGCTATGGAGTCTGAGCCAAATTAAAATTAATTTGGAGGTGTGAACAACAATGTGGGTACATGAAAGGTTGAATGAAAAGTAAAATAATTGTGACCCATTTTCATTATTATGAAAGTTAAAATAATTGTGACCCATTTTCATTATTATGAAAGTTAAAATAAATTAGTAACAATTTTTATATCCTGAATAAAATATTATAAATAGATACATAAAATACAAGTAATGACAAACATCACACAGTGGGAATCAGGCCAACTGTGGACGCAGTCGGCCTGATTCTATATTTATATACTTATGCAGATTTAAACAGGAATGAAATCTTGCATTTTCAAAATAAAACAAAATATTAATAAATAGTGGTTTTTTTTTTTGCAAACAAACAATTTGTTTCATTTTCTTATGTCTTACATTTGTGTTGAGTGAGCCAAAGAAAAAATGCAGACAATATAGTGTTGAATATTTAAATATTCCATTATCAGTAAATAGTACTTTACCTATGTGCCTTCTATTCAATAAAACATTGTCAATCAAATCAATGAAACCTTCTTAAGCTTAAGGAAATTCGAAAAAGTCTATAGTGACAAAAATAATAAAGATTTTACTTTCTTTGAAACAATAAAAAAAAAAATATTGGATAACACGTCATTGTGACAACTGTTAGTGACAACATCTGAGCGAGATGACGATGGACTGTGTGCTTCTTATAACATTTCCTCACTGATTGCAACAAAGTCCAGAAAGTCGCACACCATTTGTGAAGAACTTACTCTACCAGCTGAAAGTGAGATAATATGCACCATGCTGCACAAACCAGCTTTTGATATTATAAGAAGAATTTCACTGAGTAATAATTCAGACTGGAGAAGGATTGACAAAATGGCTCAGTGTGTAGAAAATGGCTCAGTGTGTGAGTACTAAAAAACATCTGAATTCTCCGTGCAGCTTGACTTGTCAACTTTGCCAGGAAATGAAGCTTTACTTTTGGCTAATGCAAGATTTGTAAAAGAAGAAAAAATTTTCCAAAAATTGTTATTTGCCAAATTTTTGGAAACTGATATGAAATGTGAAACAGTATTAAATGAATTCAAAAGATTTTTCAATGAAAAAGATATACCCTTGAGTAATATCCTCTCCATTGCTACTGACTATATTCCAGTAATGAAAGGACGTCAGCGAGGCTTTCTGGCATATTTAAAACAAGTTATACCGAATGTATTATCTATACATTGTGTTATATAGTGATAACATTTAGTTGCAAAAAATCTTAAAGAATGCATGCATGGCTTACTAGATTATGTCATTAGAGCAATTAATAAAATCAAAAGGAATGCCTTAAATGAGAGATTATTTACTCAACTTTGGAAAATTATGAAGATTATAATCGTTCATTATTATCACAGAAGTTCGTTGGTTATCTAAAAGTGCATGTTTGGATCGATTTTATGCACTTTTTGATTCAGTTGGAATTCCTGGAAAGTAAAGAAAATGATTTGCAGATGAATTTAATTAATTCAAAAATGAAATACCTTATATAACTGACTTATTTGCCAAATTTAAGGAAACCAATTTGAAGCTACAAGATGATGAAGTCAATTCAATCAAAATTAAAAGTATAATATCTGTGTTTGTTGCAAAACTTTTTCTATACAAACAAAAGTTAGGAAGAGGAGAATGCTCTCAGTTTCCAAATTTTTCAAAATTGCAACAAGTTTGAGATTTGCTTACTTATTGTCAGCACTTAACAGCTCTTCATTCTGACATCAGCCAAAGATTTGAAGATATTCTTCACTTAGTTATCCTAACCGGGTGTTAGACCCTTTTGCAAGTAGACCCACAAAGTAAGATGAATCCATACTAATACAGGAGCAATTTATTGAATTATCTACAAACAAGGAGCTGAAACCAATGTTTGAACAAGGATACTGCAAATTCTGGTTACAAAAACAGACACCACTTTTATATCCTGCATTATGGATCACTGTTCAGAAGTTGTAGATTGCTTTCCCATCTTCCTATTTAGTAGAACATGGATTTAGTGCAGTTATGAGCCTCGTCATTACAAAAAGAAATTGACTAGAAATTAGTGCTCATGGAGATTTACAACTGTTACTCACAAACATAGAGCCGGACATAAATAATTTCATGTAATCCCATCAGGTTCACCCATCTCATTGAAAAAAATAAATATGTTTTTTTATTTAAAAATTTTTTTTTTGTCTTCAGTCATTTGACTGGTTTGATGCAGCTCTCCAAGATCCCCTATCTAGTGCTAGTCGTTTCATTTCAGTATACCCTCTACATCCTACATCCCTAACAATTTGTTTTACATATTCCAAACGTGGCCTGCCTACACAATTTTTCCCTTCTACCTGTCCTTCCAATATTAAAGCGACTATTCCAGGATGCCTTAGCATGTGGCCTATAAGTCAGTCTGTCTCTACTTTTAACTATATTTTTCCAAATGCTTCTTTCTTCATCTATTTGCCGCAATACCTCTTCATTTGTCACTTTATCCACCCATCTGATTTTTTACATTCTCCTATAGCACCACATTTCAAAAGCTTCTAATCTTTTCTTCTCAGATACTCCGATCGTCCAAGCTTCACTTGCATATAAAGCGACACTCCAAACATACACTTTCAAAAATCTTTTCCTGACATTTAAATTAATTTTTGATGTAAGCAAATTATATTTCTTACTGAAGGCTTGTTTAGCTTGTGCTATTCGGCATTTTATATCGCTCCTGCTTCGTCCATCTTCAGTAATTCTACTTCCCAAATAACAAAATTCTTCTACCTCCATAATCTTTTCTCCTCCTATTTTCACATTCAGTGGTCCATCTTTGTTATTTCTACTACATTTCATTACTTTTGTTTTCTTTTTGTTTATTTTCATACGATAGTTCTTGCGTAGGACTTCAACTACGCTGTTCATTGTTTCTTCTAAATCCGTTTTATTTTCGGCTAGAATTACTATATCATCAGCAAATCGTAGCATCTTTATCTTTTCACCTTGTACTGTTACTCCGAATCTAAATTGTTCTTTAACATCATTAACTGCTAGATCCATGTAAAGCTTAAAAAGTAACGGAGATAGGGAACATCCTTGCCAGACTCCCTTTCTTATTACGGCTTCTTTCTTATGTTCTTCAATTATTACTGTTGCTGTTTGGTTCCTGTACATGTTAGCAATTGTTCTTCTATCTCTGTATTTGAACCCTAACTTTTTTTAAATGCTGAACATTTTATTCCAGTCTACGTTATCGAATGCCTTTTCTAGGTCTATAAACGCCAAGTATGTTGGTTTGTTTTTCTTTAATCTTCCTTCTACTATTAATCTGAGGCCTAATATTGCTTCCCTTGTCCCTATACTTTTCCTGAAACCAAATTGATCTTCTCCTAACACTTCTTCCACTCTCCTCTCAATTCTTCTGTATAGAATTCTAGTTAAGATTTTTGATGCATGACTAGTTAAACTAATTGTTCTGTATTCTTCACATTTATCTGCCCCTGCTTTCTTTGGTATCATGACTATAACACTTTTTTTGAAGTCTGACAGAAATTCCCCTTTTTCATAAATATTACACACCAGTTTGTATAATCTATCAATCGCTTCCTCACCTGCACTGCGCAGTAATTCTACAGGTATTCCGTCTATTCCAGGAGCCTTTCTGCCATTTAAATATTTTAATGCTCTTTTATTTTCAGTAGTTTTTTTTAGTTATTATTTTAAAATAAAAGTTATAATTTGAATAAATACTATATTAAATATAACAATGTTTTATTTATATTTCATTTATATGTCACCATTTACCATTAAAGACATCAGAGTTAAATTTTTAATTTTTCTATTATGCAGGTATGTAGAGCTATTTAACTTAGGGGTTCATGGTAAGATTTTGCTATGAAAAGGGTCCAAGGGCATAGTAAATTTGGAAACCACTGATTTAAACTGAGTTGTGGAGTAAATCAGTGTGTACACACAGTCAGCCTATATATAATTCACATAATGTATAGTGTATGATAAAGTTCACACATAACAGAAATCAATTGTAACCAAATTCAAAAAAGTGAAAATGTTATTTTTTACATGCAGAATGCATGTAAAAAATGCATGCGTGTGACAAGTGTCACATTTCCTGCCAGTTGAAGTAGTGTGTCCCCACCTCTTTTCAATTTTTATGTTGAAGAAGCAATTCAAGAACTGAAGGGAAATTTTGAAAATGTAATGATCATAAATAGAATATAGAAAATAAATAAAGCATTAAAGATAAAGAAATGTAAGAGAAAGCAATGTAATGAAGTAATTAATAAGATAGGGAATCATAGTATACCAGAAGTGAGAGAATTGTTATTTAGCCTGTAACTTTGCAAAAAATGTTATCTGCTACAAAAGCTTTAATGCAGAATATAAGTCGGCTATAATCAAATACGAATTTAAGAATTAGAAAGATATTCTTAAAATAACTGTGTGGTACATAGCATTTACTGCAGCAAAACAAAGAAAATAAAAAATATGGGTCTTTGAAATGTATTGTTACACAGTACTTTTTTTTAGGGGTTGGGTTTAATAAAATTCAAAATAAAGAGATTTTAAGATGAAAAGTAATGATAATAGCAACAAGATAAAACAAATAAAATATCATCTATATTTAACAGTAAATAAAAAAATACATATAGTGCATATATATAAGTACTTTTATTACTGTTACACAATTACTAATTATTATTATTATTATTATTATTATTATTATTACTTGTCAATCAATAGATCTGACTTCACCTCTCCTCTCTTAATTAATCTCAACCACTTACATTGTGAAACAATTGTCAAACATATTTAAATGTCTCTTTATTATAAGGAAATAAATACATTAATAAATAATTGATTAATAACATTAAAAGCAGAATGGTTGTTTGATTTCAAATGCATATTACATAATCCGAATTAAAAAAAAATATTTAGTCATAAGCAGACCAGACAAAACAGTGCTACTTTAAACAACCGTACTGTGTCATTCTTATATAGTCACAGATATCAAGAATGTATAATACTTTGTGTCCCAGTTCAGTTTATGAAGTATGTTCATCTAAATCAAATTTGTGTCAGATTGGATCTACATTTTAAATTGTTAAAATTAAGCTTAATTACTGAACTGTGAATTAAACATAGAAAGTAATAAAAGATAAGTTGTGTTTTATCACATTTAATACAACACTTAATATAAAATATGTTACTTATAATTAATGAATTTCATTATGTTATAAATTACAGTATAACCTAAAAATACATATAGAAATTATCTGTGTAGATAACTTACCGTATGTGTCATTTGCAATTCCCATTGTACCAAGTGACAATTACTATTCTGCAATGAAACAAACAAATTGACAAAACATTACACATTATAGAGAAAATCAACAATAATAAAAGAGTTAATAATAATGGTAACAAGTTAACTACATATTCCGGGTAATAAGTATATTAACTAAATACTAGTGTCTCAAATAAATTATTTTCAGAAGAGTAAGCCACACATGGTAGTCTCTTTCATAAACAAATATTATTATAGTTTTGGTGAGTAAAACCTTGAGAATATTACAAGAGAGAATTATAAGTTTCCAAATAAGTAAACTTTCAGACATTTATGTTACTGTTAACAATTTGTATGTTACGTTCAACCAAGAAACAAGTAATAAATATTAAACTTTGTCTTCTACTTGAGAACATAAGAATATAAAATAGTATTTCATTTATTAATAAAATTTACCACTAATAACTTGTAATTATAAAATTTCAATACTTTTTTTTATAAATAATAGCACTGGAAAAAATAATTATATAATATACTGAAATCATTATGTAGAAAAAAGGAAATGTTCATATAAATAATATTTCATAATTTTTTAAGATAAAATCAGCAGAATTTTACAAATTAATTATAATTGTCAAATATCTTAAACATCATAATTACTTAAAATGGTATGACGAATTTCTCTTAATAAAATCCCCAATAATTCTGATTGATAAATTGTTAATATTCAAATATTAATTTTATACGAGTGTCTATGTATATGTATGTATAATATATATATATATATATATATATATATATATATATATATATATATATATATATATATATATATATATATATAAATTATTAATTTATATATATTATATAATTAATGAAATTTATAAGGTAATTGAAAACTTATTCATAAAAATAGTGTCCATTATAAAACATCAAGTAACACATTTCTATTTGGATATTATTAATATTTGGTGTTTTACTATACATTACAACCTGTGACAAGCATTTACACACATATTCTAATATTATTATTATATATGAAAAAATTCCAGACTGATTTTAAATTAACCAATAGGCAATGAAATTTATGCCTGAACAGTTAACACTTCTACTCATTATGCATGACCTTGAATTACTAAATTTTGTGAAAAAACCTTTTAATAATAGTAATTAATTTATGTTTTAAATACTTGTCTTTTCACAATCAGGCAATACTGAGGCGGAAGCTGGATTATTTTTTCTAACAGTACAGTACTCTGTCAAATGAATTATCTTCTTATTATATTAAATATGTGGTTATCAAACATATCTTTTGTAAAAAGATTAATTGTATGCTTAAATCAATGAATTGTATATAAGAGGATATTAGCTTATTAATTAACAAAATTTTAAATGATTTAAAAAAAAATAAAATAATTTATTTAACAATTACGATCAGTTATGAAGTACACTTACGGCATTAAATTTTAATAATTTAAGCATTACATTTAACCTTTCATTTTAGGAAAAATTAAGATACCAGGCTAGATCTGATAAGTAGGCTTATTGTACAACCATCAGACAGAAACAAAGTACACAGTTTCATCTACAGGTAGCTGCATACCAGATCTGCAAATACACAGGAAACAGATAGACCAGATCATAGGATACATTAACTTTGTAGATACCAGCATTCTCGGTAAAGTTGGTAGGATCAAACTTGCAAAACTGAAAATTCTGGATCACAGCAAAGACCCAATTTTTTTCTAAGAGCATTTACTAAAATAAGATTAGTGTATGCTATATTTTACAAAATAAATATAAAAATACAATTAATAAATTAAATATAATTATGTTGTTTATATATAGTAATTGCAAACAATTAGTGTAGCATAAATGGTAAAAATGAAATACTTTAATTATGAATCATCAAGAATAAATAGTTAACACTTTTAATATATAATTAATGTCTGCTGTGGTTTTGTCCATCACAGTTACTGATAATATTAATTTTAAATCACAAATACAAATATAAAATGGTCTGCCATTTTAAAATAAAAATTAGATATATACATATTGTCCTTCATGTATAAGTTAAGGTAAACTCAGTTAAAATTTAACTAAGATTACAGTGTGAGTCGTAAGGAGGACTCTTAGACAAACCACAGTACAATGCAAACAAGGCCACCCAGAGATAAACTCAAACCTCTTCTACCCAACCTACTCATGGTTTCTTAAAAGATAAGAGCATTTTTATAGAGAAGAGAGTAACACATTATTAACAGATGATTTTGCACTGGCCAGCTTAAGTATATTGTATAACAAATATTAAATCAATCCTTGGTAAATATAAATAGCAGGGTAAGATCTATATCCACAAAAATAAAAATGAAGGAGTGATCAAGGGCAAGGAAAAGGGGTGGTGATAAGAAATAATAACCTATTTTCACAGAACCAGCAATAAGATAAACAACGCCATTTAAAAGAAACCTCAAATCCCATTCCAGGTAGCAGATATCCATCTCACAAAAAAACCCTCAGGGTCAATCAAGAGATATTTTCTTTCAAAAATTAAAGAGTCACCCCAGATTACCACAGAATTTTGAAAGGAACAACCTTGCGTATCTTGAAATATGACGTACGTATCCAACTGAATTAAAATTGATCTGCCAGATCTGGCACATTTGAAACGTAAAATTTCATAGGATGACAAAGAAAAAATTTCATCAATAAAATGAAGCCTTAAGTAACAAAGAAGAAAATAAAGAGTACCAGTAACAAAGTCCGTAGTATATTCATATGTAATTTTATTATTCATGTTTATTACATACAACATTGTTAGTGTTGCAAATGATTCTAATGTTGCTTTTATTTAAAATTAACCTCATTGTCATTAACTGCATTAACATGTAATATCTTTATCTTTCATAGCATTGTTCTCTGTATCATATGTTTATGTCATCAATGTAGAATTTAACTGTTTATTGTTTTATTGTGATAAACAATTCATTGTTTTGGCCCAATCAAAAAGGAACATTCTGAAACAATTTACACAAACATACCAAATCATAGGTACAAGATTCGGCTAGTATTAGAATAAATAATGATATAATTTGTTTTTGTATGTTCCATAGTTAATTTGACATTTGTTTTGCTATTTTTCAACAAATAATATTTTATTATGTTCTAGTAAATAAATAAATAAAATTAAAAAAAAAACACCAAAATATTAATAAAAATATTCAAATTAAAAAAAAATTATAATAATATTGAATCTATGCCATTTAGATGCATAATCACAAACCAAAATATTTTTCATATTTTTTGGTAAGATATCAGTTCCAAGTATTTTTGCTTTCCTACTGAATTTAGCTAGAAGATCTATATTAAAAGGAAAAGTATGTATCATACTTTTATTAAGTATGAGAATTAATACGAAAATAAATGTATCGTGTTTTTTCAAATCTCTACATTTAAGGGTCTAACTAATCATCTAGACAAACAAACCTGAGTCAGTTTGTATATGCATACTTATGTACGAATGTATTTACATATGTGTCACAATGCTGTTATGATCTTACATCTTAGGATTGATCAGATTCTGTTCAAATTTGGCTAAAATATTTCTATGAATGGGTTATTGATCTTGTTATTTTTCCAAAATTTCCTAAGACATTGGGGGATATGTGGGGGGGAAGTCGTGAAAAAATTGATTTTGATTTTCTTCAGAGACATTTTAGAAAAATTGTATTAAAACAAAATGTTTCTACAATGCATATAATTGTATATATAAAAAAAAACTTTAAACCCGCATAAGATTGTAAAATACATCTTTAATTCTTTTTGCATTATTTCCTTTCGATTCAAATGTTTTTCAAAGATTTTTTGAAAGTTTGTACACCATTTATACAGCTATCTGTTTAAAATTATAGACCCTGAACCTAAAATAAAAAAAACTTTTCAAAACTTTCTTTTTCATATTTTAGCCTTTACTAAAAGGGGTGTTAAAGAAAACTTTAATAAAGTAATTATTAAACTTACATATATGAAAATATTTTTTTGGGAATTTGTTTCCCACCTCAAAAAAAGGTTCTGCCTGGCAGCTGATGAGCTGTCATCTGCGGGGAAGTCCAGTCAAATGAACATATGATGTTCGACTTCCCAGCTCTTAGGGGGGCCAGAACTCAGGCCACCCCGGAACTTAGAGGTCAAGGGGAAAATTTGCCACTCATAAGCGGCAAGTCAATATGGTGTGAGCTGCATTGTCAGACCATGTGGGAGTTCCTTGATGCCGTTGCTTTGTTCAACCAGCGTCAGTAGTTAAAGGGATATAAGACTCCTACCGCTTGCTGTAGGAAGCTACCCTCGAGAAATAGCTGGCTGTCGGTCAAATGTAGCTCCAAGCACTTTAACATTGGTGGACAGGTACTTGCTGGCATTCAGTGACCTAGGCATGGCAGTGAATTGCTGTCTTAACAATATAAATTTAATTTATTGAATGTCATATATATTTTTGTAGTTGATGGGGTGCGCCTACCCATTTTAGAATATATGACAAGTGAGCGGTGGGACACAAAGCGTGTGTGGCACCATGCTTAGTTCACTTACGCAATTAGGTTAGCTCTAGAAGCTAGTTAGGACACTGGTTGTTAAACTGATTCGAGACTCAGTAGCCATTTGTGGTACAGACATTCAGTCTTATACTTTAGAGCGACCGAATGGGGTGGTGGCAGGAGAAATACCATGCAAATCAATCAATCAATATTATGTACATTGGTAATAAAATAAATGAAAGACAACTATTAAGTTTGTTATTAAATTTGTTTTATTATTAAGTTTGTTTTTCTCGTTTTGTTCTAGTACAAATAAAACAGAAGACTTCATATCAAAATATGGGGTACCTAGATATGCTGTACATAAATATTTATTCATAAGACAACAAATAAATTTGGCTAAAATTAACATATAGTAAATTAAATTGTCTTATAATGTACATTATGAGAATAATGAGAAAAATTATATTTTGTATTTATTATATAAAGGGCCAGCTGCTAATATTAAATTTAATACAAACTGTAAGTACTATTTAATACAGAATGTAGTAATAGGAAATAACTACTTCTACCTAAGATGACAAAAACCGATTTAGTACTATGCGACAACTGTTACAGTGATAAGCATGCTGGATTCTCATTCAACTACTGAAGGTGCAACTTCCAAAGAAGTTGTACCTTCAGAAGGTACAAGTTGTAAAAGTTGTACAAGTTGTAGAAGTTGTAAAAAAAATTGTTACTACGCTTGGTGTTACTATTTGCATTTCAAAATAATAAATACTGATAACAGAGTAAGAAAAAAGAAAGGAGAGCTATTTACAAGCGCAGTGAATTAGTCTAATTATGTAGATCTTAAAGATTAGCTGTTACATTAAACTTTGCTTATGATCAGCAAGGTAGTTGTGACGAAAACATAGGGTGAATGTAGTGTTGCCCAATGTAACAAGGCTTATCAAATTCCTTTGGCTCTGAGAACTATACATAATTAGGTAACAATAAATACATTATAGTAAGTAACTAGACAACTAAAATTTCATTAAAATAATAAACTGCATCTTCTGTAACCTGATTGTTATGTTGTTCTCCAGATGATCAAAATTAAACAATGCTGAGTGCAATTTCACTACGTGATATAAGCATTTATTATTAGGTATTAACCGTTCTATTATTCTAATCAAAATTAAAACAAACAAATTTTTTTTAAAATAAAATATATGAGTTTTCATCTAAATAAAGGAAAAGAATAAAATACAGTGAACTCTGTCTGCATGCTAATATGAATATCCACAGAACACTGGTAAATTTACACTGGATATTGTGACAAATTATTACATGATATTATCTGGGGAACATATTGAATTGTAACAGATGACATAAGAAATGAAGCATTGGCTTAACGTCCCCCAAATACAAATTACAAAAGATGAAATCTTTATTGCAATTATTTCATGTTGAAAATTTTTCATGTACTCTCTTCATGTCAAAGCTACTGCCTACTATGTCCAACCATTCAGTCAGTTATTCTGTCTTCTCATATTTCACAAAGCAGGTACAATAAGATTCAATAATATACTTTCATTTACATTTTAACAAGGCTAGTTTAAAATAGCTAAATGGAACACGGAAGCATAAATCAAGGGATTTTATGATTTAATATTAGCGAAAAAGGAAAATGTTTGATTCTAAAAACATTATCATGTATTGAAAATGGATATGCAATCTAAATTGTACCTGATGATTAAAAATACCTTTAACTATAAAGCATTTGCACTTTTCAAAAGCAGTAAAATTTTTTTCTTTATATCCTGCATGTGAAATTTTTAAAAATTTGAGTCATCTATGTTTGATAGTGTATTGTTTTGTTATCAAATGTACGTTGTGTAATCACAATGAACCTTACACACTAAAATTTTAAAATCTCATGCACACCGTATAGGAAAAATTACATACACAAACAAATTTTGAAAGTTTAATTTGTGTTATTCAATATTTTTTTTTGCATATGTAGGTAACAAATAACCTACTTGTTTGACCAATTTAAAAGTTTGTAGCATTCATTCCTGATGATCATATAACCTTCATAACTGGAGGCTTATAATCAAAATTAGCCAGTTTTCACTTGTTTATGTAAATCACGTTTTGAGGTGGATTAAACTAAATCTTTAATTCACTCTAGCCATTATACTACTTTACTCTCATTACTTTAAACCGAAGTCTGATCAAGCAAGATAACAAAAAATGCTCGAACATGTAAAAATGAAACACACGTTCATCAAGGATAAGTTAATGCTACAACAATATATGTAATTATTAATTTTTTGTTTAAAATTCATACAACCCTGAATTCCTGTTGTTAAAAGAAAAAAGGTGAATTATACCTCATAATTACAAATTACACTGCATCATCATTCATTTTAAAACTGTTATTAGCCCAAAAGCATACAGAAATACTTTTTTAAGTAACTAAAGTTATTACGCGAATACAAATATTTAAAATACATACAAAAAATATAGATTTTCTACAACACATGCACATATTTAAACAGAAGTATATTTTTAATATCATAGTGCAGATCATAACTTATCGTAGGAAGTGAGAGGGTCACTAGGGAAACTTTTTTTTTTTATGTAAACTTTTAAAGTTTGATTAAAAAGATCTTGCTAGTAGAAACAAATGGTACCTGCTTGTAGAATAATAACTATGAATTTGAGGTTTACTGAATATTAAACCGTAAAACTTCAGCACATAGCAAATTAAATACTAAAGGCAGTGAAACTGAATTAAAGTAACACAATAAAAGAATTCAGTAACGTTTATAAAATATTAATATTAAGAGTATTAAAAAAAGAAACATCAAGTACTTAAGTATAAATATTGTAATAAGTAGAAATAAAACTCCTTTAAATATTTTATAATACTAAAGTTTTTTCAAATGTTCTTCCGCTTATTTCCTATTATATTTTTTATGACTGCTATTATCTTGAAAAGAAAGGAAATATAATTTTTTTCCACATAAAATCCTGTAAAATTAAATCAGCAAAATTGTCAAAGAAATAAAAAAAGATTATGAAATAAACATTTACAGTAAAATCTTTAAACACAGAATATAAAAATATATTTACTAAACAGATGAAAATGATTTTTAATTTCTATTTCATTCGGCTGACTTTATAACTTTTATATTTCATAGCAACACAACTTGAAATGTTCTAACTATAACTAAACCTAAATCACCACGCTTAGCTTAATAGGACAAAATGTATTGTTTTTTAAAAACTAATTTAGTTCCCTTATTTATAACAGTATAAAAAAATTTCCTCATGCAATATTTGGGGCAGTACAATATTCATTAGTCAATATAAGTTGAATGTATATCAATTTTTAAGTGCAAAAATAAAAGTAGGAGGTACTCAATTTGATAGGCATGTTTTTTGAGTGTATGTTAAAACATTACTCTTTAACAAATGGATTAATTTTTTTAATTCTCTTTTTTGTACAGCAAGTTCCTCTAGTGATCCTGTAATAATTTTTTCAAGATAAATTACGCATAGACTTTTTAAACAAAAAATTATATTCTCTAGACAGAAGATTTGAAGAAGACATTTTTTTTTTGCCAAGATCTTTCTTACTACATTATTAGAGTACAATAATATATAGTCTGACATTCAAAGTTTTATCATGTGAAAATTCAAGAAAACTAATACTTAAATGTAGAAAAAACAATATGCATTCTACAGAGCTCTTATTATATTCTCTCCATAACTATGTTGTTTCTCTGCAATCATTTTCTTATTTTTATTAAATTTCAGAATTTTTGCGTTAAATTAACTGTAAGTGTCTTTTTCATACAAATAATATTTATTGTAGAATAAAATATAAAATAAAACTAATAAAAAAACAAATAAACAAAAAATAATAATAAAACTGATTTTTTAAATAATTTTTTTTTATTCTTCTTTAAATTTCAAACTTTTAGACTTTAATAATTAAGTTTTAGTAAGTAAGTGCTATTTGGTTGCTTTCAATTTGGCAACAACTTCTAAAAGTCAGAATTAAAAATTGTAAAACTATTATTTTTCTGTTTTTATTGTGGCTTATTACATTAGTTCATTTAAAATTTATTTACACTTGTTATGTGTTTTGTTCATTTAATTATTTCCCATAAGGTTCCTACACTTGTAAGAGTAAAAGAACCACCTATACTTCCTGAATTTGTATACTTCTCTGGTGATAATCTTAATACCATTACTGATAACAGCAATGAAGTACCTGTGTGTTATTTGTATGATTTATATCATACATTTTTCATACAATTTTTTAATTATATTAATTAACAAAAAATTAAAAACTTCAGATATGTATAATTATCACAAAACTGAAAAATAAACAAATTAAAATATTTTTAACGAACAAAGATTTAGATTAGCCATAATAAAAACTATTTTCAATGTATTATTATAATATACCTAAATCAAAACCAAAATAAAAATTTACTAGCTATAGGAAGAATTGACACTACCGTATGATCTCATTGAGAAAGTTGAAAATTAAATGAATATTTGAAACAAAAAGTTTTAAGAACATTTATAAAAACACGAAAAATGTTTTTCTAAAAATAAGGTAAAATGACAAAAAACGAAGATAAATTTAAGCAGAAATCTGTATTAGAAATATGAAAACACAGGCCTTATTTTGTTCTACATATTAACCAATATTTTTCTAAAAATAAATTCACCAAAATTTTAAAAAAGTTGTTGGTGGACAATAATATAAGGCATTAATTTTTAATAATTTTGATATGAGAAGGAAATTAAGAAGAAAGTTAAAACAAAAAAGCTGACAACACAGTTGTAGGACTTTTCCATCACATGGCTTTTTGCTGATGCATGGCTTACACACACAATTTAATTTAAGATATTTATTATTTTATTTAAATACAATATTTTTTGTATATTTAATTCAATGATTCTAACTTAAGTGTGCACGCATACTGTACTTCATTCACACGGGTGTTGCAGTACTAGCAGCCAATTTAAATGTTATTCATTTATTTAATTCTACTGCTCACCTATGGCATCACAACATACAGATGACTATAGAGTAGTCTGGCCGCTAAGTGGGATGTGTAACAGAGGGGGTGGCTGGGTTAAGATGTCACTTTGATTGGGGAACAAATTTGTGGATCCAACAAGATGCTAATAGAAAAAACTGCCATGAAAAAACCCACTGTACTGCCTTCTACAACGTTTCAAAATTATTACTATTTTTTGGAGTGGGGTTGGAGGAATTTAGCAAAAATTTTTTACAAAAGTTGTTTATTAATATTCACAAAACTATCAAAAAAAAATATAACCTTAATTATGCAAACTCTGGGGACGATTTCGTTTTTCTTCTGTATCACCCACCCCTTGAACTTTTTAACTGAGAATTTAACAGTATCAATGCCCCTACTGTAGAAATATTATAGCCAAGTTTGGTAAAAATTGGTCAACTAGTCCTGGAGATATAAGGTGATTTACATGCCAACATATATACATGCATACATATGTAGCACATTTTATTGCGGAATTTTCAATGCCATTTTTCGGTTTTCTGGGGTTCTTAGGGGTCAATTCATAAAGATTTGGTGAAAACCAAACATACCCAATTTTGACTGATCATCATACTTTCCCTTCTATATAGCTATACCTGCTATACAGATGAGAAAGTAAAAGGGTTAGTGTAAAAAAATGAATGAATGATATTAAAGTACAACCAAAAGATGACAGAACTGATCAACCAAATTTGACATGTTTTAACTTAAGAACAACTACATTGTGAATGAATTAAAACAGGAACTATGTTGTAGGTACTATAGACTTTGTAAAGACTATCAAAGAGATAATTTAAAACAATATAATAAACCAGTACTTAGTAAGTAATTAAGTAATTAGAAAAGTAGTTTTCACATTCCTAATACCATGGAAGGCTAGTGTAATGTAACAGCATAGGTTGCATGAAGTCAGTCACTGATCCTGCAATACTTCTTAAATGCAAGCTTCTTAAATATTTGATTTAAAATTAACATTTTCAGCATTGTTTCAATTTTTAATATTAAAGTCAAAAACAAGTTCTTCAAATTTGAATTTTTTTTTCTTTTACTAAGTTTTATTTACTGCATATTTCACAAAGCTTATTTATTCCAAACGAAAAAATTAATATTTTTAAACTCCAACATTTTGAGTTTTAAAATAACATTTAGAAAACTATTATGAACCAGTTCTGTGACACATTTATTTCAAATTTTTTAGGTTAAATAAAACCTATTTTTTTCTCTAGAATATATGTCCTAGCATTTTAGTAGATTATTAACATAAAAAAATCAGAATGAAATTTTCTGTTGGTTAATAGTAGTATAACTTAAAACAAAGCATTTCTTGATATATGTTTTTTAAATTACTCCATATATTGGTGTAAAAGTTTATCAATCAATCTACATAAATCAGAATAATTAAATAATGTTCATTTTGTGGGCTGATTTTCAGCCTCTTACATCATCTTGTATTTCTTACCTCTTGATCCTTTCTTCCCTGGACAGATAACATGGAGTTTGAATTGAATGCCTCACTGGCTCCATTTATTACTCCATCTATTTTCTGGTGAGCGTGTCACTTCCTTAGTAGGGTGGTAAGAATGCATGTAGGTCTATAAAAGGATTCTGTTTCTTTTTGGATGTTTATTCAAAAGCCTAACTGTTGGTTTTAGTGCTAGTTGGGAAAAATCAGGCCTTTGCTCCTTCATTTGATCAATAATGAGTATAAATATTATAATCGTTGAATTTAGAGAGTCTGAGAGGGGATAGGGAGAGAGAGGAGGGAGGGAGGGAGATTGAGTAGGTGTGTTATGAGGGATGTGTGAATTTACATGTAAATGATTCTTTTTATCAAAAAGTACTAATCAATAAAGTACTATAAATCTTTTTTTTATTTTTTATTGTATTGCCAGTAACTTACTTAAAAGATTCAAATATTGTTTTGTGAAATTTCAAAGATAATAGCCTGTAAATAACATCTTAAACATAAAACTAAAACCATATGAGCCAACTTTTTTTTTTAATCAGTAAAAAACCATTGCTAAAGTAAAATATAAAACAGATGATACATGATGATATGTTATTCTTATTTATAAAATAAAGTCGCAGAGGTAAAGATGAAAATGAAAATGGTAATTGTCATAAAACATAGTTTGTTCAGTCAGGTAGTTTTTATATGATATTTAAACAATTATCTGACCCTTCTTCCTTTGTATTGGAAGAATGGTGAGGAAAAGCCTTTGTAACACTCTCTCCCATGATATGTAGTAATTCAATGAAGAGTAATCAACCATTAACCAGATGTTTTTGTACTAAATAATACAATTATTTCTTCTAACATTCTTATATAAAGTTAAGTAAAACATATTACAACATATTAATATTACACTATTGATTATGTAGTAACAACAGTATAACTTTAAAAATAAAAATCATCACATCCACCCTACAATATCATATTTTTGAAAACTAAAAAAAATAGATTGCTTCAACAGATGACATTAATAAAATAAAATTCTCATGAAAAACTAAAAAAATTGTTTAATTAAAGAAAGGTTTCTTTTCTTACTTTATCATTTTTTTCTCAGCGATAAGTAACAAAAGCTATAATATTATACTGTCCAATTTTTTATTATTAATATTTTTAGTATTAATTCAACAACTAAATAGATTCTTACAATAAATTTAAATAATCATTTCACACCTGAAACCAATCAAAACATAAAATAAAGTTTAGAGACTGACCGATAACAAAAATAGACAATTTTAAAATTTACAAAAATCCTCCCCTACCATTATGCTGTCATAAAAATATATTAAACCAACCTCACATCACAAAAGTGCTTCTTATATATTATAGTGCCTTCTATTTTTTTATTTTCCTGCTGCCACCACCATTCCTGTTTCAAAACAAAACAAAAAAATTGCCTAACAAAATTGTTACACTTCTATGCTCATAGACAAGCTCAAATATAAAAAATGAACAATAAATTCAGAAACAAGACATAACCCATTAGAGGATTACATAACACTTGTATAGAAAAACCTAATTTCATAACACACTGCCTCAACCTTCAACTACATCCTTTCTTTAAAAACTCAACATAAAAGAACTTAACTTCTATACTCAAACATATTCAATACAAACCAACACAACTTCACAAAAGTTTCTAAAGTAATTGTTACAACTATCCACCAAATTTTCTAGAAGATAAACTGGAAGGTCATTTTATATGTACTTAAAAGAACATATAAAATGCATTTAACACATCACAACAAATAAATAATCTCATAAATAATGAACTTAACAACGACCATATTACACACATATAAAATAAGAATTAAAAATGCCTTACGTATGTAATACATAAAGAACAAAAGCTCAATAGTAGTTAGGTCAAACAATCACACTCATTTGAAGTCTAATAATGTTTTTAATGGCTTACTTTAATTCAAATTATCGTTCATCTTCTAAAACAAAATGTAAAACTCATCTACACTAATCCCTTCTCATTTCAAATATTTTAAACTAATGACCATTCATATCACAGAACACTGAATTATGTCAATACCACAGCAAAACATGACTGTTCATTAAGAACAAGTTGGTGTTACAACATTAAAGGTTTTTCAAATTAGATTTAGTACACCTTATAAGACTAATTAATTAAAATGGATTAAGTAAAAGATATTAATTTGCTTCTTCCAATAGACACTTTACTTTTATTCAATGTGTTTTTGTAGTTACAAACTTTTGAACTTGTAACTAACGTTGTTTCACCAATTTAGTACAAGGTTTATGGAAGAAATCAACTTTAAATTTATTTTTAAAAAATTCAATTTCATGCAAAAAGAATATTAATTAAATTCTAAATCAGAGATACTGCAACAAAAAAAAACATTCTTTTTTAAAAATAACTTGAAAATAACTGGTAGTTGAATGTGAAATATTAATTCCTTGCTATTTCACAAAAACCACAATTTCCTCAAAAATCACTGTCATTACATGAAAAATTATAAGTGCATAATGAAACTAAGCCACTATGAATTCCATAAAAAAATAAATTGCTAGGTGCAACTTAAAAAATTATATAAATAAATTATAATCTGTTTAATCAATCCATCTGTTCCGTTAAAGATGGTTTATCAATAATTTTATAAATAAAACCTTAGCAAGTCAATTATCAATGGAAAATTTTCAAAAAATATGCATTTTATATCAGAGATTGGTAATAAGTTTTTTTTCCAATAAACATAACACTATAAGAAATTTACTTCTGGGTTCTTAAATAATATGATAACTCATACTTTATTTTCATGAATTTCTATTAGCTGATCATTTTACTTGAGAGTAATCAACATATATTAAAGACAAACAATTTGCGTAAAATTGAACTCAAGTATAGCAGAATGCAATCTCACACTGATAAACATCAAGGATATGGGTAAATTACATCTGAAAAAAAATTACTGAAAATGAAAAATGAGTGTTGCCATGGTTCATTCAATTATTAACAACAAACTTACTGACTAAAATGCTTGTTTCTAAATATATTAACAGGAACAATAAGGAAACAGATGTTTCCTACATAGAAAAAAAATTAGTCAAAATGTAATAAAGGAGAAGAATCTTTTTAATCACTAGATAAGAAATGCATTCATAATGGAATAAATCATGAAATACAGGATGGAGGTATCCAACTTATTCAGTCAGAAGAAATTTAAGAACCATTTATCAGCCAGTGAAATGACATATATACTTTTTTTGCAATATCAAGGGTCCAACCTCACCTAGGGATGTCATTTTTTGAAAGGATATCATACTATCAGTAAGTCAAAAATAAAATAAACTAATAATTCTAAAAAGTTGATTTGCAGTTTGCAGTGGAAACAATTTCTTGTCAGAAACTCTTCAATTTATACAAAAAATTGAATCAAATGATTACATCACAGGCACCATGGCCCTTTAAACTTTATGATTGTCATTGGAAACCTTAAGGAGTCATTACTTGAAGTAATATTTAAAAAAAAAAAAACAGCAAATTAGTACAAAAGTAATTTGAACTTTTTAATTTAAAAAATAAACAATTAATTAAATAAACTATTTTTCTCAACATTTATATAACAATATTTCTCCAATATATAATTAATAATTTATCAACCTAAAAACTGCTTCAACGCTAACTACTGTTACTACAATCCGTTATATAAACCTTGGTCAGCACTGTTTAAAACCAGTATCAATAGTTTAAGGCTGGTAATTTTCTTCTCCCTCACTAGTTTCCACAACCACATAATATTACAGATACATTGGCTAGATAAAGTGTACAAAACAAAATTAATATATTTCCACCTCATACATAATAACACATTAGTCAATGATGCAGTTCACAGAGTACAACTTACAACATATTAAATATTATTAGCAAATATATTAAAAATGTTAATTGCTGCTTTATCATTCTAAAAAACAAAATTAGTATAAGTAAAAATATCAGATAAAAAAGATATATAAATGATATTAATATTAGACAGATGGAACATTAAAAAACATTTTTAATTAAAGCCTATTTAATATTCACAATATTCAATTTTTTTTATTTTATAAAATTTTTTTTTTTTTTCATAAAAAAAATTGTTTCTAGAAATAACCTCATTTCATTATTCAACCTTTTTCTAACTAGACCATTCTTTGAATAATATAAAAAGAAATAACACCTTGAACTTTGCTAATGAAGATATTCTGCTTATAAATATATAAAGAAAAAGAAGATTATAATTACATAGTTCTTTTATTAAAAATAACAAAAGTGAAGAAGAAAAGAATATTTTCAATTTAAAAAGTAAATCCTTACCTAATTAATTAAGTTCATATTTACACCTAATTTATAGAAATTGTAAGCTCCACATTGTAAGGTATAGATTAAAGTAAAGTATTTTGCCTTCACATAAGGTAAATTATATTCATTGTTAATTAAAAGAAATGTCTAATTGAAAGTTACAACGAAGAAAAACTGGTATAATTAATTCTTAAGTCGACATTTACCAGCAATCCACTTAATTTTATTATAACTGCAGAAAATCATTTTAAAATAATTTGCAAACTCTAAACCCTTTCTTAACTCAAATAATTAAATATCGTAATGTCTGAACTCAGATAATTATTAAATTCTCTAACAAAGTAATACATTAGCTTAAAAAATGTACAATGGCTCTAGGAGATACTCAAATACTTTGTATCTTGAAATTAAAATTTGTTTGTTAAATTTAAAAGATTTATTCATCTCTAAATTAAAATAAAAAAACTCATAAAATCCTTTTGACACAAACAACTCGATAAATAAAAAGTTCTACTGTAAAAATCTTCCATAACTTAATTAAAAAAAAACAAAAAACATTTATCTAAACTAAATCTAACATGAATTGATCAGAAATATGTAACTTATTAGGCTATAATAACGTTATCTTTTAATATTTACTTACTTTATTCAAACAACACTCTTAATGTAGTTTTATGAGGCAAAATAAACTGTCTAACCTAAATCGCGTTCGCGCACAAATAGACTAATACATTTACGAAACGCTGACGTTCCCTCTAAAACTGTACCACTTGCAACAACAAAAAAATCTGACGGACACTACGTGACTTCCTTGTACGCCTACTAAATTACATATACACATTTTTTTTTAAATGAAAAGTACATAACATTTTATTTCATTAATAACTTCTGATATTTTTTCATTATTTTTTTTTTTTTTTGTTATTTAATTATTATTCATCGTAAAACTTTTTTTTACAATGAGAGGTTAATAATTATTAATAAATCAACATATTTAAATTAAAAAAAGAGATGTCTGAATCGAACCGATTTGCCCTCCCCCTAAGATCCAAATATTTCTTTAATTAAAATTTTATTTGGCTGTAACTCTGGAACCAATAAAAATAAGTACCACTTATGATATATCGTTGAAAAGCTCTCAACAACGGCTTATTACTGCAGTTAAGAAAAAGTCCATTTTCGCGATCACAATACTTCCTTTACTTCGTACAAGGAAGTAAAAAATTAGGAATAAAATAATCAAAGTCTTAAGTTACAATTTTCAAAAATAGGCTAAATACAAGTACATAGATTATATATGTAAAACATAAAAGGTTTTATTATTACAGTTAATATAAAATTTTATTACTATTATTAATATTTCTGACAGTATTTTATATTACAATAATATAATATTAATAATTAAAGTTTATTATTATACAGGATAAAGAAAGTAAGTTCCTTCGTAATGTTTTTTACAGTTGTTATTATAGAGAATTCTGACCGATGCCATCTCTACTTTAGACTACTACGTTTTAAACTAATCAACAATTTTAACTGCCTAATGATTCCACCAAACTGGATTCAACATTATTTTTTTAAATGGTACAATAGTCAAATGACTATAGTCATTTCCATACAAAATTTAACGGAAAAAATCGATGGCGAAATCCGCGCAACGAAATTTCTACCCATTTTAGTTTTATTTTTAAGATATTAACCGTTAAAAAACCTGCTAAAAGTGATTATTTATTAATTTTCGATACCTTACTCCATTAGTTAAAAAGTGTTATGAACTTTTTTTGGGTGTAAAGTCGGTACCAAACAAGGGCCTGGGCCTCACATATCTGTTGTTTATCGTGTTCTAGGCTTCTCGCTGCATGGAAAAGTAGCACATGCTACATGCCATTTGCTATCCGTATGATTTTGAGGGATCCCAAAGATCACTCTTCTGACTGTTACTTCTGCTTAACAAACATTAAAGGGATTACGTCAAAATTAAAATATACAGAGGTGTATATATACAATCTGCAATGAGACCGGATCTACACTGCGAAGAATTGCCCATACTAAAGCCTCCAGAACATTTGACATTAGATGAAGAGAGCTTAGAGTCTGATGGAAGTAAGAAAGAAAAAGAAACAGATTCTGTGATACAACTTTTGAACAAAGCAGTTCATCTGAGCCTCATTTACCGACTCAAAAAAATCTTAACGATCACATAGGAGATTTAAAGTTATCCAAAAATCAGTCTGAAATGCTTGCTTCCCGGCTAAAAGGATGGAATCTTCTTCAAAAGAATACAAAGAATATGTACTTATCGTAATCGTCATTCTGAATTGAAAGACCATTTTTCTGAAGAAAATGGCTTAATGTTTTGTAATGACATTTCTTCTCTTATGGAGACACTTCGTAATGAACATAACCCAACAGAATGACGCTTGTTCATTGATTCCTCTAAAGTTAGTATAAAAGTTGTGCTTCTGCATAATGCATAATTCCAGTCAGTATCTGTGCCTCACGCTGCTAGTATAAAAGAAAGATATGATAACTTTAAATTTGTTTTGGAAAAGCTTCAATATACAGTGTATGAATGGATTATTTGTAGCGATTTGAAGGTAATTGCACTTATTCTTGATCTACAACTTGGTTACACAAGGTAGTTTTGGTTTTTTGTAAGAATGGGACAGTAGGGAGAGAAAAAACCATTTCATTAGAAAAGAATTATCTAAACGCGAATCACTCATTCCTGAACAGAAAAATGTAAAACATGACCGATTATGTAATCGTAAAAATGTGAATCTACCTCCGTTACATATCAAACTAGGATTAATGAAGAATTTCGTCAAGGCCATGGACAATACTCCTGGTTGCATGTAGTTAAAATAGTTTCCCAAAATTAGTGATGCAAAAATTAAAAAAGGAATATTTGTGGGTCCACAAATACGATCATTAATGCATAATGAAAAGTTTGAGGAACTATTCAATCCACTGGAGAAAGCAGCTTGGCAAGCTTTCAAAAATGTTATTCAGAGTTTTTTGGGAAATTGAAAGGCGGAAAACTACCGTGATATTATCAATGATCTTATAAAAATTTGTGTGTAATATGTCCATAAAGATTACTTGATTTCTCTAGATTTCTTTCCAGAAAATCTTGGCGCAGTGAGCGATGAGCACGGGTAATACTTTCATCAGATGATTTCAGCTATGGAAAAGAGGTATATGGATAAGAGGCATGCAAATGGAATCCTAATATGCTGGCCGATTATTGCTGGACCATTAAGAGAGATGCTCCACAGGAGAAATATAGCAGAAAATCGTCATTTCTTAGTTTCTAGGCGAGTCAAATATTTGAATATTGATATTTTTTTTTGGTTGTTTGTGGGCGAAAAACGCTTGGGCGTTATCATCGCCCGGTAGTTATTATTAAAAGGGTAATATAACTCCAAAATAATAAGCTGTACAAGGTGTAAACGTAATATTAATCATATAATAAAAATTTACTAAAACAAGCCAAGAAGGCAAAATAAAACCCAAAACTAATATCACAGACAAAGTTGATAAAATATTAAAGATAAAATAATAAAATAAAGAAAGTATAAAAACTTACCTAACTCTGATGGGTTGTGCAAAAATCTCCAACCGGATAGTAAAATTAAACACATAGAACTAAAAAATCAAATCGAAAATAAAGGTTAAAATTATTAAAAAACTCTCCTTACAGAAAAACATATATAAGTATATTAAATCCTTTGCAGTAACCCAGTACTAGGCAAAAAGAGAAACATTCGTTCCAAAACCCTGCCATCATTGCCCAAGACATCAGGAATGCTGCTGGGTATACTAAACTGACGACGCAACGCCTCATAACATACGCAGTCCACGAGAATGTGGTGCACAGTCATGCGGCAGTTGCATCGTGTGCACAGTGGTGGGTCTCCTCCTGACATTAGATATTCGTGTGTGATCCTCGTATGCCCCAACCGTAACCGGCAGAGGACCACTTCCTCACGACGAGAGTTCCTGCAAGAGGAGCCCCACGGCAACACTGAGTCTTTAATCCGTCGAAGTTTACTATCGACGGCAGCCGTCCAGCCACTTTGCCACCTTGCTCGCAGTGATTGTTTTATATGATTGATAAAATCAAAGGTAGTAACTCGGGTGGTGAAAAGAGGCTTGTATTGAAAAGATGCGTGTATTCGCATCTTTCGCAGCAGAATCTGCCCTCTCATTGCCAAGAATCCCAACGTGGCTAGGGATCCAACAAAAACCTACCCCCTTGTTTCGTTTTTCTAACTCAGCGATTTTATCATAAATGCCAACGACGACAGGATGTCCGGAATAAAGGTTTTCCAACGCCTGGAGAGCACTGTACGAGTCATTGCAAATAAGAATGTTCCTATATTTAGGGCTAACGATACTTAGAGCCCTATCCACAGCGAGTAGTTCCGCGGTGAACACACTCGTAACACCGGGTAGGCCAAACATATAAGTCTGTTCATTGAAAACAAAAGCACAACCAACGTTACCGTCATGCTTCGACCCGTCAATGTATACCACCACGTTTGGGTTCGACTTGGTGAGGAGAAACTGGAACACCTACTGGTAAACAATAGGTGGCGTTGATTGTTTATCATACGTTGTAAGATCAAACATAAAATTTACATGGTTTATTCTCCACGGGGGATTCGAGCACGGACATGATGGAAAGAACGAGGGAGTGCCAACATGCATACGCTGCAGCAGACGTCGTGTACGGACACCCACAGGCGCAGTACAACGTGGACGGTCCTCTTACTTCCTCAAATTAGGATTCTTAAGAACTGGGTCAAAAGCCGGGTGATTCGGCTGTCCGCTGAGACGGACAAAATAAGATAACAAAAGCTGGTCTCGTCTATCCCAAAGTGATGGCTCGCCACTGTCTACAAGTAAGCTTGCGATAGGGCTCGATCTAAACGCACCCGTGGCAAGCCGAAGAAAAGAATGATGCACAACGTCCAGCATCTTAAGTACGGTTTGACGAGCTGAGGAATAGGCGACACAACCATAATCCAAACGGGAACGAACAAGGGAGTAGTAGAAACGTAACATACACGACCGATCGGCCTCCCAGTTGGTGTTACTTAAGACCCGCATCATATTCAAAAGTTTGGAACACTTTGTCCTCAAATCCCTCATATGTGTGACCCAAGTAAGACGGCTATCAAAAAGCAAACCCAGAAACCTGACGTAAGTAGAGACAACAATAAGCTCCCTGTTCAGAAAAACCCGCGGATTAGAAGGGTTCCGTAGCCGAGAAAAGACTACACATTTCGTCTTGTCGGGTGAAAATGTGAAACCAGTAGTCCCTGAACAAGCCTCAAGGCGAAACATAGTGTTCTGCATCAGTCGCTCCGCACCAGGTGTAGAGCGGCTCGCAACGTAAATAACAAAATCATCAACGAAAAGACAACAAGAGACAGGAGCCTGTACACAATTGGTAATGCTGTTTAGGCCACAGAAAACAAGTTGGCACTTAATACACTACCTTGCAGTGTCGGAGACGACACTGTCTGAAAGTGAATCGTCTACACGAACACGAAACGTCCGGTGATTCAAGAATCCCCGTATAAAAGCAAGCATGTTGCCAGTGATCCCCCACCTCCTAAGGGTGTCGCCAGGCCGTGTCGTACGCCTTTTTTATATCGAAAAAAAGATAGCAACGAGGTGTTGGCGGTTCAGGAAGGCGTTTTGTATGGCTGTCTCCATCGACACCAAATGGTCAATGGAAGATCTCCCGTGTCGGAAACCACACTGTTCCGAAGAAAGAAAGCCATGTTTCTCTAAGTACCACGCAAGCCCGCGGTTCACCAATTGAATATTGTGTAGTTAAGAATGCAGAAGGTATTAAAATGTTTTAAATTATAAATATCTGTCTCTCGGAAACCTTGCGTAATAGGGAAAAACCGATATCATATTTGAATTCAGAAGAAAAAATAGAGTATGTCGTTTCATCACCCAGAGAACGCAAAAAAAAGGCGGGAAATGCTCGAAGTACGTATGTTGCGTGTTTAAAAGCTTAATAACTTCTGACTGGATAAACCGTTTTTTTTTTGTTTTTTTTTTTTAATTTTGTATAGAGGCTTGTGTAATGGGGAAATTTGTTGATGAAATTTTGGGGTCAACATCTCCAGGTGGTGGAGTAGATAGTTTTTTGAGGTCAATCTTCTCAAAATTTTGCGAACATAAACCCACTTTATATTTCAGTATATGCGTGTACGCTTATTTTTCTATTTAAAAAAAAAAAATTCCTGAAAATTCCCTTCCCCAAAAATCTAAAAAGCTATCTTTTTATTCACTGTATGTTTTTTAACTGAATTTTTTATATCTTCCTAGGCATACTAGTTGTAATAGTTGTGTAAGATACCCAGAAAGGTACTTTAGGAGCAATATTAGAAGTGGGGGAGCCGATAAAAAAATATAAATTTTTTTTAAATTTTTAAATCCTTTTTTGATTTATTTAAACTTTTAATAATAATAATACAATAAAATGTTATCCTAATTCATTCCCAATAAATAAATCTCAGGTAAGTATTAAAATTCCATAAATCTGACAATGAAATACAATACAATACAATATTCTACTATTACCTTTGCCAACATCCCCCCATACAAAGGGTGCGGGTGTAAAAATGTGCAAAATCTGCAAAACGGCTATGCGGGGTTTTAAATTCTAATTAAACTCATGCAATGTACGATAATTATTTTATTAATTTATAACTAAAAAGTATAAAACAAGTTTTTTAAAATCTCTGTAATATATTTAATACTATCAATGTGTTCTTTTGCGCGTACGGAAAATTTACGGTTGGTCATAGCGATATATATGATATCACAATCTTTACAATTTAGACTATATACAGCTTCTTTATTAAATTTATAATAATTATTATTTAATTTTTTATTAAAATTATTATTAATATATTTTATTTATTTATTATTTGTAATATAGGTTGATGTTATGTTAATTTTTTGTAAAATTTTTCAATTTTTTTACTATATGTATTCATTGTTATATATATATTTTTAAGGTAATAATTTTATATTGCTTATCATATTAATTTTGTTATTTATTCTGTTATATAATTTATTAATTGTATTAGTATTATAACCATTTGCGTGGGCAATATTTTTAATTATTTCAATTTTTTATTTAGGGAAACTTTATCACGTTTTAAATAATGTATTGTTCTATATAAGAGTGCATTAAAAACAGCCATCTTTTGGGACCACGGATGAAATGAATTGTCGTTAATTGTTGTATCGCTGGAAGAAATACTTCTAATTTTATTTTATTATTTATTTATTATTGCATATTTTTGTGTCTAAAAATTTAAACGGTTGTAATTTTCTGTTTTCATGGTAAATTTTATGTTTATATCAATTTTATTAAATTTATTTAATATAGTATCGGATTCATTTTTATCGTTTCTGCTATGTAAGTGTAAGTTACTGTATTAATGAATAGGTTCACACATGATGCTCTTGTTCAAGATATATTTACGTGACAGTTAAGAAAGGATTGGATAAGAAAATGGGTAAGCTTATACGTTTATTTATATTTATAAATATATTCTTTATTATATATTATATTATATATAATAATGTAAATTTGTAAACGTATTTACATTTTCCCCATGTCAAGCTAAATTTACTTTAAAATTTTTGAAGCGGAGAATCAAATCAGAGAACTAAGTAAAATGATTTCATACAAGTAGAATAATTTACTATAAAAAAAATTTTAATTAAATCTCTGAAAACAATTGAAAATCGACTCTTTGAAGAAAAAATATGCTAAGTGTGCTTGCAAATTAAATAAATAGATAAGTATGACTTGAATGCTTATTGAAGTTAAGAAACTTATTAAAAAAATGCATACCTTGAACGTATCAAAGTCTCGTCTCAATCCTATGGTTACACTCTGTATATGTTGATTTGAAAATAATTAAAAGGTAAAGATCTCGGTGGCGGAGCAGTAACGTTAAACTTTTCATTCGGAGATCCCGAGTTCGAATCCAGTCAGGCATGGCATTTTTCATACGCTATAAAATTCAATTTCCATATTACAATCTACAAGCTTCAAAAGTTTCTGTGGTGATTAATAATAGTTTAAGCAAAAAGAAAAAATATTTTTACACTTTGCTTTAATCATTTTCTTATTCAAATATATATATATATCCGCGGAATTATTAGACCAGAAAAAATTTCATCTCTACGCTCAAGTACTGTAAATGTACTTAAAAACAGATCAAATAGCAATATTTTTTATTATTGAAACAAAAATTACTCGAATAATAATAATTTATTTAAAAATAGGTATCATAAAAGGGATAAAAAATGTTATGAATAGAAAGCATGTATGAAATGTATGTATAAACATACATACATGTATAATAATAGAAACATGTATAATTATAGAAAACACGTAATGTGTTTTAGCAAGTTAATTTTACGCCGCAGAACAATCAGATACACGAATATAAACACACTACCCACTTTCAATGAACACAATGTCAATGGGACAATAAAGAATTTCCAAATACATAGAGAATGCAGATCTCTCGCATATTGATACAACATTCAAAATCTACATTAAAAGTGTCCTTTCAGCTACATTTATACGTTTAATCCAATGCTGTCACTACCAATTTTCACACACAGATATATATATATATATATAGTAATATATATTAATAGTTTTATTTTATTTTGATGCTCATGTATTTTTCGATTGGGTATGTTGAAAATATTACGTCTACTACGTGCACGAAATTCACAAAAAAATGGGATCAGTCATCCAGTGGAACAAGAATTATTACTTCATGATAACTGTAATTTAAATAACTAATCGATTACGCTATACAATCCTTTTTTCATTCAAATTAGTCCAATCTGAATCGATGATAAGACATAGTGCTTTTAATGAGATACATAAGAATTAGAAAAAAGCTCTTAATAAAAATTTGTTCGACGTGTAAAAGTATTTTATTTCTTGATGGATATATCTATAATTAGGGTATTAAATTTTCACTTATTGAGAATAACGTACCTTGGCAAGATCGAAGAATTTGACGTCTGCCACAAATCTAAATTGGAATTGGATTCTACATTTTTTTTCACTCTTGACCTATTCTTTGGCTCTCATGGGACATTGAATCGTATAGGAACTCTCGCTTTAAAACAGTGAGGAAGAACTCAATTTCGGTGTTAAATGTGTGCTGGCAATAGTTTTCATCTTGTTGGCTTAATTTCCTTCCTTCTAATTTTTTTCTATTAAAATAATACCGATTTTTAATTTAATTAACGCATAACATGCAGTAAAATTACATGATTTTTAATTTTTACAAATGTTTTTCTCTTATTAATCTGTTAATAATTATATTGTCCAGAATATTTTTGAAAAAAAAAACAGGTTGATAAATGGGCTTAATACTGCGTGTTTTTGGCATTTTTTTTATTTCGTCAGAGAACGGGACTATACTACAAACCGAACCATCGCGGCACGTGGTGTCTACTAAGTTGGATAAGATCATCCGAAAAAGATGGTGGAAGATGTCCAGGGGTGAATAATTACCTCTGAGTCTTCTTCCTTGGAGCAGGTTCCCGGCCACAAAGCAAGGTTAATAAAAATTAAAAAACCGTAGAATCCTGATGAGTTCGAGGTGTAGAGCCAACAATGGAAGTGTGGATGGAGAAAAGATACACGGGAAGCTGTGACAAAACCGTAAGGTGGGCCCGGCAATCCATGTTATGAGAGGGAGGGTTTTAGTGGTAGGCCCGCAAGGGTTTCCCTCCGACGACAAAAAAAAAAGAAAAATTTCTAACTACGCTATTTAAAACACCTGAGGCGACGAAAAACCAACTTTAGGAGCCTTCAACTTATACATTAAATTATTTTATATATCTATATGAATAAATTACATGTAAAATCGCACATATTTTTATGTAGAAATTGTGATTATTTTTATTATTGTTTTCTGTTAAAACGGTTACTTAAAAAAATCCTTTTAAACATATGACTTTAAATGACAGAATAATTTTTATGAAAAAACATTTGATTATTTTTTACTATTGTAACGCAGAAACTTTTAAAAATAATATTTAAAACTTATTTTGTCGGATATTCGTAATGGCAAAGTATTAAACATATTTGCTACTTCCTTCGTTGTATCCTAAATTTACAACCGAAAAAATAAAATGTTGAAATTTGTATAAAATAAAATGTTTACATAAAAAAAAAAAAAAAAAAAAAAAAAAAAAACGGTGAAAAGTGTATGGAAATTGAAATTAAATATAGAAATTTTTCAAGTAAAATTCGTTAAAAATTCTTTGTAAACAAACCCTCTTTTACTTCCTTGTACGAAGTAAAGGAAGTAATGTGGTCGCAAAAAATTCGGTTTTCAGATTTCAACTTTCGCCATCCCTAAATCTATATTGACTAGTTCAGGCTTGACATCTGTATGTATGTATCGGCATAACTCAAAAACGATTAGCCGTAGAATATTAAAATTTTGTATTTAAGACTTTTGTAACATCTAATTGTGCACCTACTCTTTTGATTGCAATCGACCGGGCCAAAAATGTGCATACAATCAGACCTCTAAATAAAGTGGGGTTTCAATTTTGAAACATTTGGATTTTTTCTTAACTGCAATAATAATAGCCCTCGATTAGAGAATCGGTGCTGGTTGGCCTACATTGAGCGTGGCTTTTTCGATTTTTTTTCGGTCACAGGAAAAACATCTTCTAGGCCTGCTTCCTTAGTTGTAGTTACTTCACTTGGTGTTTGAATTTTTAAGATTTGTATCGGCAGAGAGAGGAGTTCAGACCGTAAGTTTGGACTGTTTAATCGGTCCAGCTCGTGTGCTCTCACAAGTTCCCAAGCGAGACTTTTTATAAAGTTTCTTCTATTTTTAATTTTTTCTTTACTTTGATGTTTTTGACCCGTTTAATAAGATCAACAGTCGACTCCAGCAATGTCTAAAATATTGTAGAATAATCTGAAGGGCCAGCGGTTTGTTTTCCTTGCGCACGTATGTGTGGCACAACCGGTCTAAAGTATCAACAACAACACCTTTAGTGGCATTGTAACAATTCAATAATTTCTGGAAGCTTTACTGAATAGGATTACTCCATCGGGTGCATTGAAGATAATAATAAAACAATTTTCTTATTTTTTTTCGGTGGACAGTATAGAAAGTATCAAGAAATCATTATAATCAATATATAGTCATAATTTATAGTCATATACATAATAAGAATTATTTCCCTTGCAAACGATACAACACACAGGGTACAGCCGTACCCAAAATAATATCTGTAAACAAAATGAACACAAATACAACACACTGGTCGACCAATTAGGAAACTACCATATAAATACTATATCACTACGTTATCTACTGATGATTTCTGGAATTAATCAGCTACCAGGGGAACTCCTATACCCAAGAGTACCTCTTCCCAGGAGTTAATTGAAATTTTATTTTTGTATTGCGATCGTGATATAAGAGTTCAGCTGTGTATTTAACATTTTTCGTAATATTTGTAGTTATAAACAAATTTGTTATGAAAATTTTACATGATTCACGATTAAAAAATTATCGATAACCACACACAAAAAGAGTGAGATCAATATTTTTTTTAAATATTTTTCTGCAGAATATAAATTAAATAAAAATTATTACAAAAAAATCGGTGGATGAAAGAGTCGAGCATCTGTGTTTCATTGTAATTAAATTTTTGTTAGACTGTAAAAACTGTTAAACTGAACATTCCTTGCATAACGCAGTATTTGCACAAATGATACGAGTAACTCTAACAATTACGACTGCCATAGAAGTACCATAATATCGAATATTCAAGTAGATATCACACTGGATACTGTACATAGGTACACGAGTGTACTAAATTTATCTTTACTTTTGCAGCACTACTCAACTCACATATTTATAAGGATACGGGAAGAGAAAAGTGCAAACATCTTTCAAAAGTGCCCGGGGAACAGAACGAACGCAGTCGCAAACTCAAAAATCGAGCGCTTGGAGTTTCCACGCCTGGAATATGACAAGCGCCCATCGTGGATATCAACATCATGATCGCGATATCCACCGTTAACAGGAGAGGTCGTAAGTATGTATAATTTCATTCAACCCTACCGAAAACTAAATAACATGACTTCGAGAAGTTTTGGCTTAGAAAAAATATCTCCAGAGCTTTCTATGACGCGTGGAAGTAAGTGCATTTTTTTTATATATTTACATTTATATTTTTAAGATTCGGTGCGACGAAGTTAACACATTCCTTAAATTACGAGGACCAACGGAAAATGTTTCCCTTTTCCAAAAATTAGGTCTACAGTCTCTGGTTATGATGGGAAGGAAAAGAATCTTGATTCGGACCAACGATTATTTCTTAGGAATCCTTTCTGAGAATCGTACCGAAAGAATCGATTTCTGAAAAAGAAATTTTGTCCCTCCAGTACTACACAAATAGATAATTATATGGATACTTGCAGACCCGGCAATGCTTCGCTATTGCCATATATTCTATATATATATATATATAGTTAGAGAGAGAATGAGAGTGAGAGAGTGAGAGTGGGAGAGGAGAGTTGAAAATTTTATTAAAAAAATGAAAAAACTGAATTTAACATATTTTATCTTTCACTTATTCTCCTTCCCCTTATCCCTTTACAACTTCTCCCTTTCACCCTTCTCCATCGCCCTCTCACAGTTTCCTTTCCCGTTTTCCCCTTTTCTCTTTCCACCTTTTCCCAGTTTTCCATTCTCTCCTTTCTCCCTTTTGCCCGCGCGTAAATCGGTCCATCAGTTTTTTGGTCTTTAGCGGACACACATACAAACATGCCTTTTATATATATATATATAAATGTAGAATAAAAAAGTCTGTTTTTATATTTGTTTGATTGTCTCGTAAATATCTCGACACCGGCCCCACCTAGCGGGTATAGTTTTTGCAAAAAAATATTTCTTTTCACGTAACTAATATTCATATTCTGAATATGAACCAAATCGTTCCATAAATATAATTTTTCTAAATATCTTACCCCCAGCGCCATCTAGAGGATTCATTTTTTGCAGGGGTAAATCTTTCCATGTTAAGTAACATGTATTCTGAACGAGGCAAATCTGAGCATAAATACAATTTTTCGAAATATCTCGACGCCAGCGCCACCTAGCGGGCCCAAACTAATTCTGAAACCTTCCCTGGCATGCGTCCAACCATTCCCCAAAGTTTCATCGCTATCGGATGAACGGTTTAGGAAGGCATAAGAGATATACAGACAGGCAAACATTCATTTTTATACATATATATATATATCTTTATAACTAATGCCGTTCCAAAAATATTTCTTTAGTTGGGCGATCGTCCAACTAATAATAAATGTCACAAGCTTGTGACTCGCGCACTGGGTAGCTGGCTGAAGTAACTGCTTTTGTTTTATTCAAATACACCGAAGTGACAGGCTGCTAAGTTTACTAAAAATCACATTCAACCGAAAAAGAATCATATGTTTACTTAAGAACGAAAATAAGAGTTTAAACAGAAGAATTTACATTTAGAACGTATACATCGAGTCGAACAGCAGTGTGAGAGATGAACCGCTAAAAATGGGTGAAGAGAAGGAGCGTATGCGCATTAGAATTTACAGTACTGGTTATGATAAGGAAAAGAATCTTGAAGACGAACCATTCTTTCTTTTGAATCCTTTGTGAGAATCGTATCGAAAGAATCGATTCCGAAAAAAGATAACTGTAATAAAGTAAAAAAGATAAGTGTAAAAGATCAATGTAATACATCGTCCAGGACGATGCACGGAATCGTCCTATGGTGCAATGGACGACCCCCGTCCATCGCATTCACCCAAAGGGACTTGCAAGGTCTTGTCACCGAGCCGATTACACACTCAATTTTTTTTATTCAACAACCATACAGAAATATATGGTTTCTGAGAATCGTACCGAAACAATAGATTCCTGCAAAAGAAACTTCTATCCCTCCAGTACTATAAAAATTTGTCTATAAAGGTACTAGCAGACCCGGCAATGCTTCGCTATTGCTATATATATATATATATATATATATATATATATATATATATATATATATAGAGAGAGAGAGAGAGAGAGAGAGAGAGAGAGAGAAAGAGGGAATTTAAAAAAATATAATTGAAAATTTGATTAAAAAATTAAAAACTGAACTCAACAAATTTTACCTTTCACTTATTCTCCTTCCCCTTTTCATTTTCCAACTTCTTTCTTTCACCCTTCACCCACGCCACTCTCCCAGTTTCCTTTTTCCCGTTTTCCCATTTTCTGTTTCCATCTTTTCCGTTTTTCCCCGTTTTCGATTTTCCCTTTTGCCCGCGCGTAAATCGGTCCATTAGTTTTTTGGAATTTAGCGGACACACATACGAACAGTTCTTTTTATATATATATATATATATAACAAAAACGTTTGTTTGTATATTTGTTTCGTAAATATCTCGACACCGGCCTCACCTAGCGGGTATTGTTTTTGCAAAAATATTTCTTTTCACGTAACACATTTTCATATTCTGAATATGAACCAAATCGTTCCATAAATAAAATTTTTATAATACCTCAACCCCAGCGCCATCAAGCGGATTCATTTTTTGCAGAGATAAATCTTTCCATGTAAGTAATATGTATTCAGAATATGCGGCAAATCGGAGCATAAATACAATTCTTCGAAATATCTCGACGCCAGCCCCACCTAGCGGGTCCAAACTAATTCAGAAACCTTCCCTGTCATGCGTCCAACCATTCTCCAAAGTTTCATCGCTAACGGATGAACGGTTTAAAAAGGCATAAGAGACATACAGACAGATAAACATTCATTTTTATATATATAAATTTCCAATTTATAAATTTCTGGGAAAATCCTACACCGTTACTCAGAAAATTGCTTATTATGAATTAGAAAATGGTGGTCAAAGTACACAACTAAAAGAAAGTAAAATAGGAATAAACTATCATTTTAAACAACACTGAAAGTATAACCAGAAACTCAATTTTATTTATCAATGTACATAGGTACTGAACCCCTACTAGTACAGTCAGTGTATATAATGCATTACACAACAAAAAGATAGATTATGCAGTTGTTTTACCCTATCTACCAGTCTTTCTTGCTTTGCGAGGCATGTAAAGATCTCAGGTATGAGAGACACAGCACACTTTCCATATAAGTGGCCTATACCTGTTACGATATTTAACACTTGTCTACTTGGATGCAGGCATCCAACAAACAGAAAGAAAATGAATTAAACAGAAATATCAGAACTTAAATTTTAGAACTTGCTATTAAGTATCATAGCCATAATGGTTCTAGACCACCGACATAATAAGTTGCTTCTAAAAACATCACAGCTACCCTCTGAAGTAATATTCGTTCAATAATATTACTTTAAAAGCTTACTAAAGAAAGAGAACAGCAAAGTGATTTCCAGTTCATAGATCCATACGTAGTTTTTACATTAGTATGTCAAACCCATAGAAATGCCAGCAATGTTCAGGTCTACCACTAACACCTTCACTTTGTGTACTGTAAGAACTGGCTGTATTGTGAACATCATTACTTTCACAGAAAACAATTGATTGGTGTCTCTTGTACTTCAGATGCTTCATATCCACCACAACCGTTATAAATATTGGGAACGATAGTGTAAATCAGCAAGTTAATGTACTCCTTTCTCTCATGCAACTATGTTCTATATACAATGCTTCAAGACAGTAGGGGAACTGAGATATATTCTAAAATGAACCACATATGCATCTACAAATACACCCCAAAAAATTTATGAGCGTTGTACATCCCTACTTATTTGTAAAGAATAAAATATATCTGGCAGCAATTTTAAAAACAAAAATAAAAGCCCAATTTAGTATAAAAAAAATTTAGTTTGTTTTCATATCAGTCCTTAATTTTTTATCCAATTTATAGCTGGGATATCAATTTTGTGGAACAGTAGAATGAGACACACAGCAATTAAACGTGGCATAATTATAATACATTATTTGATAATGACCTTAACGTTAAAAACTTATTTCAGAAATGTTTAAAAATAAATTAAAAATTCTCTAATAAATATTGTGTTTGAAAGGTTAAAGGGAAAATCTTGGATTTCTACAAGGAATGTGCTCAGCAATATTACGATGGTCATGTAGAAGAAATTAACTTTGCAGGAATGGGAGATATTGTTAGGCAGAGAACAAAATAATTTAATTTAATGTGTAAATAAGTTTGTCAGTTGCAGATGTTATTCTATGTACTGCATTTTAAAAAAGTATTTGTTATGAATTTTGAATATGTTGAGGTAAGAAAGTTATTATTTTACATATTCACTTTCTCTTGCAAAACATAAAATGACATACAATTTGTTGATGGAAAAGAAAACTATATACAAAATATAGTAGTAACATACATAACAATGCCTCCATTTACTATTTTTTCGCTTGTTTCTCATTGTATTATGTACATTTTAAAGTGTCACAAAAAAATTTTAGCCGTGGGAGTTGAAATACATAAACCCATTGGTAAGCCTGGTTTTGTGTACTATATGTTGTTGATTTTAAAGTAATTTTGTTATAATTTGTTTAAAGATTATAATTTTAGTTGTATGTTATTTTTAGTAATTCACGTAGTATGTAAAGATATAAAGTATAAATTGGTACTTGTTTAATTTTCTTGGTAAGCTGTTTTATTTTCTTTATACCCAAGTTATTTTTAGTTGTTAAGTAAGACTTAATTGGTTTATTCACACTTTGTATAAAGTAAATGAAGTATTGTGATCACAGAAAATTTCAGTTTTCAGTTTTCAACAGAAATATCCATTTTGACCATCCCTGAATCCATTTTGACTAGTTTCAGCTAGACGTCTATATGTACGTATGTATCTCGCATAACTCAAAAACGATTAGCCGTAGGATATTGAAATTTTTTATTTAGGATTGTTATTCATCTAGTTGTGCACCTCCCCTTCTGATTGCAATCAACTGGACCAAAAGAGTTCAAAAAAGCCCAAAATCAAAAAAAATATATATTTTGGATTTTTCCTTAACTGCAGAAATAAGCCCTCATTGAGAGCATTTCAATGATATATCAGAAATGGTACTTATTTTCATTGATTCCAGATTTATAGCTAAATAAAAGTTTATAGCAAATATTAAATGAAATATTTGGATCTTGCAAGGGGAAGCCACATCAATTCAATTTGACTTCATCTCCTTTTCTTTTTCTTTTTAATTTAAATATATTGATTTATTAATAATTAATTATTAACCTCTGATTGTAAAATTTTTTTTACAATAAATAATAAATTCAATAACGACATTAAAAAAAATGAAAAAATATCAGAAGTTATTACTGAAATAAAATTTTATGTACTTTTTATTTTAAAAACATGTGTACATGTAATTTAGCATACAAGGAAGTCATGTGGTGTCCACATCAGATTTTTTCACTTTGCATTCTGTAATATCCTCTTGAGATCTACAAATACGCGATTTGTTTTTTTAGCCTGTCATCCAAGATTAATTAGAGAATCAATCCTTCTTGTAGCCAGATTAAAATATTCCCTTTTTAAATTAACATGAATGTTATCTTATAAATATGCTCTACTTTCTACTCAATTCATCTGTAAAATATTTTGGGTACATGCGATATCAAACTGATGTGACAGTTCATATACTTACTTTATCCTGCTTTCTTTGATATAATTGCCATTAGTTATTATTTTAATTGACTTCTACTTTCATATAGGATTATTTTGCACACACCTTTTTAGCAAGTACTATTTTAGACCAAAGTAATTATCTAAATGAGTAAATGTGAGAGTGGAATTTGTTTGCATTTATGTGGTATAAATAATGGGGGTACTTTTAGCTATTTTTTTCTTTTATTATTATTGTAATATTTGCAATGTGTTGATTAGAAAATATTGACCAATCAAAAAACAATTGAATTGATGTTAACGAAGGAAAAATTATTCAGATCCATTTATAATATTTGTTTTGTAGTAAAGAGAGACTGATTAAAGATAACATAGATATATATACATACAAAAAAATTACGTTAGACCAAAATTTTACGTTGTCAATTAAATAATACTAAAACTACGTCTGTAACGTTAGAAGGATTATTGTATTCGCATTGTGCTGTTTGCTTTTATTTCACCGTATTTAGACAAAGGATATTTTATCAGTGTGACCAATACCGTAGCTGTAAAAATATTTTACGTTTAATTTGAATTTTTTAATATTTTTTTTGTGTACAAATAGTTTATCGAAAATGTAGAATATATTATAATACTATTTTTAAAGTACTGTATTGCAAAACCATTTTTTTATTCTTACTTCATATTCTATTTTCTCAGTTCTGGAACAAACTTTGGTTTAACCTACAGCCTGCACCGAGAAGGTTAATCATGGATCTGCCTCCATCACCTCAAAATGATGAGTATGAAATGACGACTGGTAGTTCTAGGTATTATATTCTAGAAAGCGTGGTCCCTTTGTGGATCGGTGCGTGGAAAAGGGATCTGAGACAATAATCAAGATGCAAACTAATTAATGAACATTGTACTCTGTGTGTGAGGTCTTTGATAGCGAAACCGATAGACATTTGAGACTAATAACTCGCTTCCGTACCATGGCAGATTGTACCAGTGTTGCGCCCGCAGAAAGCGTTACGATCGTCTATCGTTATTGCCTCTGATTAACATTGATAAATAATTACCAGAACCTTCCAGTGAAGGATGCTGATGATACAACCTGTAGAAAGGACCCAGTTAAACCCTTGCCGATAGTACTGTACGGTATCATAGATGTTATGTGACTCTAGGAATGGTAATCAATAAATGTGAATAAAATTTAGCCCTAAGCAAATACCGTTTTCTATATGGATGTAGACATCTACCCGTCAACACAATCGAATTGATCACACATTTTACCCGAATGGACGAAAGGGATTATAAGGTTGTGCTGAAAAATCTCTGCATTTTTCATTTCCAATCGAGGTAATCAAAAGGGAGCTTGAGGAATGTGGTCGTGCAGTCCGGAGCGTAGTTAATACACGACATCGAATTGCGGATGAACCATTATCAAAATTTTTTGTAAACATTTAACTCAAGGATAACAAAAAAATAAATATTTACTCTGAAATGCATTGCAAACTACCGGGGTAACCTCTGAAACGCCGAAAAAGTCTCGTGGGTTGAAACAGTATATTCGCAGTCAACAGTACGGTTACACTAAAAATAACTTTATGCCACCTTTCCCATGCGTTAAATGTGCAGAGGGCCATAGTATTGCTGATTGTCCTAAGGACAGAAACAAACCATTTATTTGTGTTCTCTGCCAATTTGATCAGCCGGCAAACTACAGGGGAAGCAGGGTTTACAAATAAATCTTAGAGAGAAAGCAGAAACCAAGGGTTTTACCTGTTATGAAGACTGCCACTCCTCTCAAGGATAAGAACAAACGGTCTGCTTCACTTGATTTGTGAATGATGTAAATTTCCTGTCATTTGTCAAGAGAACAACTAGAATTCCTGATGCTTCTCCTAATTCTTGACCGTGGTCTTATGCTGTGGCTAATCAAGCATGACTTTAATAGCATTACTGAGGACAAACTGGAATTGCTTACATCCAACATTGAATTTCTTGTTAAACCAATAGGTAATCTAATTGGGCTTCTTACAAAAGTAATCATAACAAATGTTAATGACCAGATTCCTAAAAACTGCTACCTGGATTATAAATGGACTCGCTGGTCGAGGAAAGGAACTAGAGACATTAGTAGCTGCCAAGTATGTTGTCCTTCTATCAGAAACAACTTCACCGATGATAATTTTTTTACTTCTTCAAGGGTGCTCTGACTACAATACTACTCATCCTGATGGCAGAGTGCATGGAGGTCCTATAGTGATCATCAGAAACGCATTACAGAATCATTAGCTACCAAAGTACAGTACAGATCCCACACAAGCTAACTCAGTTGGGATTCAAAAATTACTTGAACCGATCAGACTGTGGTCTACTGTCCGCTCATCACATCATGCCTCCCACTTTGAGTTCTTCTCAACATTAGTTTCAACTGGAATGCAAAACATCTTCCATGGGGCGCACAGTTGGTTACTACAAGAGGCAGAAAGGGCTGCGTCTCATTCTTTCATCAGGAGGTCCCCGGTTTGTATTCTTGTCAGGCATGGCATTTTTCACACACTACAAAACTTCATTTCCACGTCCCATGCAAAAGCTTCAAACTTATGTGGTGACATCATCAAGCCATAAAAAAAATCATTTTTAGAACCTACCTATTGGTCGTCGGATCTGGCTAAGATCTTGAACTTATTAGACTTCTTTGTAGGTTCAGGTGTATCATCACTCTAAACTGAGATTGGAAATAATCACGACTCAACATTCGACATTGAGCTCTTCAAGATTTTGGTTTTCAGGATGAATAACATGTTCAGGTTTGTGTTATCATCGTCCAGATAAGAAGAAAGAACTCCCCATGGTCCATAATAAATCAGCTTAGGTTTCGTATCGAGGCTGGATTGAAAACTAACTAATTATACTGTACCTTTGAAATATTTAGCATACCTTGATCCTTCAACATGTTACCTGGTGCTCTGATACCTGAGACAAGACACAAGAACTAGGAAGACACATGACTACCCAAGAGAGCTAATGGATCTCATTACGACTAAGAGGAGGCTAAAAGACATGTTCAGATTTAAGAACAAGACATTTGAAAACTACCTTGAGGGTCTATCCCTTTCATCCAAAGATGGTTGGTTATTCTTTCTGGAAACCACATAGAACTTTCAACAGCCTCTATTCACATTTCATCCTTTGAAGGTGTTAAATGGATAATGGGCTTGGTGTGTTAAAAAAAAGGTAACCAATTACTGCTTATCTGGGCAAGGTCTTTCAACCACTTAATGTACAGGATGCTAGTGAGAGTAAATCCTTGAATTTTTTGAATTAAATTCCTTTGAGTCTGCCTCTCAAGCTTTTTTCCACAACAACAGAAGTTTTGTAAATAGTGAGGAAGGAAGGAAATTCAAAGAAGACCCTGAGGATTTGGCCTAATTAGTAACAAGATGCTGCTCATGCTTCTTCCCAAGGCCATCTGATATGTAATGCATCTCTTTAATGGCATATTATGTATGACATACTGTCTGATGGAACGGAAGGTTTCACGTATGGCTTTAGTCCTAAAGCACAGGAAACCAGTGTGTGATGTATTATCGTACAGTCCAATAAGTGTTATCTTGGTTGTAGAAGATATTTAAGAGATTGTTTCTTTAAAGGCTGTGGCCTATTCTAGAGGAATCGTGTCATTCCTGATCATCAGCTCAGCTTTCTGGATGTCCAGCAGACCATTAATAAGGTAATATTGTCTGACCCATTATACAAATTAAAAAAGTGTCTCCTTCAATCATATTAACTGAGCCATGGGGCTCAGGTGTGAATTCTGTTCTACAGTCCATCTTCACTGTGGATCTTTTGAGTGCGGACAACATTACAATAGGTTCTTTTACCAATGACACATCTATTCTAGCTGTTGATGAGGACCCAACTGTAGCTTCTGTTATTCTGCAGTTTGGGTTAGACCAAATCAACAGGAAGCTGGGAAAATGGAAGATAAGAGTTAACCAAGCAAAGTTGAGTCATATGACATTCACAGTGAAGAAAGGAATCTGTCGGCGAGTGAACCTAGATGGCATTTTAATCTCACATATTGGGATCTCAGAATCCCAGTAATGAACACATGCTTCTACATCAGTCACCAATCTGCTGAAATAGTCCGTAAGATTCCTTTCACACAGCTGCAAGTTCAGCACACTCAACTGCACACGACATTGCATCTGGTGTGGGGTGAGGTTTCGTAGGAGGCACTGGGAACTGGCTTTTGTCATGTATAAATGGTCATGAAGTATTGTTATAATGGTTACTTTGGATACCCCACATTCCGTAACAAGTACTCCAACTCTAATACACCTGTCTTCTATTACTAATCTGTCCACATTTTGGCAGATGTTGGGTGTGGTTGCTTCCACAGGCCTTCTGCTGCATGTATTGTCTTCGATGGATTCCCTGCCCCACTTAAACTGAGGATCAGAATTCACTTGGTATTGTGAAGGCGCATTATCACCATACACAGGCACTATGGATGTCCTTCAGACATTTCCCTTCTTTGGTGAGAAACTTTATGACTGATCGACGCTCCAATTTCTGCAAATTCATTGGCATAGCCAGGTTACTAAATTTGGAGGGCTATTGCATCAACATGTGTAAAAGAAATTCAACCACAATTAGGTCATGGCACATGCATATTATGAATTACATGAAGGTATCAAACATCTCAATACTAATTCAGAACACACACCCCTAAGTAGATAACGTTTTGAGTGCCCCTTGTATGTATATAATATTTTTTTCCAAGTTTTCTTATTAATTTTCTTGAAAGTTTACTTAAGAATGATCAGAATGACCACATGTGAATTGAATAATAGCGGCTTTACATTACTATTTAGACATTACATAAATATTTATTCTTGTAAATGATTACGCGAGTGATATATGTAATTATATTATTCAGAATATTTGAATGGGTGTGTACCAATCTAATGACATATGTCATTCTCTGATAAAAAAATTCTATATGTCATAATGATGATAAAAATAATAATTTAGTTGTTAACTTAGTAACTTATTAATTACCTGCAGGTAATTAATGTAATCATTTATTTTCAACAAAAAAAAAACTTAAGTAATTTATTTATTGATCATTACCAGGTTACAGAATAAGTTATACATATTACATAAAACATTACACAAGTGCATATGCTAGTCGTTTCATTTCAGTATACCCTCTACATCCTACATCCCTAACAATTTGTTTTACATATTCCAAACGTGGCCTGCCTACACAGTTTTTCCCTTCTACCTGTCCCTCCAGTATCAAAGCGACTATTCCAGGATGCCTTAAGATGTGGCCTGTAAGTCTATTTCTTCTTTTGACTATATTTTTCCAAATGCTTCTTTCTTCATCTATTTGCCGCAACACCTCTTCATTTGTCACTTTATCCACCCATTTGATTTTTAACATTTTCCTGTAGCACCACATTTCAAAAGCTTCTAATCTTTTCTTCTCAGGCATTCCGATTGTCCAAGTTTCACTTCCATATAAAACTACACCCCAAACATATACTTTCAAAAATCTTTTCCAGATGTTTAAATTAATTTTTGATGTAAGCAAATTATGTTTCTGACTGAAAGCTCGTCTCGCCTGTACTATTCGGCATTTTATATCGCTCCTGCTTCATCCATCTTTAATATTTCTACTTTCCAAATATCAGAATTCTTCTATCACCACAATATTTTCTCTTCCTATTTTTATAATCAGTGGTCCTTCTACATTATTTCTACTACATTTCATTACTTTTATTTTGTTCTTGTTTATTTTCATGTGGCAGTTCTTATTTCATTCATGTCATTCATTGTTTCTTCTAAATCTATTTTACTCTCAACTAGAATTTCTATATCATCAGAAAATCGTAGTATTTTTATTTTTACACCTTGCGCTGTTGCTCCAGACCTAAGTTCTTCTTTAGCATCATTAACTGCTAGTTCTATGTAAAGATTAAAAAGTAATTTTGGGGGGTATAGGGAACATCCTTGTCGGACTCCCTTTTTTATTACAGCTTCTTTTTTATATTTTTGATTATTATTATTGCAGTTTGGTTCCTGTAAATGTTAGCAATTGTTCTTCTATCTCTATGCTTGAACCCTATTTTTTTTTTAAATTCTGAATATTTTATTTCAGTCTAAGTTATCAAATGCCTTTTTTAAGTCTAAAATATATATGTTGTTTTTCTTTAATATTCTTTCTACTATTTATCTGAGCACTAAAATTACTTGCCTTGTTCCTATACTTTTCTTGAAACCAAATTGGTCTTCTTCTTACACTTCTTCCACTCTCCTTTCAATTCTTCTGTACAGAATTCTAGTTAAGATTTTTGATGCGTGTTTAGTTAAGCCAATTGTTCTGTATTCTTCACATTTATCTGCTACTTCTTTCTTTGGTATAATGACAATAATACTTCTTTTGAAGTCTGATGGACCTTCCACTTGTTTGTAAATATTACAAATCAGTTTGTATAATCTATCTATTGCTTCCTCACCTGCACTGCGCAGTAATTCTGCAGGTATACCATTTATCACATGACCCTTTCTGCCATTCAAATCTTTTAATGCTCCATTAAGTTCAGATCTCAGTATTATATCTCCCTTTTCATCTTCTTTGACTTTCTCCTCTTCTTCTAAAACACCATTTCTAATTCATTTCCTCTGTATAACTCTTCAATATATTTCACACACCTATCAACCTTTTCTCTTGTATTATAAATTGGTGTACCATCTTTATTTCACACATTATTAGATTTTAAATTATGTACCACAAAATTCTCCTTAACTTTCCTGTATGCTCCATCTATTTTACCAATGATCATTTCTCAGTCCATTTCTGAACACTTTTCTTTAAACCACTCTTCTTTTGCAAATTTGCACTTCCTGTTTATAGTATTTCTTAATTATTGATAGTTTCTTTTACCTTATTCATCACTAGCATTCTTATACTTTCTATGCTCATCCATCAGCTGCAATATATTCTCTGATATCCAAGGTTTTCTACCAGTTCTTTTTGTTCTGCCTAAGTTCACTTCTGCTGATTTAAGAATATCCTTTTTAACATTCTCCCATTCTTCTTCTATATTTTCTACCTTATCGTTTTTACTCAGATCTCTTGCGATGTCCTCCTCAAAAATCTTCATTACATCTCTTCCTCAAGCTTCTCAAAATTCCACTGAAGCATCTGACACCTTTTCATCAGGTTTTTAAACCCCAATCTACATTTCATTATCACTAAATTATGGTCGCTATCAATGTCTGCTCTAGGTTATGCTTTGCAGTCAACGAGTTGATTTTAAATCTTTGTTTAAGCATGATATATATATGATACCCTGCAGTATCACCAGGCTTTTTCCACGTGTATATTCTTCTATTATGATTTTTGAACTGGGTGTTGGCAATTGCTAAATTATACTAGAACTTTGTGTTCAATAAATCGGTCCCTTCTTTCATTCGTTTTGCCCAGCTCATATTCACCCACAATATTTCCTTCCTTGCCTTTTCTGATGCTTGCATTCCAATCTCCGACTTAAATTTTCATCCCCTTTTATTTGTATAATTGTTTTGTCAATTTCTTCATATAGACACTCTACTCCATCATCATCATGGACACTTGTAGCATATAGATGTATATAGCATAACAATCGTTCTTGGCTTAGGTTTTGATTTTATCCTTATCACAATGATTCTATCACTAAGCTTTTAAGGGAAGTAGTCGATGAAAGAAGGCTGGAAACAAGCTTCCTTTGCCGCACTATTTGCACGCTCATTGCCTGAAATTCCTATACGGCTGAGATCCACCCATACTGTTGTATTATGTCTAATCATTTGTGAAATGACAATGAATCTCACAGACAACAGGGGGTCTCGAGTACACGTCATTAATCACCTTGGAGACTCATGGAATCTGAGCAAATAAGAACATTGCAATATTTTGGGCTAATTGTAGGTAAGGCTTTATTAATGGCATACGGTTCTGCAACAAAAATACTGGTGTTGCTGAGAATGTCAAACACATGTGTTCTGTTGTCAACAACAAAGCCACAACCAACATAATTAATGTTTCAAGAGCCAGTTGTATAAACTGTAATATCAGGATTCATGTTATTTATAATATTATAATAGTCATTTTGCAAGATCCGTTTAACGTCTATTTCCTAAAAAAAGTGGTTCATGATTAGTGGCAAAGTGATTGAAATGTTACCATGAACAATAAACTTCACCCAGTGATGAACATTGTTTCACAATGGAGCTCCTCATGCAGAAATAACCTTTGGTTGGAGGTTATTATGTCATTTGTGAATAGGGTACACTAGGCTCATTCATGGATATGTGATGACTCAAACAGATGCACCAGTTGTGATCACTGCAATTGCTGACTGACAGTGCACCACATCCTCATGGAATATAATTGTTATGAAGCATAGTGTCACAAGTTTAACCTGAGGGCTAACATTCTAACTATTCTAGGGAGTAATGAAATGTTTTTATTCTATGTTTTATGATTTTTCTTAGGGCCAACTGTTTATACTTGATTTAAATTACAGTAGTGTGTTTCAGTTATTCATACCAATTGCCATATAGCAGTATGAAATTTCACTTTTGTAATTGAGTTTACTAAGGGAACTAGGACTAAATTTTACTTGTTGCAAACAACAATTTCATAGTATGTTTTTTAATTTGCCTTGAATCTATGAAACATTTACTAGAAGTGTCTCAAAGGTAGAACTAGGCACGAGGTTCATGCTTCCATGAACTCTGTTAGCTAGTTAAGAGGGCAACAATGTACGACATTCTAGATAACTGTTCAACGCCGACAGTGAAGGCAAGCTGAGTTTAAAAGTTTAAACATAGTTTACTGCCACTACCAATACTCTAAAATCTATAAGCCCTCTAAAAGTACTCCAAAATCTTTAAAATTGCTTGACAACAAAACAGATTATGTTTAGATTTAAAATCTTACTATGAATATAATTTAAAAATTAATCTCTTTAATTCATGATGAATAAAAATGTAATGAATGTTACTGTAATAAAACATTTATAGCGTGCATTCTATATATTCATATTTTAGCCCACTGTTTGAAATTCATGTGTTAGAAAATTTATAAAACCTAGTAACACAAGTTACATATTTATGAAACTTTCAATTGATTATAATATTTATTATTTTTTTTACTTTTATAAATAAAATTCATGACTATGTTGTTATTTATATGTTTGTCAACAATGTAGTAACTTCAGTCTCTGTGATAATGGATTATGGAAATGGAACCAAGACTTACATAGGAAATCCTAGTGATGAAGCTATTGGAAGTCCAGGTGATCTACTGTTACCAGATCGATATGAGTTTTATACATTCGATGAGAGTAGAGATCTAGTAAAAAGGTTAATGACTCTTCATCAAATTCAGGGACTGATACCCGTAGGGGATTCAGACGGCATGGAAGGTGATGCATCAGCACCTACCTACTACCATGAAGTGTTGCCAGATGTAGAATCTTCAGATTACCAATGACAAAACCACTTGCTGTTCTAAATGTACCTGATGCAGCATCATCATGGAGCATTTTGTTACCGGGTGTATTAGGTGGACCTTTAGAGGATAATAAAGCTCCAGAATCTGAAACTATGTTTAGACAGCCTCCTTCAACCACCATTTGAAGAGACTACACAAAGAGAAACAACAGCAGATCCTACAATTATCAATTACCTTCCTACAGAACATACCAGCTCCCTCTAAAAGAAACTCGAGTGCAGCGACCTCAGCAACAACATTAACCACAGGTATAACCACAATGATATCTACCCTAGAACCAAGTACTATTACAGTTGGTAGTAACAGCAAATCTGATGTCACCGATTTTGTTGTCGATTCTTCGACAATACACACAACAGAACTTGTAGAATCTACTTCAACTTTTTCTTCATCTTAAGAGACAGTTCCAGTCATGGAAAAAATTGCTGCCTCACTTTCAAGTGTTCTATCACAAGTAGTTGAAGATGTGAACATTTCAAGTACATTAGAGTCTAACTACATTCCAGTGGCTTCACCTTCTCAGAACTCTACTCCTGAAGCTGAAAGCAGACCTTAAACAACCAAGGTTCTGTTCATCAGTACAACTCCACTGACTTTTACGACTTATTCCCAGCCATTTTTTGTAGAAAATAGGATTTCCATTGAAAATCCAGCATCCTCGACTAATATCGTAACCAAAGATAAATTAACTCAAAACCGACAAGTGAAAATAGTATTTCTGAAAAGACTACATATCCTAGTACGGTGCCATCAACTTCAGGAAGATCAATTTGACTTCATTAGAATATAATAATGGAGCTGTAATTACCAAATGATATCTTAAGCACTGGCTGCTCAAGGTATATTAGAATATGCATTGAATACAGAAAAAAAGTCTTCAAGTGACCCAGTATTAACAACAGAATCAGCACAATATTCCACTGGTTCAACATCTGGAACGTTCCCTACTGAAACAGAAGGAACTGAAAAGCAAATAAGTACACAAGGATCTATTATCACAGTGAAACCAATTTCTTCAATAAAACCTAGGCCAACAATTACAAAAACTTTACCATCCATCAGCTGCAAATGCATCAAAACAGCAATCAATCGAGCCGACCAAGTACTACTAAAGTTTCAGCATCACCATTATCATCATCATCTAAACTTCAGGCAGCTTCCAGTAATACCAATAATTACTGTTATTACTACTTCAGCTTTAAGAACGAAACCATTAAATAAAAAACCAGTAATTAAACCATCTACAAGTCCTGTAAGTTCAACTGAATTACTTTAATGTGAACGATGTAGGAGCATATCATTTGCTTACATCTGTTAAAAAGAGATGGTTCACTACTGTCCACCAGCAGACTTACAATGGGGCTTGAGTGAAAAGCACCTGTGACAAGATGGATGAATGAATGGTGGACTATATCAAGCATTTTTAGTGCGGTGGCCCACGCCGATGAATAAGCCACACAAGCATAGTCTAATCGGGAATGGACTAAAGCTCGGTAGAAGCGCAACATGCATAAACGATCAACTCCCCAAAGGGTATTAGATAGAACCCTCAGTATGTCTAATGTTTAAGACATTTCATCTTCAGCTCCTGCAAATGTGTTCTCCAGATTAATCACTGGTCTAACCACATACCCAGAAATCTAACACACATGCATGCATCTACTGGTTTACCATGTAAATACAGTTGAGAGTCAACACGTCCCCTCAACAAGGAAAAGCAAATGCACTTCATTTTTTCCAGAGAAAACATGAATCCAGTAAATTTACACCACTATTCTAAGTGGGTTATTGTGTTTTGAAGCAGCCTCTCACCAGTAGTTAACATTTTACACACTATGTAAATAGCAAACTAATCTACAAAGAACACATAACCAGTTTTTGTATGTTGTACCCATATATAATATAAAAAAATGCATACAAAAACTGGTTACTTATTTTATATTATATATGGCTACAACAAACAAAGTAACACTTTGAACACTTCCCTGAGGTACTCCATTTTCCAGTGTGAAACTTTTAAATACCATCATTCCAACTCGAACTTGGAAGGAGTGACTACTGAGAAAAACTCTGATAAATGCAAGGTAAACCCCATCCATGAAGTGTATTTAGGATTCCTCTCTGCCATGCCGCGTCATACACCTTTCATAAATCAAAAAATACAGCAATCAGGCATTGATGACATAAAAAGGCATTTCGAATAGCAGCTACCAGGGCAACTCGTGATCAACAGATGAGATCTACCCTGGTGGAAACTGCACTGTTCTGGGCCAATCACGGTGTTTCTCTCAAAGTATGACACTCGACGACGGTTTATCATTCATTCCATCCTTTTGCACTAGGTACTGGTCAAAATAAAATAGTAAAATAAAGTAAAATAGTAATGAAATTAACATGTCTTATGTAGTTAAAACATTTATTGGTGAAAGTAATCAAAGATACAAGATCAAGATATAATTTTTAGAAGGAATGCAGTGTCAGTACTGAAATAGGAGTGTATTTGTTTAGTGATATTTCAATAGAGAAATCTCTGTTGTGGGAAATGCTGCCAGTTTACTAAAATGTACTGCCATGTACATAATTAATCAAGAGTTGACTTATTTTTGTAATATAATACACTTAGAAAAAAAATTATTTTTGAAACATAATATACTTGTAATAATATTATTGTAATATTGCAGTTAACTTATTATTGTACTACTCATATGATTACAACATCAGCATATCATACAGTTGTTACTTCATCCATCCCTTTCCATATCACAACTAGTTAGAGTTGGACTTGGACTGAATAGTTTTAGTTTAAACACTGACAAATTACACATTTATAAGATTTAATGAAATAATATTGTAATATTTGTATATATTTATATATATACATAATCATATATATATAATATGATATTACCTTATATAATATGAATAGATTTTAACCATCATTCAGATTCGCTTATACCTCTCATCACTTACTGGAACATTATACTTACTAGCCTAAAGTATATCTCTTTTCTTTTTTATATAACTAATTTGTTGCATGTATTCACAATTAAGAACAATTTTAATTTGTTTTTTTTTGTGAATTGCTTTACTACAATGTGTACATCACTGCATCATGTAAGTATATTTTGGGATTATGCTATACATATGGAAGAGGAAAAACTCTACAGAAAAACAGTAAATTTTGAGTATAGACTGTATTATTGGTTTTATTGCAAATATATTAAAAACATCACATTAAGTATAAGAATTGGTTAGATAATTAAAAATAATGAAGTAAGTAAAATACATTTTATTGAAGTAATAGTACTTCTTAAACTTTAATTAATGTTACTGTTGTTTTGATATATGTTTGTAGACCATATCATAAAAATAATAAAAAGTGAATTAAAAAGTAAGCAAGAAGATCCAACATTTATTAAAGGTATCACCATCATAAGAAATATATGTCAACAAAATTATTTTGAATTTAGTAACAAATATTGTAGACAAAAAAATATCCTTACCTATGGGATTTCCAGGATTTCCAATTGTGTCAGAAATTTATTTACAGGATTTTGAAAGTAAATTAGTGCATGGCATCACTCATACACATAAAGTTTTAATATGAACATGATATGTTGATGATTTGCATTATATATAACCTGGTAATAAACATGAATGTCTAATAATATTGAATAAATAAAATTTTTGTAATGAAAGTTTAAAATAGATAATAATATTATGTTAAATTGTTACAGCCAAATCGAAACATCAGTACATAGAAAACCTACATCTAAAATAATATAACAATTCAATATAAAAGTCAAATCACCCTTGATATCATAAAATTAACACTTGTACAAATATGATTATTAATACAGCAATCAAATACACACTTAATAACAAAGAACAGTTGAATAATGACATAAACATAATAAAATATATAGCACTTAAAAATGAAAATGATACTACTTTAATTAATAATATTTATAAAACGCTCAATAAGAAAATAACTACCTTACAACAGTACATAATAAGACACAAAAGAGTGAAAACTTATGGATAAAAGATTTATACACCAATAATACCATTGAAAACATTACTAAAACTTACAATACAGAAATATTTAAACCAGCTTACAAACCTAACAACCACATAATAATATATTTAAAAAAGAAAAATAATAATAAAATAAACAATCTGTGCTTATATATATAAATAATTGTGATGATATTTTATAGGAAAAACAAATAATCCTTTAAAATTAGATTTCTTGAACATTACAGATACTACAAAAAGTTATAAAATAGGTATATCTAATAGGGAAGACCTTCTAATAAACAATAAACAGTCTATTTCCGATATTAACATAAATTTAGAAACATTAGAAATTAATAAACATGATACAAAAATTAAATATATTAGAAAAATATTACAAATATAAATACAAACAGAATTTCAATTAAAACATCAGACAATGTTTGGGGAGAGTTTTATAAAAACTGCAATAGATAGCAGCACTCAAAATAAACTAATACAATTTTAATTATTTTAGTACTTTAATTTTTTATTTTTATTTTGCAGTTTAACCAAATTATTTCAATTATGACTGAGGATGCAGGATCCTGTAAAAGTACTATCATAGTAAAATTGAGGTAAGATATGTCTTATCCCAATATTCTGTACTAGCTGTCTTCTTTTAATGTAATTTAATATATATATTTAAATTCTATTAAGTAAACCACCAAGTAATACAGAATATTGAGATAAGACACAGGCATGCAGGATACTTGAGCTATGGGTATCAACATCAGATGGCATTCAGCCTGGATAAAACAAAGATGGTGCTGCTGGGGAGTCATTTGACTAAAACACGGCAAGTCCGTGTTTCAATGTTAGGCCATCAAATTTGATATGTTCAGTTTCAGAAGTACCTCAGGGTGCTCCTTGATGAAAATTTTTGTATTAGGAGCAATTACAGTACATCCCAAAGAAGGCCAGTATTGCTTTCTTTGGTATTTGACGTGTGGTTAAATTCAGCCCCCCCCAGATTGGGGGCTGAATTTTAGCCCCCAATCCGGGGCGGCGGGAACTATAAGTAACCTCTATAAGGATGTGTGTGAGACAATTAAGGTGTATACCGCATCTGTTTGGTTAGATAGACTAAAACTTATAGGGGCATTTTATTAGGGCCCAGCGCATTTTGTTATTAACAGTGACAGGTGATTACCATACAATTTCTTGTGAGGCTGTCCTGGTGAATGCTGGAATAAAGCCAATTGTTCTTCTTGCACTTGATTGTCAACAACACTATTTCGCAAAGAACCTGACATTTTTTGGAAAAAAGTCAACTATCTTCTATTAGAATTAGAGAAATTGAGAATGATGGATTTCAATTGTGTGAGATGAGACGGCTGGTGGGTGTTACACGCATGGTCTTTTCCCTGATGTGAGGAGTGTACGAGGCATCTCTTGGGCGTTTCCTAACAAGTACATAACTCAGTTTATTTTGAGCCATGGTGCTTTTAGGGATAAGTTAGCTTGTCTCAGCCTGACTAATTTGGGTCTATGTCCATGGTGTGGCATATTAGATGATACCTTTCATGTTTTATATGTCTGTCATCAGTATGATTAAAGACAATTAGAGGTAGTGAGGCAGCTCGGGGATGTTGGGTCTATTTTAGATTTAAATGTTAACTGGAAAAATCAGGCCGAATGGTCAGTTGTGGAGAACTTCATGAAATATTTGGTTCTTCAGCAAGTTGCAAAGGGCTTGTAGAATGGGGAGTTTGAGTTACCTGGATAGTTAGGGGCCGCTTGGATGTTCTCTTGTCTCCAAGGTAGGTGCTCCGTAGTTTAGTTTTTGTTTTGTTATTTTGTTGGGAGGACTATAGCTCAAAATTTAAATATTTTATTTCTACTCAGTTCAGTTTGTTTTTGGTTTTATTTTGCGTTTATTCTCCCCCTATAAATCATGACACCATGCCGTTGGTGAGGGGGGCTTGAGTGCTCAGTGATACAGAAGAACTGAACCAAAGGTGCAACCATATCGGAGAGTTATCTGTTGAGAGCCAGACTAAAGAATGATTCCTGAAACAGGGCAGCAGCTCTTTCAGTAACTATTAAGGCATAGGTGAGGAGGACTTAAACGACCATATTAACATCATCACAGGGATCATCAACATTATCACAGGGAGGAGTAAGTTTCACAATGAACAAGAAAATAGGGCAGAGAGTAAAGTATTTCAAAAAGCTTAGTGATAGAATCATTGTGATAAGGATAAAATCAAAACCTAAGCCAAGAACGATTGTTAACATCTATATGCTACAAGTGTCCATGATGATGATGGAGTAGAGTGTCTATATGAAGAAATTGACAAAACAATTATACAAATAAAAGGGGATGAAAATTTAAGTCGGAGATTGGAATGCAAGCATCAGAAAAGGCAAGGAAGGAAATATTGTGGGTGAATATGAGCTGGGCAAAACGAATGAAAGAAGGGACCGATTTATTGAACACAAAGTTCTAGTATAATTTAGCAATTGCCAACACCCAGTTCAAAAATCATAATAGAAGAATATACACGTGGAAAAAGCCTGGTGATACTGCAGGGTATCATATATATATCATGCTTAAACAAAGATTTAAAATCAACTCGTTGACTGCAAAGCATAACCTAGAGCAGACATTGATAGCGACCATAATTTAGTGATAATGAAATGTAGATTGGGGTTTAAAAACCTGATGAAAAGGTGTCAGATGCTTCAGTGGAATTTTGAGAAGCTTGAGGAAGAGATGTAATGAAGATTTTTGAGGAGGACATCGCAAGAGATCTGAGTAAAAACGATAAGGTAGAAAATATAGAAGAAGAATGGGAGAATGTTAAAAAGGATATTCTTAAATCAGCAGAAGTGAACTTAGGCAGAACAAAAAGAACTGGTAGAAAACCTTGGATATCAGAGAATATATTGCAGCTGATGGATGAGCATAGAAAGTATAAGAATGCTAGTGATGAATAAGGTAAAAGAAACTATCAATAATTAAGAAATACTATAAACAGGAAGTGCAAATTTGCAAAAGAAGAGTGGTTTAAAGAAAAGTGTTCAGAAATGGACTGAGAAATGATCATTGGTAAAATAGATGGAGCACACAGGAAAGTTAAGGAGAATTTTGTGGTACATAATTTAAAATCTAATAATGTGTGAAATAAAGATGGTACACCAATTTATAATACAAGAGAAAAGGTTGATAGGTGTGTGAAATATATTGAAGAGTTATACAGAGGAAATGAATTAGAAATGGTGTTTTAGAAGAAGAGGAGAAAGTCAAAGAAGATGAAAAGGGAGATATAATACTGAGATCTGAACTTAATGGAGCATTAAAAGATTTGAATGGCAGAAAGGGTCATGTGATAAATGGTATACCTGCAGAATTACTGCGCAGTGCAGGTGAGGAAGCAATAGATAGATTATACAAACTGATTTGTAATATTTACAAACAAGTGGAAGGTCCATCAGACTTCAAAAGAAGTATTATTGTCATTATACCAAAGAAAGAAGTAGCAGATAAATGTGAAGAATACAGAACAATTGGCTTAACTAAACACGCATCAAAAATCTTAACTAGAATTCTGTACAGAAGAATTGAAAGGAGAGTGGAAGAAGTGTAAGAAGAAGACCAATTTGGTTTCAAGAAAAGTATAGGAACAAGGCAAGTAATTTTAGTGCTCAGATAAATAGTAGAAAGAATATTAAAGAAAAACAACATATATATTTTAGACTTAAAAAAGGCATTTGATAACTTAGACTGAAATAAAATATTCAGAATTTAAAAAAAAAATAGGGTTCAAGCATAGAGATAGAAGAACAATTGCTAACATTTACAGGAACCAAACTGCAATAATAATAATCAAAAATATAAAAAAGAAGCTGTAATAAAAAAGGGAGTCCGACAAGGATGTTCCCTATACCCCCCAAAATTACTTTTTAATCTTTACATAGAACTAGCAGTTAATGATGCTAAAGAAGAACTTAGGTCTGGAGCAACAGCGCAAGGTGTAAAAATAAAAATACTACGATTTTCTGATGATATAGAAATTCTAGTTGAGAGTAAAATAGATTTAGAAGAAACAATGAATGACATGAATGAAATAAGAACTGCCACATGAAAATAAACAAGAACAAAATAAAAGTAATGAAATGTAGTAGAAATAATGTAGAAGGACCACTGATTATAAAAATAGGAAGAGAAAATATTGTGGTGATAGAAGAATTCTGATATTTGGAAAGTAGAAATATTAAAGATGGATGAAGCAGGAGCGATATAAAATGCCGAATAGTACAGGCGAGACGAGCTTTCAGTCAGAAACATAATTTGCTTACATCAAAAATTAATTTAAACATCTGGAAAAGATTTTTGAAAGTATATGTTTGGGGTGTAGTTTTATATGGAAGTGAAACTTGGACAATCGGAATGCCTGAGAAGAAAAGATTAGAAGCTTTTGAAATGTGGTGCTACAGGAAAATGTTAAAAATCAAATGGGTGGATAAAGTGACAAATGAAGAGGTGTTGCGGCAAATAGATGAAGAAAGAAGCATTTGGAAAAATATAGTCAAAAGAAGAAATAGACTTACAGGCCACATCTTAAGGCATCCTGGAATAGTCGCTTTGATACTGGAGGGACAGGTAGAAGGGAAAAACTGTGTAGGCAGGCCACGTTTGGAATATGTAAAACAAATTGTTAGGGATGTAGGATGTAGAGGGTATACTGAAATGAAACGACTAGCATATGCACTTGTGTAATGTTTTATGTAATATGTATAACTTATTCTGTAACCTGGTAATGATCAATAAATAAATTACTTAAGTTTTTTTTTTGTTGAAAATAAATGATTACATTAATTACCTGCAGGTAATTAATAAGTTACTAAGTTAACAACTAAATTATTATTTTTATCATCATTATGACATATAGAATTTTTTTATCAGAGAATGACATATGTCATTAGATTGGTACACACCCATTCAAATATTCTGAATAATATAATTACATATATCACTCGCGTAATCATTTACAAGAATAAATATTTATGTAATGTCTAAATAGTAATGTAAAGCCGCTATTATTCAATTCACATGTGGTCATTCTGATCATTCGTAAGTAAACTTTCAAGAAAATTAATAAGAAAACTTGGAAAAAAATATTATATACATACAAGGGGCACTCAAAACGTTATCTACTTAGGGGTGTGTGTTCTGAATTAGTATTGAGATGTTTGATACCTTCATGTAATTCATAATATGCATGTGCCATGACCTAATTGTGGTTGAATTTCTTTTACACATGTTGATGCAATAGCCCTCCAAATTTAGTAACCTGGCTATGCCAATGAATTTGCAGAAATTGGAGCGTCGATCAGTCATAAAGTTTCTCACCAAAGAAGGGAAATGTCTGAAGGACATCCATAGTGCCTGTGTATGGTGATAATGCGCCTTCACAATACCAAGTGAAATTCTGATTCTCAGTTTAAGTGGGGCAGGGAATCCATCGAAGACAATACATGCAGCAGAAGCCCTGTGGAAGCAACCACACCCAACATCTGCCAAAAAGTGGACAGATTAGTAATAGAAGACAGGTGTATTAGAGTTGGAGTACTTGTTACGGAATGTGGGGTATCCAAAGTAACCATTATAACAATACTTCATGACCATTTATACATGACAAAAGCCAGTTCCCAGTGCCTCCCACGAAACCTCCCCCCACACCAGAAGCAATGTCGTGTGCAGTTGAGTGTGCTGAACTTGCAGCTGTGTGAAAGGAATCTTACGGATTATTTCAGCAGGTTGGTGACTGATGTAGAAGCATGTGTTCATTACTGGGATTCTGAGATCCCAATATGTGAGATTAAAATGCCATCTAGGTTCACTCGCCGACAGATTCCTTTCTTCACTGTGAATGTCACATGCCTCAACTTTGCTTGGTTAACTCTTATCTTCCATTTTCCCAGCTTCCTGTTGATTTGGTCTAACCCAAACTGCAGAATAACAGAAGCTACAGTTGGGTCCTCATCAACAGCTAGAATAGATGTGTCATTGGTAAAAGAACCTATTGTAATGTTGTCCGCACTCAGAAGATCCACAGTGAAGATGGAGTGTAGAACAGAATTCACACCTGAGCCCCATGGCTCAGTTAATATGATTGAAGGAGACACTTTTTTAATTTGTATAATGGGTCAGACAATCATACCTTATTAATGGCCTGCTGGACGTCCAGAAAGCTGAGCTGATGATCAGGAATGACACAATTCCTCTAGAATAGGCCACAGCCTTTAAAGAAACAATCTCTTAAATATCTTCTACAACCAAGATAACACTTATTGGACTGTACGATAATACATCACACACTGGTTTCCTGTGCTTTAGGACTAAAGCCATACGTGAAACCTTCCATTCCATCAGACAGTATGTCACACATAGTATGCCATTAAAGAGATGCATTACATATCAGATGGCCTTGGGAAGAAGCATGAGCAGCATCTTGTTACTAATTAGGCCAAATCCTCAGGGTCTTCTTTGAATTTCCTTCCTTCCTGATTATTTACAAAACTTCTGTTGTTGTGGAAAAAAGCTTGAGAGGAAGACTCAAAGGAATTTAATTCAAAGAATTCAAGGATTTACTCTCACTAGCATTCTGTACATTAAGTGGTTGAAAGACCTTGCCCAGATAAGCAGTAATTGGTTACCTTTTTTTTAACACACCAAGCCCATATTATCCATTTGACACCTTCAAAGGATGAAATGTGAATGGAGGCTGTTGAAAGTTTCCAGAAGAAATAACCAACCATCTTTGGATGAAAGGGATAGACCCGCAAGGTAGTTTTCAAATGTCTTGTTCTTAATAAATCTAAACATGTCTTTTAGCCCGTGAGCAGCTCTATTCAGAGAGGTCCTGCTTTCAGGTCTCCTGTAGCATTGCCACCTCCTTCTGAGCCTCCTCTTAGTCGTAATGTGATCCATCAGCTCCCTTGGGTAGTCATGTGTCTTCCCAGTTATTGTGTCTTGTCTCAGGTATCAGAGCGCCAGTTGCAGGATCAAGGTATGCTGAATATTTCAAAGGTACAGTATAATTAGTTAGTTTTCAATCCAGCCTCGATACGAGACCTAATCCGATTTATTATGGAGCATGGGGAGTTCTTTCTTCTTATCTGGACAATGATAACACACACTTGAACATGTTATTCATCCTGAAAAAACAACATCTTGAAAAGCTCAATGGTCGAATGTTGAGTCGTGATTATTTCCAATCTCAGTTTAGAGTGATGATACACCTGAACTGACAAAGAAGTGTAATAAGTTCAAGATCTTAGCCAGATCCGACGACCAATAGGTAGGTTCTAAAAATGATTTTTTTTATGGCTTGATGATGTCACCACATAAGTTTGAAGCTTTTGCATGGGACGTGGAAATGAAGTTTTGTAGTGTGTGAAAAATGCCATGCCTGACAGGAATACAAACCGGGGACCTCCTGATGAAAGAATGAGATGCAGCCCTTTCTGCCTCTTGTAGTAACCAACTGAGCGCCCCATGGAAAATGTTTTGCATTCCAGTTGAAACTAATGTTGAGAAGAACTCAAAGTGGGAGGCATGATGTGATGAGCGGACAGTAGACCACAGTCTGATCGGTTCAAGTCATTTTTGAATCCCAACTGAGTTAGCTTGTGTGGGATCTGTACTGTACTTTGGTAGCTAATGATTCTGTAATGCGTTTCTGATGATCACTATAGGACCTCCATGCACTCTGCCATCAGGATGAGTAGTATTGTAGTCAGAGCACCCTTGAAGAAGTAAAAAAATTATCATCGGTGAAGTTGTTTCTGATAGAAGGACAACATACTTGGCAGCTACTAATGTCTCTAGTTCCTTTCCTCGACCAGCGAGTCCATTTATAATCCAGGTAGCAGTTTTTAGGAATCTGGTCATTAACATTTTTTATGATTACTTTTGTAAGAAGCCCAATTAGATTACCTATTGGTTTAACAAGAAATTCAATGTTGGATGTAAGCAATTCCAGTTTGTCGTCAGTAATGCTATTAAAGTCTTGCTCGATTAGCCACAGCATAAGACCGCGGTCAAGAATTAGAATAGGCGTCAGGAATTCTAGTTGTTCTCTTGACAAATGACAGGAAATGTACATCACTCACAAATCAAGTGAAGCAGACCGTTTGTTCTTATCCTTGAGAGGAGTGGCAGTCTTCATAACAGGTAAAACCCTTGGTTTCTGCTTTCTCTCTAAGATTTATTTGTAAACCCAGCTTCCCCTGTAGTTAGCTGGCTGATCAAATTGGCAGAGATCACAAATAAACGGTTTGTTTCTGTCCTTAGGACAATCAGCAATACTATGGCCCTCTGCACATTTAACGCATGGGAAAGGTGGCATAAAGTTATTTTTAGTTTAACCGTACTGTTGACAGCGAATATACTGTTTCAACTCACGAGACTTTTTTGGCGTTTCAGAGGTAACCCCGGTAGTTTGCGATGCATTTCAGAGTAAATATTTCTTTTTTTGTTATCCTTGAGTTAAATGTTCACAAAAAATTTCGATGATGGTTCATTCGTAATTCGATGTCGTGTATAAACTACGCTCCGGACTGCACGACCACATTCCTCAAGCTCCCTTTTGATTACCTCGATTGGAAATGAAAAATGCAGAGATTTTTCAGCACAACCCTATAATCCCTTTCGTCCATTCGGGTAAAACGTGTGATCAATTCGATTGTGTTGACGGAGTAGATAGATTACCTTTTTGTAGATGTCTACATCCTTAGAGAAAACGGTATTTGCTTAGGGCTAAATTTTATTCAAATTTATTGATTACCGTTCCTAGAGTCGCATAACATCTGGGTCCTTTCTACAGGTTGTATCATCAGCTTCCTTCACTGGAAGGTTCTGGTAATTATTTATCAATGTTAATCAGAGGCAATAACGATAGACGATCGTAACGCTTTCTACGAGCGCAACACTGGTACAATCTGCCATGGTACGGAAGCGAGTTATTAGTCTCAAATGTCTATCGGTTTCGCAATCAAAGACCTCACACACAGAGTACAATGTTCATTAATTAGTTTGCGTCTTCATTATTGTCTCAGATCCCTTTTCCACGCACCGATCCACAAAGGGACCACGCTTTCTAGAATATAATACCTAGAACTACCAGTCGTCATTTCATACTCATCATTTTGAGGTGATGGAGGCAGATCCATGATTAACCTTCTCGGTGCAGGCTGTAGGTTAAACCGAAGTTTGTTCCAGAACTGAGAAAATAGCATATGAAGTAAGAATAAAAAAATGGATTTGCAATACAGTACTTTAAAAATAGTATTATAATATATTCTAAATTTTCGATAAACTATTTCTACACAAAAAAATATTAAAAATTTCAACAGTAACACATAAACAAACTCAGCGAAATTTCAACATAAGTAAGTGTTCTATAAATATATCATTAATTGTACATTTTAAACATACATTAAATGAAAAAATAAATCAACTAATTAAGCTGTTTGTCAATTAAACGTAAAATATTTTTACGGCTACGCTAGTGGTCACACTGATAAAATACCCTTTGTCTAAATACAGTGAAATAAAAGCAAACAGCGCAATGCGAATACAATAATCCTTCTGACGTTACAGACGTAGTTTTAGTATTATTTGACAACGTAAAATTTTGGTCTAACGTAATTTTTTTGTATATATATATATATATCTATGTTAATTATCTTTAATCAGTCTCTCTTTACTACAAAACAAATATTATAAATGGATCTGCATAATTTTTCCTTCGTTAATATTAATTCAATTGTTTTTTTGATTGGCCAATAATTATTATTGCAATATTTGCAATGTGTTGATTAGAAAATATTATATTGCAAATATTACAATAATAATAAAAGAAAAAAATAGCTAAAAGTACCCCCATTATTTATACCACATAAATGCAAACTAATTCCACTCTCACATTTACTCATTTAGATAATTACTTTGGTCTAAAATAGTACTTGCTAAAAAGGTGTGTGCAAAATAATCCTATATGAAAGTAGAAGTCAATTAAAATAACTAATGGCAATTATATCAAAGAAAGCAGGATAAAGTAAGTATATGAACTGTCACAACATCAGTTTGATATCGCATGTACCCAAAATATTTTACAGATGAATTGAGTAGAAAGTAGAGCATATTTGTAAGATTAACATTCATGTTAATTTAAAAAGGGAATATTTTAATCTGGCTACAAGAAGGCTTGATTCTCTAATTAATCTTGGATGACAGGCTAAAAAAACAAATCGCGTATTTGTAGATCTCAAGAGGATATTACAGAATGCAAAGTGAAAAAATCTGATGTGGACACCACATGACTTCCTTGTATGCTAAATTACATGTACACATGTTTTTAAAATAAAAAGTACATAAAATTTTATTTCAGTAATAACTTCTGATATTTTTTCATTTTTTTTAATGTCATTATTGAATTTAAAATTTATTGTAAAAAAAATTTTACAAGGTTAATAATTAATTATTAATAAATCAATATATTTAAATTAAAAAGAAAAAGAAAAGGAGATGAAGTCAAATTGAATTGATGTGGCTTCCCCTTGCAAGATCCAAATATTTCATTTAATATTTGCTATAAACTTTTATTTAGCTATAAATCTGGAATCAATGAAAATAAGTACCATTTCTGATATATCATTGAAATGCTCTCAAAGAGGGCTTATTTCTGCAGTTACGAAAAAATCCAAAATATATATTTTTTTTGATTTTGGGCTTTTTTGAACTCTTTTGGTCCAGTTGATTGCAATCAGAAGGGGAGGTGCACAACTAGATGAATAACAATCCTAAATAAAAAATTTCAATATCCTACGACTAATCATTTTTGAGTTATGCGAGATACATACGTACATACAGACGTCTAGCTGAATCTAGTCAAAATGGATTCAGGGATGGTCAAATGGATATTTCCGTTGAAATCTGAATACTGAAATTTTCTGTGATCACAATACTACATTTACTTTATACAAAGTGTGAATAAACCAATTAAGTCTTACTTTACAACTAAAAATAATTTGGGTATAAAGAACATAAAACAGCTTACCAAGAAAATTAAACAAGTACCAATTTATACTTTATATCTTTACATACTACGTGAATTACTAAAAATAACATACAACTAAAATTATAATCTTTAAACAAATTATAACAAAATTACTTTAAAATCAACAACATATAGTACACAAAACCAGGCTTACCAATGGGTGTATGCATTTCAACTCCCACGGCTAAAATATTTTTTGTATATAGTTTTCTTTTCCATCAACAAATTGTATGTCATTTTATGTTTTGCAAGAGAAAGTGAATATGTAAAATAATAACTTTCTTACCTCAACATATTCATAAAATGCAGTACATAGAATAACATCTGCAACTGACAAACTTATTTACACATTAAATTAGGTAAAATACACATTTCTAAACTGAGAATTACACTGAAAAACTCAATTCAATAAGAGTCTGGTTTAGCTTAATGGCTACTTAAAAATAGTCATAAGCAAAAAAAAACTCAATCTAAAATACATATCACTGACTTATATCAACCGAGATTACCATATGACTTGTATAACAAAAAGAATATACTCAAGATGAAACAGCAAACACAAATACACTGTAAATATCGCAAACCAAACTAGTAGTATACAAATTAAAATCTAGTGATTGCATTATATATTACACTAGACAAATTGGGTATGCATGAACATTCACTGAGCCACAGTGAATACAATTTTGACATCACATACTACAACAGAATCAAATGTTGCTAATCCTCATAGAAATAGAACACACAAAGGCAACATACAAAATTTACACATACTACATAACTGCAATATCACAACACACTTGATAAATATGTAATTAAAATTACAGTGCATTTAAAAAAAACACGTTGAATTATAAGCCAACAAAAATCAAACATAATACTTGTATATAATATTTGATTACATACAGGGTTTCCTAACCTTTTTAGGTGGATGCTATTAGCAACAATGTTATCAACAAATTCACTAAGATGTTACTACAAGATCAGAAATATCTTTGAAAGAATAAATTCCATGTAATTTGAAAGTGTCATTAATAATTGTTTAATAATTTTCAGATGAACTGGAGCAAAAAGAATCCTGTAGAAAATGTTTTCTAGATTATATATGCAAGGTATAATAAAGAAAAATATATAGTAAATTCTGCTGTCAAAAATCATTCACAGGTTAACTGTCATAATGATTGACTATTACAGGAACTATGAATATTATTAGATATTATTAAAGTGTTTAAGTAGTTTGTTGAAAATGACTTGAGAAGTAGGCAGTGTATATCTTCTATCATTATAACACTCCATGTCACAGATCATTTCTGGTTTGGAAATTTTATCAAATAAAAACATAGTCCTCACCCATCTTATTTGCTTATCTAGTAGTTGTAACTTCTGGTTCTTTCACTAAACCAAAGTGCCAATGAAATGTAAATATTTTGAATATTCAAGTCATTAAAGCAGAAGATATTAATGAAAAAGGAATTCCAAAACTTCTTCAGAAAGCAGCAATATCTATGAGACAAGTGTGCTAAAAGGAAGGGAGATATTTACTTTATTTTCAGAGCAGCTTTCTGGCTTCAGGGCCTGTAGGCAGCCATATCCCTTGTTTGTGATGTGTGAGTGAGATGTAGTCTTGTACAGACTCAAGTCAACTATACCTGAGATGTGTAATTTATTAAAACTCTACCACCAAAGAATACCAGTATCCACGATCTAGTATTCAAATCCGAATAAAAGCAACTACCTTTATTAGGGTTCTAACCTGAGGACTCTCAACTTTGAAATCAGCTGATTTACAATGATGCATTTTACCACTAGACCAAGCTGTCTGTTTTAGAAGCAAGATGTATAGTTCCCAAAACCAATCATGCATTTGTTGTAATCATTTTTTGTTGTAATCTCACACCAAAAACATATCATGATCATGGAATGAATATTAAACCATTAAACAGCAAGCAGTAACATAATTTTATAACAATGGACTTGAGCAAAGCTTGAGATTATAGTAGCACCAATTTCAGTTTATAGCAACGTATAAATTCATTTTTACCATTATATCCAATTTCTTGAACTGAGGTCAGATCTTATGAAATTTTTAATTGGATCTCCCTACCTTTTTTCCTAAACTTTGCTAATAAACATAGAAATCTTTATATTATGAGGAATTCCAGGATAAATGTAAATGTAAGAATATCAGATAAAATTTTGTTCATAATGATGTCTTAAATATAAATATGATTAAAACACAACAATATAATGTACTAAATACTAAAACTTAAAAATGCAACAGAAAATAGTCTAATAATATTAAGAAATAATTTTAATGGAATGATTATTCATTATTAAAAAAAAAGTTTGTAATAATTCTCATAGAAACTTTAATTTCTGTACAATATATAAAATACAGAAGTAAAATATTTTACTTCTGTAAAATATGCAGAAGTATTACTCGTAGTAGAAGGTAAACTAATATCGATGAGATTTAAAAATTAAAAATGTGTATTCTAAAAAGTGAATATTAATGAGAAAAAAATGTAGAATTGCAGAACATAATGAATAAAAGTGGCATGTCATTACAATAAATTGTATATCTTATTAAATGGTGATAATGTACATAGATGTTCTGTAATTTGTCATTTTTCCATTTTAATGAAATTTATAAAACAAAGGATAAGTAGTTTTAACAATCTGTTTATAAGCAGCACGTTAAAAGAGTACCCGTTAATTAAGAAATACAATTTTTTTTAATATATCTAACTACACGTTTGCACGTTTGAATTTGGCGCTTACTAAACTTGTTATACTGTCTGTAGACAGATTTGTGCGTTCATATTATGAAGGGTTATCTTATTGGAAGAGTGTCGTTGTGTTTCTGTTAAACAAATTTGTAATTTAACCATTTTAACAATGTCTTCCGGCATCGGTTACGTACCAAACATTCAGTCACAACTTCGATATATTACAACTTGGTTCCATGAGTGGAGTGAAATGCAGAGAAATGATTTTCTGCCAATACTTGCTGAAAAGTTCGGCGGTAAAGGTTATGTTAATGGATTATTACCAGGTATGGATAATATTGGAAATCTAGAAGACAGACCGTTAAGTTTATTTCAGTGTCGTGTAAAATTATTTAGAGAATGGTCAGAAAATTGGGGACAAGCAGAAATAGATCAGTTATTGGGCCATATTAAGGCAATGGATCCTGATTTTTTGAAAAGGTATGAAGAAGAGATTTCTTCTACTGGTGTAAAAATACCAACAGATTGTGAAAACGATGTAGTGACGGCTGAACCTGTTGAAGTGGATGGTAGTTCTGCAGGCGATGTAAGTGTTGAAAATACTGCATAAGAATAAATTAATGCCATTATGAAAAATAATTTAGGGAGAAACACTATATTACTATTTATTTTTGTAATTGATAACATTACATAAGTTGATAGCAACTTATGTTCAGGTAGTAATGTGCAAAAGATTAAAAATTTAATTAAATTTTTTGTTCAAAAGTTGAGTTAATTTAATGAACTTTAAATGAATGTAAACGTAACATACTATGTATGAAAATATTACAGGTTAATTATTTTTTAATAAATTATTAATTTGATTTGAAATATAAAACAATTACAAAACTAATGTAAATTCATTGAATAGCATGACAGAAAACGTAACAGTTTAAAATCATGAATGAACCAGATATTGAAGTATAATGTAGTTGTATAACTAACTACGCAAAACTAAATTATTATAGGTCTTCTAAACCTTACATTTGGTTCAGTTTGCCCTTACGATTTCATCAGTCATGAAAAAATTATTAAAGTAAAAAAAAAGAAAGATGAATTTTTGAATTTCACAAAAATTAAGTTAATGTTGGTTATTAAATCATAAAAACTTTTGTAGCTGCAATTCAAATATATGGAATTGAAATATTATCAGACTATAAAAAAATAATGTATACTACTAATTATTTGTAGCTGATGGGCCCAGAAAAATACGTTAAATTATTGAATATCTCTAAGTTAGGAAGTGGCATGTGTAGACAAAAATTTCTAATTAAAAAGAAGTAATGCACTGTAACAAATGCATTACTATTATTAATTTCTAAGTTTACTGATTAATTATATTCATTGAAAACACCATATTTAGACGAATATGTTGTCTAAAATATTGATATATGTATCCTATGCAATGTACGAGTATTGATAGCTTCTTGCCAACTCAGGTTTATTATTTAGTCTCCTTTTTTGCCTCTTTTCTAAAACCTTTAAATGTTTTCAACCACACATGTGTTGTCTTGGATAGTCATGATGACTAATACAAGGAGAAGGATGTTATATTTATAATTAAGTACCATGTTCTAACAAAAACAAAATAACAATGGTGTGTATGCACATTATTTCATATAATACCAAGTAACTGTATAAGTAATATTTATCAAAATTTCTTTAAAAGATATATGCAAAAAGAAAAACACAGCTAATATCATCTGCTCGTAAAGTGTGGGAACTGATTAAAATAGAATAAATATATTGGTTCCTTCATTAAAACCTGTCTTACTAGGTAGTGGAAGTTTTACAATATTGTTATCAATACAGCTGTAATTACCAAAAGTTGTAAAAAATGTCCTATTATTTAGGTGTAACATTGTCAATCAGATACAAAGATTTTATAAATAAACTACATATGATTGGTAAATCCTGAAATTATTAAAATATATGTATACTCATGAAGCTAAATGGAGATTGTATTATCAATATTTAAATTAACTTGTTCTATTGTACTAAAAATTTCCACTCCATGCAATTTATTGCAAAAATGTATACTCAATCAATATAGTTTTTTGAATGTACAAAAATTACTGGCTAATTTATAAAGCAGGAATAATTATAACATTGTATTAAATTTTGTTTACAACTAATTATAAATTTTATGTAATATGTTTGCCATTTTGCAGATTTTATAAGAAATTCAAAAATAGATCATATATAAATAGATCATATAATTCAAAAACGTATCATATACAGTTATAATTGTTATCGATATTTTGTTCAAGAACTTATATAATGTATGTGTTAATTAATCAGTTCTACACAATTATAAATGTATTTGCTCTTACCAATAATCTTTAAACATAAAAATATACAAATATGTTGGTTTTTAATCCAAATTGTTGTTTTTAATATAAATTATGAACCATTATTTAAAAAATAGGATCTTAAAAGGTACTTTTCAAGAATATGCTCGCTAATCTGTAGTTAGTCAGTTATTAGATGGCGCCACTGAAAGGAGAAAATAGATGAAAATTATAATGTAACTTTCTATAACAAATAAATATAATCCAACCAAACTTAACCTATTTGTTAACCTTCGTTCACTAGTCAAGGTTAGTGAGCGTAGGTTAAGTTTTAGATTTATTTATTATATATATTTATTTTTATGTAAATTTATTATATGGTGTACCTTCAATTTATGTGGGTGTTACATTTTGGAAAAGTTTCGCATATAATGAAATTACATAAATTGAGACTCACATTTACTGCAGAAATACAGGTTAGGTTCTTGTTAAGTTATACAGTAAATGATGTACTTAAATTACTGTACTCAAAAAATACTGTACATTACCTTACTAGTTTATTATTACAGTATCGTCGTATCATTTTTATGATATTACAGTACAATGTATGTATATAAAAAGAAAAGAAATATGTACTGTTTATTTTCTTCTTTTAGTGGCGTGCCATCTAACAACTAACTAACTGACTAACCAAAGAGACTAACTGACTAACTAAATATCGGCTGCCAGCATCTTCTTGAAAAGTACCCTTAAAAGTTAATGCTCAAGATATATCTGCTTGGGGTTAATATGATTTCATTGATCTCTTTCAAATTGCATTGTGGCAAGCAAGATATTGCATTTGTAGGCTGTTATTTTCCATTATTTTATGGTTTTTTATTTCATTTCATGGGTGGATGATAATGCATGAAAATTATCTTTAATAAATTTACTGTTATGATCATTTGAAATGCAGTTTGTTCATTTCATCCCTTTTTAACGGATTGTACACCATCTTTTGTCTTCTCTTGTGTAGTAATAATAACCCAAGATTTTCCAATTTGTCTTTCTACTTCAGTTGTAATCTGCCCAAACACCTACTCACTTCTAGTTTTTAAAAGTATACTAACTATGCTAAGGGACTATCACTTCATCAAATCACTGAAAGAGATCTGTTGATTTTAATCACTGTAACAATACCTATTTGTCTTGTGCTCCTGAATTTATTTATTCTTTATTCTTCATAGCTCATTGTTTAGGTTTTGTTTTTAAATCATCCTAATTTTATTCTTAAGTAGTCTCTTTTTCCAGCTTTTTTTGAGTCCAACCTTAATGCTTTATACAACAGTGCTAATTCTTTACATTTTCTTTACTAAGTCTTTATTATTCATCTCAATGAATAGCGTTACGTATATTAAGAACTTAGTTCTTATAAAGTTTGCTGCTTTTATGCTTTAGAATATCTTGAAATGGTTTGAAAGGTCAAAAATAAATTTAGTAATTCTATTTCTGAATAATAAAATTTAAAAAATCTAATCCTTTTTAAAAAGATATCTTATTAAATATAGGTACTATAAACCCTTCCAATTAGGCTGACCAATTCTTATTAGTTAGAATTAGTGGAGGTGAATTAAATGAGTGCTTATATGGAGTGTGGGTGCTTATATGAGCAAAGTCAAACTTTAATATAGTATTAATGAAATAATACATATTATAATGACTGAATAGAATGAGAATTAAATGTCTGAAAAATTACATATGATTGTAACATTTCAATTCAGTGTTATAAGATCCTGACTGAAGTACTTTTTTTATAGCCAAGGGTTCATTGTTGATGTAGAAACCAAAACTTAATTAGTTGGAAATAATTGAATTTTGGATCTGAGCATGAAATTTTAATTTAGTGAATTACAGTGGGGTAGTTATATTGCTAAAATCTAAATCTGATTACTAAAGTCGGTCAGCTTAAAAATTGCAACATGCAAATAACATTCTACATTCTAAGGTTGCACATATTGATGGTAAATAACATAATCCAACATTAAGGAATTTGTTTGTTAATGTCAAAATTTTAGTTATAGAGTTTATTTTGTCTTGCTGTAATTTTTAATTTTTGTGTTAGATTTCCTCTTCTGACTCATGAGACTCTTAGAGGATAATAATGTTCTAAAAGCATCCTGGAAAATGAGACATACATTGTTATTTTTCATGTTAATTATTTTTTTATAATGAGTGTAAAAGAATTATTATTTATTCATCTTATTTAGTAATGAAATGCCGTCGTACATTATAAAAATATTCATATTATTAAAAAGTCTAGTAACAGAATTCTATTGAAATCATTTGACTATAATAATCAATAAAATGTAGTATTATTTTGAATAATTTCATGTGCTTTCTTCAGCTTTAGTATTTTAGAAAAACACCAATTGATATTTATTGCATGAAAGTTAAATGTATTAAGGTAAATAAGTGTTAAACATGAAGTTAAGTTAAGATTGGTACAAAATCCTACTACAGAAAAGTAACTGGATTTTACACTACTAAAAAATTTAAATACCAAATATCCTAGTAAAGAAAAAAAAAAGTGTAGTATGTATGTTTAATACGTGTGAACTTATAAATACTTGTGATGACATGTATAGATCTGAACGAGTCTGTGTTAGAGTCTGCTGAAAACACTAGTTATCTTTAAAAATTAACAGATTCTTTTTTTTTTAAGAGGAGAGAATTCAGAGATTTTTTTTTAGCTTCTTTGTAAATGATAATTGTAGGTTGAGTTATGATGGTATCTGCTTTGCATTAATTTTTTGTGTTCAGTGTTTTCTTTAGCGTTAGACCATAGGATCTTTTTGTTGTCCAGTTTTCTGTTTGATGCATTAATATAGGTATTTCAGATTCTAAATATTTATTACCTTCCTACTTGAATGTAGTTTTTTCCTTTATAACAGTAAATAATGTTAGTTGTTTTTTCTGTTACCGTTATTTTTTTTTGGTTTATAATTTTTTTCTTGATGGTCATGACATACTAAATAATGAATATTTCATTCTTATACCAGGTTTTCATATTCAGTTTCAGCAAGCTTTTAAATAAAATTTCTTTATTTAAATTTGAAATTTGTTGATATGTTTGATTGCAACACATAACTTACATAACATACAAAACATATCTACTTATTTCTTCTTCTTTTAAGAATATTTCCAGTATCTTATGACATTTCCAGTAATAACCTTACTACTTAATTACGTACATAGTAAAATTACAAATCTCTATTGATATGGTTATGTCTTTTATTGTTGTAAAAACTGCTTTATAATTTTAGCCTGTAATTTCAACTTATATCATTTTTATTCTTTCACGTAAATGGCATTTGTAACGTTCAATTTTATTACATTATTAACAGTTTTGTTGAATATTACAGTAGTTTTTCTAATATTTTTACTTTATATGTTGCAGTTAAAAATAAAAATAATGTGTAATTATGTGATATTTATTTGATTATGTAATAAAAACATTTTTTTTTTTTTTACTTCTATATAATTTAAAAATAAGCAGAAATGTGAATAAGACATTAAAAAGTCTAATTAAAAAATTTTAATTTTTTCTACTATTAACATATTAACAGTAGGTTATAATTAGGCCTAATTAGTTATGAGTTACAATACAATAAAGTATAAAAAACAATTTTTTAAAACTTGTTAAAGTTGTACCCAATATTATGTTAATTATACATATGATTTAAAGACAAAAAAAATAAAAAAGGACACTTCTGTGTCCTTTTTTTGCTAGAGAAACAATCTTTTAATTATCCTCAATTCCAGAGTATATTCAGTCACTGGAATTCTACACAGATGAGGAATAAAAATTCTATCGACTTGACTTTTGCTAACCAATAAAATGTTAAGCTAAACTCATGTGGATAGAATCCTTTTAAATGCTATGTGACTATCTAATTTGTCATTTTGGACTGTAATCTTTATTTCTCATTCTATTGGATAGACCAAAATTTTATATGTAAAAACGTTTTATGTAATCTCTTAATATTGAGTTGCAGCATGTCTATTATTATTATTATTATTATTATTATTATTATTACTGAAAGTATGGAAAATAATATATATTTTTATAAAGTTTAATCGTTTTTCTATTTATATTTATGTGTAGAATTTTGAATAACACTTTTAGGCATTTCATATTTTGAATTAAGATTAGGGATTATATATTTTTTTTTTAGTTATTGAATAATTAATTACTTTAGGTAAAGTTTATGGCATGTTGCCGAAATTCACTGAAATTAAAGGTTACTACTGATGAAGTGCAATTCACACCTTTTTTTATTTAATAATCAGGTTTTTGCTGGTTTTTTCTATATCATATTTATGACGAGCTTATTTTTAAAAAAGAAAACTAGCCAAAATCGAACAATTTTAATGTTGGTTAATATATTATTATGTAATTAAAGGTAAAGTGTAAATATATATTTAACTGTACTTTGCATTACAAAGCAACATAATTTATATGATATATTTTTTATATTAAATTTATCTATCCCTTTGTAATTCAATCCACTGAATATTTAATGCGGAAAAATATATGAATTACTTAGGTCTTTGAGGATGTGCACATAGGTACCTGATGTGGATTAGAATTCTCAAGCATAATCTTTATTAATAATCAGTACCAATTATTTTACCTTATAAATAAATCATACATTATGTTGGCCTAATATCAACCATGATGATATTAAAAATAATACAACCATTACGCAGTATCTAGTTATTTTATAAAATAATTCACCTTCCTGAATAGACCAATGTAAAAATTACATATACAGATTGCATATACCAACGTAAAAATTGACATTAATGTAAATTGTAATATCTAAATTATGTGTAAAAGAAATTAAAAAATTGTTTAAAATACCCATCCAACCCGTTTTAGTATTTCATTGTTTTCGCTAAGTTTTCCTAGGTAAACGTCCAATATTATGCCCAATTTTTTTTCATAACCATTAATGTTCAGTCAAGAATATTAATTTTTAGTATTGTGAATTATTCTTTTATCAACTTTCAACGGTATAATCGTGTATGTACTCATGTAATGTCAAACTACCTGTTCGTTAAAAAATCTACCAGCCAGTTTTGAATAACATTTTATGTTTAAAAATTGTAGATTACACATGGTAAACACTTAATATTTTTGTAACTTAATACAATTACATATATTAAATAAAGAATTTTGTAAAAAAATATGCATAAAATCACAGCCACTTTTTCGACTTTCAGTAAACCAGAATAACAACATGATTATTTATTTTGTAAAATTTCACAATTTCTCTTATAATATCATGAAGGTCTTGTGATGGTGTAATAAAAACTGGTTCAAACTATTTTGTATTACTGTGTAAAATTAATTAAAATTAAATCGGTGTTTAATAAAAGTTAGTTATATTTTTGGTTAACACTTGTGTGAAACAGGATATGAATTGTTCCTTACATTTTGTGATTCTTTTCTAAGATATGATAAATTACTCTGAAAAAGGTTGTGACATATTACTAGTAACATTAGCTGCTACCTGAATTTAGGTTAATACATTTTTATGTAATATTAAAATTATTGGTTCAGAGAGTTTAAAATTGTTAGTGCTTACAAGAAATAGATAGGGCAAATGCCTTCAGGTCTATAGAAATTGCCACATGCATTATACTTGCTTTTTTTGTATGTTGTATTTATTAGCACATGTATTGGAATTGCTGGAAACTATAATTTAGCTACATTATGTTTTTTTAATGGGTCATAAATCTAGTTGATACTTTTAAAGTAATAATAATGATGAATTACAATTATCATTGTCAATTAATGGGTTATTTATGATGGGATGTAATATAATATGTAACTAAAATTATTAATAGATATTATTATTCTCAGATTTTATATCATTTTAAGAGAGTAAGATTCCTGTAACAAGTGGTGATTTTATATATGTTAATATTTTTCTGATGTGGTTACCTATGAAAACATGACCATAATAATCAAATGTGGCTTTTAAGAATAAAATAAAATTTGAAAATTAAATTAATATAGTTTTACAGCATGGAAAATGTTAATTATAAAGTAAACATTACCATGGAAAAATTATATCAACCACTTTTGTTGATGATCTTTGTTTATGACCTTCAAACGTTTATTGTTCAGTAAAATTATTTACTTACATCACTTCACTACTTTAGGCTTACACTAAATTACCGCTATCTGCTCCCTACACTTTCTTTTATGAAAAATGAATTTTGTAGCCCTTAAACCTACAAACTTGACTGGGTTTTAAAAAGAACTGTTCTACTGCAGTGGTCTAATATTATAATATTTAAATACTGAAATTTGCCTACTTAAATTTCATCTTCTGAAAAGAAGATGAAATTTTTCTCTATCTTTATCTATCTGAAATTTACTTATATCTTTTCTAAAAGAGGTTTTACTTTTTAAAGTAAATAAGTTATTATGTTTTTTTTTATTTATTTAGATATGGTATCTACTATTTGTCCTTATTCTTCTATCACAGTTTAATTCCCTTCTGTTACAGTACAATCATTGACATTTAATTCTAGAATTTTTTTCTCACTGACAAAATTTATATCAAAAACATTTTTAATTTGCAAAAGTAACTACTGAAAACTTAAAAAATACATTCCTTTATTATATTTTTTTATTTTAATGAATGCAATATTTAATTCAAATAGCATAATTTTAATAATAAAATTTTATACTTAATGGTGTTTTTTTAAAAAAACTGTGATTGCAGTAAGGTTAGGAACCAAACATCTTAGAAAATAATAATACGAACACAATAAAAAGTTTCTCGTTATAAAAGTTTGTTATTTTTGTTCGCAAAAAAAATAATCATCTCCAGTAGCAGCAGTATCAAGAAGGTGGCCACTGTTAAACATTTAAATGTGTCATAATATATTTGTTTTAGGTACCATCTAAGGTTATTATAAATAATTTTATAAAAAAAAATGTTGTAGCTAATTTACACTGACTAGTTCCTAAATACATGAGTACTTCCTTCAGTACTGAGTAGTTCCTTGTACAAGTTACATTAGTTCCTAATGTAACTTGTACAATGTTGACAAAATTATAATGTATACAGCTTGTACTCTCTACTTATCTAAAGTGCTTCGGTTTTAATATATTAATTGTGTTTAAATGGTTTTAAAAAATTATTTTGGAAGATTGCAGAAGGAGAGAGAAAAAGAGAAAGGCAGCTAAGAATTTTTAAAAATGAAAATTTATTTTATATTATCCCTTGCATTATTTTACTATTAGGTGTGTGATTATATTTTATTATTGTTTTTTTGTTAGATGTTCTTTAAATTAACTAATTTTTGCATACGGAAAAATTAAATTTATGATCAATTCTGTGTTTGCATTGTTAAGTAAAGTTAGTTTACTTGTACAATGTTGTCAAAATTATAATACATATAGCTTGTACTCTACTTATTTAAAGTGCTTCTGTTTTATATATATATATTTAAAACAAATTTTAATCTCTTAACTGACTTATGTTGTTTCAATTAATATCCCATTTAGGAAAAATTTATTTGCGTTTTGGCGGCTAATTGATAGGTTGTTAGCTATATGTACACCCACACACTGCCAACTTGACAATATTATGTTACCTGATAGATTGGCAGCAGCGTAGATGTACCTTTGAGTAGGACCCCAAATATAGCTGCTTAATTTGTAACACCTCAGCTTTGTTAGTTAGCATGGAAGATTTCAGCATTGGTACTGGCATTTTGTTGATTATGGATTTTCAGGAGATGGATAACACAAGCAGTTGTTCGGTCTACTAAAAAAATAGACTCATCATGTCTATTATGATGACAGTAGTATCTAAAAATTTTCAAGATTAAAAGATTCTACTTGTGCTGCCTGGTATAATTTATAAAGTTTTAATTTAAGAAGTTATCAAGGGTATTGTTGAAAGTAAAAATTTTACATTTTTGACTGTTCATATTTTAGTCCACTTTTCTATATAATTACTGTCAATATTGAAGCATTTGAGGTAGCAATTTACTTGGTTCAATTTTTGATATTATACCCACATTACCAGGCAATGGTTAACTGAACTATACAATTTTTTTTAATCTGGTTTCATTCACCACGTGATGGAAGTCACTTAGATAGAGCTAAATGTGAACTACATGGTAGGTGACTGAAATATCCCATCTTAAACTTCCAAAAAACCATGTGCAACAGATACACGATGTATTGTAGACGTTATTATCCAATAACACAGTGCACATTGTCATCTTTTCCATCAACTGATTTGAATAATGCAACACAAGGTCCATTTAATTACAAACTTTTGTAGTAATTATCTTAATTTCTTAGTTGCCTACAAATTTTTTCCAGTACCATATTTTTTAAAAAGTCAGTTGTCAGTATTTTGCAATTGTTAATGTTGTCTTATTCATTCTAAGACTTCGTAAATTATGTGTAAATGACCATAGAGAGGTTTATCAAAATGTAAACTGGAGCAAACAATTTCACCAAATTGATTGTTGTTGAATCCTACAGATAAAAAGGAAACATTTAAAAAAACTTTTCACGACTGTATGAATTTTTTATATGGTAAATTTATAATATGATTAATTAATTAATTTGATTTTTGATTTGCTTGTGTAGCTGGATGTTCACATTATCCATGTTAACTAAGAAACAAAAAAGTGGGAACAGGATTGTACTAAAATATTTCAGGATTTGTTTGATTTGATGAACTGCTGCCTCTTTGAAAATCTAATATAATATTAACTGATCCATGAAGAGGTAAAGAGAACTTTAAAATGCTGTAACCATTTTTTGTTTTTTAGTGTAATGTGAATTATTAAGTTACTGTAAAAAAACTTTAACGTGTTATTTATTAACTATTGATTGGTTTTATTGATTTGCTCAGTTACAGAATGATTTGCTACTTAAGTAATACAGAATTTAAATATTTTATTTAGATATTATTAAAGTATGTTGTTCTTCTATTGTATTACTTTCATTCATTTAATTATAGTAACTTCTATAAATGTAATAAAAGTTCTCTTTGTAAGACAAAAAAATTATAAAAACAGGAATTTTAATTTGTATACGTTTCATTTTTATATCATTTTAGTATTATTTAATTACAATAAGCTATTTTTATTGGTAATTTAAAATTTAGTCTTTTGTATAAAAACAGAGATCAATATTAATTTTGTTTTAATTATTTATAAAAATTGAATGGACTTTATTTCTGTTAAGATTTATTAATGGCAGCATTAATAATAATGTATAAGTCTGGTTAAATTAGTAATATCTATTCCATATCTATATTCTGTGATTATAATGTATTTATAAAATTAATAAAATATGTTTTATTTTATTATATACTTAATAGAAAAAAATATACTCATTGTTATTATTAATTATAAGTATTAATTATTGTTGAGATTTTGTATTTGAGAGGATCCAGAACATCTGTGTTTTATATTTTCTTTATATAACCTATTATAATCATATTTATTACCTAATATGAATGTGATTGCTTGGAAATATATTTTCATTGAATTTTCTTGTTAATTGACCCATTATTTTTTTTTATACTTAACTCTTTCTATCCCAAATTTTGCAAATTTAAGGGAAAGGTTTTTTCTTCTATTTTTTTGCTTAATACCCCTTAAAAAAGACAAATATATTTTTTATAATTTTTTTTTCTCCTTATATATTGTGGTAGTAACTATCAATAATATATTTTCTTACCAAATATCAAGATATTACAAAACATGCCAAAATATAAAAAAACATTAATAATTGTAAAAATAAATTGACTATTCTAAAACCACATAATTCTAATAAATCAGTGCAAGAGTATACTAAAACAAATCAATTTAGTAAAGAATAATTTCATATCTAAAATTTGTGTTTTAAAACAACACAGCTAAAATGTTAAAGAAAAATGTTTATAAACGAGATCATAGGCATCCAACTAGAAAAAAGGAACTATAAAAATACTAGGATTCACACTAATAAATTATTAGCTTATGAATTGATCTTCAAAAATTAAAATAAAATAAACAAAAATGTGAGCATCAAAACCATACAACACAGAATGTAAACAGTACATTTTATTAAAGCAAGACTGCATTGAAGTTCCATCTAACGGTAAATTTAAAAATAAATAGATGTAGTTTTAATACAACATTGGTACAATGAGGAAATATTAACGATCAATGGCCACACACGTCTGTAAAGATAATGTTGATTTAAAACAACACAGGGATAGAAAGGGTTAACACTTCTTTTAATAAGAAATATAAACATTATGGTACATGTTAATTTGAAGATGATTACTGATCCTCGTATTAATGATTATAAATGTGAATATATATTTATTTTTATTTATATTAGTAATACAATTAAGGATAATGAATAAATAAATAAAATATATATATTTAAAAGGGGTGAATTAGATTATTAGTGGTGAATGTTGTAATGGGTTAGTATCATGACTACTTATATTAATTTTATTTATTTATGTAACAGATAAGATTTAGTATATATATTCATTCCATCACATACATATCTATGTACCTCTTTTTCTAAGTGTTTATTAAATTTATTTATTTATTTAATATGTGTTATGACTGTAAATGTTTCTTTTTTATGACTTTTTTTAATGTTATTTAAGTAATTTAATATTTTGTTATGTTATTACAATAATATTAATAAAGTAGTAATTAATGTGTAATTTTAATACTTTAATAGATTATTTTGAAAACAAATCTTTTTTCTTTTAATTTATTTTTAATAGTTTTTTCTATTTCATGTTAGTTATTAATATAGCATTTTAGAATATTTTCCTGGGACTGTTCTACATGATTAATCCATGACATTTTGGGATTTGTGTAGTGAACAGTACGTTTAATCCTTCATTAGGTACGGCTGATCTAATAGATCGCAAAGGGATATTCATGCTGCCTACACTTAAACAACAGGTGCCATTACTCTCCCCTCTCGCCTACCTTCCTAACCGCTCATTAAGAGAGAAACAGTGTGTTTCAGTCTGTCGCCAGCCATTTTTTGGGAAACTGCTAGTGTATTTGTTTTGTCAGATTGTCTCATCCAAAGTTGCAAGTATTTTATACTCTACATTTTGGTAATTTTTAATTAATATGTGTAACAAATTAAAATTAGTATTCTCTGTGAAAAAGATTTTGTAGTTAGCTTAAGTCCATTCTTCTCTGGTAGAGTTTGATCTGTCAGATCACCACAACTAATCAGGGGTTTTTCCTTGTTTCAGTTTTTCAGTGGCTTCTGAAAGGAAATTTTTTTAGAAAATGAAGATGTGCAAGAAATATTGTCCATGCTGTGGATGAGAAATACAAAGACTCCTTTCAATCAGGCAAGGAGGCGACGTAAAGAAAACATATTACTCCATCTTCCAGGTATGAAAGGTACTAGCAAAAATGAAAATGCTATATTTAATATCTGAAATCTTCTTTCAGATAATGATACATTGAATATAATTGTTCTATGTACCAATCAATACATCGCGAAAGTACGAGAGAAATTCCAAAAAGAGTGAGATGCTCAAGACACCAATTTTGTAGAGATAAAAAGTTGTATTAGACTTTTATATTAGCAGGTATTTACAAGTGCAATCATATTAATTTAGAAGAGTTATGGCAAAATATAATTTATTTAAAATGATTATGGGTTTGAAACGATTTCAATTTCTTATACGTTCGTTGTGTTTTGATAACTGTGACACAAGACAGGAAAGGAGAAAAACAGATAATTTAGCTCCAATCAGAGATGGTTTTGAATGTTTTATATTTAACTGTTATAAGAATACACTCCAGGCGAATGTTTAACTTTGGACGAGATGTTTGTTCCTTTTCGTGGAAGATGTAAATTTCATCAGTATAATCCATGGAAGCCCTACTCGATATGGAATTAAGATCTTTCCTTAGTGGATGCAAGAATAAATTATACCATGAACTTAAAGATGTATGCAGGATCTCAACCTGAAGGGTTTTATGTGTTCAGCAACGAACCAGTAGATGTTGTCAAACGATTAGTCAAGCCTGTGTCTGGTTCAGGTCTAAATATAACATTTGATAATTGGTTTTGTGATTATACACCTATTTCTGAACTAAAAAATATGAAGCTATCTATGGTTGCAACGATGAAGAAAAATAAACCAAAAATACCAGAGCCATTTCTTGACAAAAGACGACCTCAATATTCCTCGATGTTTGGTTTCCAACATGATTCAACCATATTATGTCCCTACGAAAGGGAGAAATGTTGTTCTTTCAAGCCTGCACTATGATGAAGAGATTGACAAAGGTATAGGTTTACAGAGAAAACCTGAAATTACATTCTACAATAATACTAAAGGGGAAGAGTGGATAGTGTCGACCAAATGTGTGGCAATTACAGTGTGTTGTGGGTTACAAAACGATGGCCAATGGCCATATTTTTTGCCATCTTGAACAGTCGGAATTAACAGTCAAGTAATATAAACAGGAGACAAAAATAAGGAGAAAAGCAGAAGAGATTTCCTGCGAAAGCTTGTCAATGGATTAGTGATGGAACAAATTGAAAGAAGACATCAAAACAATACGGGATTTCAAAAGCCGTATCATTTTGAAAGCATAAAGAGAAAGGCTTGTGAGCTATGTCAAATGCAAAATATGCAAAATAAAAATGTATACCTATGCCTTGAGCGTTGCAGAATGAGATGCCCAACAGACTGTTGGGAGAGACAGCAAGTGATAGTGATACTAATTTATGTTGTTAAAAAATCATTCCCATTTGTTTTTAGATATTTTTTTAACCTGTTTCCTATAAGTGTACTGTCTTACGAAATGCAATTTTATTAAGTATTTATATCAGAGTTTCCTTTAATTCTATTTTAATGTTTTTATTTCATTTTAAAGTTTACTTTGTATTACAAAGTTATTGCAGCATTTACATTTTATAATAAGACTAAAAAACTAGTTTCTTAGAATATATTTTGTAAAAATAAAGTTTTTTCAAAATTTTTGCTACTGAGGTTTTTAACTTGCCTATAATCCCTTCATTCATTTACCTTATTTTTATGTGTGTAAATTTACATAAAATGGTATGATAAAGTGTTTCAACATAATAAAATGCATTTAGAAGCCTTCATAAACAATGCAAATTAATATGATCTATTAGATTGCTGCGACTATTCTAGCACGCCAGAGAGCTGCATCTAATGGAGGGTTAAGCAACTCTTCATTTAGGCTTCACTTTTCTGAAAAATTCTTAATAGTATACACTAAGAAACTATACTAGAAAAGTATATAGTGTAGGATATTTTGTACTGAAAACCTATATACATTTTTAAAGAAAGAACTACTTCTGACGTATGTATCTGTGGTAGAATCATTAAAGAGGCAATTAGATTGATGGGGAATCAGTATGATTGGTAATCTAGAAAGTAAAGATCATTTAGCTTTAAAAATTAAGTAACAGGAAAAAGATATAAAATTGCTAAGAGCAAGTTTTGGACTATTAAGAACTACCCAATAAAACTTGGTTACAGCAATAGATTGGGGCCTGGGATTATCGTATAGAATAATAATGCCATGAAAATCCACTTTTCTAATTTTGGACGGTTCACCAACCTTTACTGAATGTCTGAAAATATTAGTCAACATTTATTATAATGTTTCTTACTGTGAACTCCATCTAGAGTCTCCTTAGAATCCCAGAATATTGTCATCTTGAGTTTTTATGTGAAACGTTTGAATTTTTATAGCCTTTTTTAAAGTTGGGATGGTGCCATTCAGTTACTTTGATGCAATACTAAGTAAAGAGCAAGTATATTTGGGGAAAAAATTTGTAACTGTTAGAGTTATGTATTTATTTCTTTTTGGACTTTCTTTGGAATAGGGCCATGGCATTGGATTTTTTAGTAAAAAAAAGTGATGGGTTTTATAAAACCTAACAACCAAGATGTCACTACCAGCAAGTTGTCAGTTGGGATGTTGTCCTATAAACTACTGATTAAAGATAAAAGATTGTTTTAAAGTATGAACCTCAAATCTGTCACAAGTGATTGACAACCCAATCGGTCTTCTCATTAACATTTGTTAATCTATTATTTAGTTTTTCACATTTCATTCATTTATTTTTAGATCAACATGCTTTGATTACAGATGAATTTAAGATATGTATTTTATAATTGTACAAGTAATGTTCATGAGCACTGACAGAAAGGTTAGAAAGACAGACCCATTGCAAACTGGTGAGAAAGAATCACCTGCACAGCAACTGTGTAGTTTTTATTTACCAGACTGCCAATTGCCCTCATACATTATAAAACATCAAGGTTTAATAAATTTGATAATAGAGGGAAGGTTAATAAAATAATAAATGTTGAGAAGGGTAAAAAAATTGATTGATATGTATATATATACATATATATATATAAAGAACCTGTAATGTAGTAAATATATGTTGAGAACAAAACAGAAAGAAATTGATGATAATCAGTTAAAAACACTGATGAATTAAAAAAAAACTCCATTCTTCCTTATTTGATATTGAATAATTGGAATATCAGTTGGAGAACCTCATATAATACTACAATTTACACCAAACTATACCAGCCTTTTATTGGAATACTATAATTTGTGTGCCTAGGAGGTGACAGATTAGTTCAGAGATACCAAACTGGAGCAAGTATCATTTTTTACATTGATTGTAATGAATCTAAATCTATTAATCACATAATAAAAAAGCAAACTTCAAACCTTTTCTGTTTATGACAATGTAAAATTCCCAAATTCTGTTATAATGTTGCCATTGCTATTGTAAAGGCATCTTCGATAAAACCCTGATCTTGTTCTGAATTGATTAAATATGTGAAGTGGTATCAATGACTAAGTTAAGAAAGCAATGGGAAATCATTTCACTATTTGTTTCAGAGAACAACTATGGCATTTTTAGGAGTTACTTGTGTCTCATGTTGTTCACTTAAGGGATGTAGTTAAAAGGCACGTACAAAGTTTTATTCTTCCTGAATTAAAATTTAATCAAAACAATTAAAATCATACAGAGCGTGTCAAAAGTAAGGAAACTCTTCAAAAACGTTAAAACCGTTCTAGATAGAAAACTGTAACTTTCAAGATAAGGTCAACTACTTTACCTTTTGACAAGAAATAGAATTTCACCATCTCTTAGGGGTTGTAACTCAAATATTTTAAATGGTATATTTTAATGGTAATGTGTGATGCATCATTTTAAAGGTCTCTTCTTTAAATAAAAAGTTGGTTGATATCTGTACTCAATATGGTGGCAGGATACAGTTTGGATTTTGAAAATTACTAAATTTAGTAAGTTCAAATAATAAAATTAAATAAAAAGAAATTAAACTAAATTAATTTTTTTAAAGTTAGATTTAGATTTTTAAAAAAATTAAAAAATTTTTTTGTTTCAATTTATTGTGTAAATAAATAAAAATATTATCACCTAATCATGTTGAAGCTGATCATTGATCATCTCCATAGTTGCAAAAATGAAGTTTCCTTCATTGATGTGTAATTTTACATTGTAAGTGTTTCATTAATACTGTTAGTTTCTTATGAGAATTTGTGATCGGTTGGCTAACGACCTACCTTTACGCATTTTTAAGCCACTTTTTTTATTTACATCTTTACCTTTTTTTGTTATTGTTTTTAACTGAATTAATTATTTCTGTGCTACTTGCTAACATTGCTATCAACAAGTGTCTTAGTGAACAGGAGAGGGCTTTTGATGAAGGGCTTTGATAATAGAATTAGATCATATAATGAAGTTTGTGAATTGTTCAGTGCAACATTTAATAATAGTAACTATTTATGATTAAACTATTTCTTGTGTATCAATGAAACATGAAGCATCATTCCCATTATTCATAACAAAACTCTTTTTTAAAAGCATTATATAATAGTACAATAACTTTAAAACCAATAAGTAACACACAGAAATTTGAAAATGTTTACTTAAAATATTCATACACTGATAGCATTGTTAAAAATATAATTAAATATTATAATATATTTAATTGTTCTCATTATTAATCTTATTAAACTATTTACGATTCAAAAGGTATCAAATAAACCTATTTCCTATTAACAAGTAAAAAACTAAAAATACATATAAAAATATATGACGTCAATTAAAAATAAAATAAAGTAAAAAACATACTAGATATATGGCCAGCCAATTGTTTGGTATTGTTGATGTGCGAGTGTGAGGTAGTGGGTATTCCTTTGTGTGTAGTCAGTGTGTGGCAAGATATTGTGAAAGACAGATGTTTGTGCAATCTTAAGTGTATAATTAGCAGTAATAAGTAATTCATTACAATAAAATGTTATACAGTCCCTTATTGTGTGTGTGTTGATCATTTAGCAGACAATCATTGTTCATTTAGTGAAAAAACAAAACATTTATTGGTCCTTCGAGCCAGATATGAACCAGCAACCTATGGATACAGTCCACGTCAGTTGTAGTTCTAACCGTTGCTACCCTCACATATGAAAGTATGTTCTATCATTGTTAGTATAGTACACTATACGAACAATGATAGAAGCATGTCTAAACTCCCATCCTATTTCTCCTTTATCCAGTGATTCAAATGATTTACTTCCATTAACTTCTGGACACTTCTTAATTGGTGATGTAATAACTTCTCCCATAGAGTCAGATCTACAATCAACATCAATGAACCGATTCACCAGATGGCGGGTGGTGCAGCGGAATCTCACCAACACTTTTGGTCCAGCTGGTCAAAAGAATATATCACTGGTCTTCAGCAGAGAGTAAAGTGGCAATATCAGTCTGAATAATTGTTACTTGATGATCTGGTCATAATTAAGGAGGATAACTTACCACCACTTAGATGGAACATGGGATGCATAGTCCAACTTCATCCAGGGAAGGACGGATGTGTCAGTGTTAAAACGGTTAAAACTGCAAAAGGGCTATCACTAGATTCTGTCAATTACCACTTTAAAAATAGACTACCATACAAATTTACATAAATATTTTTCATATTTTATTTTTTTTTGTATTATGCCTTTATTCGGGCGATTTATTCAGTTTTTTATTTCATTTATTAATTACTATTGTGTAATTATTATAAGTGAATAATTGTGTAATTTATTTTTCATGTGTATTTGGGTTTATTATTTTTACAGATTTAGGATCATTATAGACTGGTTTTATTGTGTTTATTACAGACAATAATTTAATATCATGTTTAGAGTACAGATTTTTTGAATTGTACCATATTTTAATTGACTTGTTATTGATGAATTTACAACATTTGTATGCATTTTTTAGTATAATTCCCTTGTATTCTTGGTTTAGTTTGGTTAATATGTATTTTGTTATCATTTAAGTAGGAATTTGTAATTTGCATGCATGTTTGTTACATTTTTTTTTGATCATTTGAAGGTGGCCCTTCATGGTGGGGGGTATGTTTGGTATTGTTGTTGGTGTGTGTGTGTGTGTGTGCGTGTCAAATTGCAGATTCATGTTTGTTGCGTGCTGATGTATGTTGATGTGCGAGTGTGAGGTAGTGTGTGGCAAGATATTGTGAAAGACGGATGTGTGTGCCATCTTAAGTGTATAATTAGCAGTAATAAGTAATTCATTACAATAACATGTTATACAGTCCACTATTTGTGTGTGTGTGTGTGTGTGTGTGTGTTTGTTGATCATTTATCAGACAACCATTGGTCATTTAGTGAAAAAACAAAACACCAACTATAGTACTGTAATATTAAATAAAATGCCTATGTAATATCTCTAAAAGTGTTGCTATCTATTGCAGTTTTTGTAAGTGTGCCCTGCCCAAATTCTCTTTGAGTTGATTCCCTGCCTACTTATATGTATGTATATAATTCTTTTCCAAAATATCTAGATTGTTATTATTATTTTTTATATCATCACTAATTTCTAAATTAGTATTAATACCTGAAATGGAATGTTTATTATTAATGAGATGATCAGCAACATCAGAGAAACCCAATTTTTGATTTTTATAATGCCTAAAAATGTTCGTAAAAAATGGCCTTAAAAGATCTACCCATCCACCATAAAGATGGTTTTACCCATATCAAAATCATAAAGAGGGGTTTATAAGATAATATATAATCTTATAAACCCTGCATAAATTGTATAAATTATATGAATCTGTATTATCATTGTTTTTTAAATATTTTTATTATGTGGTTGACAGTTTTGTATGCAGGTTTAAATGTATTATCATAATATTTAGTTATATTTTCAACAATGCTAAAGTGTATGAATATTTTAAGTAAACATTTTCAAATTTCTGTGTGTTATTTATGGGTTTTAAAGTTATTGTACTATTATATAATGCTTTTAAAAAAGAGTATTGTTATGAATAATGGAAATGATGCTTCTCGTTTCATTGATACACAAAAAAAATCAAAATTTTATACTAATAATTATACTAACAATTTATTATTGCTAATGCTTTTAAATCTTATCTGAATGTTAATAACAAGAATAATATCAAAAATATTGTAGTTTATTCTGAAGTTAACATTAATAAAATAAATTCTACTGATAAAGAAAATATGTAATATTATTAGTAGAAACTTTCATAGAATTAAAGGTGTTAAGTTGAAAATAATTGTATCATGTTAAAATCTGATAAAACTAATACACTTGTTATGTAAACTGAAAAATATAATAATTTGATGAAATAATATGTAATAAAAAATAATTTTAGTGAAATAAAAGACCCAACTAATAAGTTAAAAAAACAAAAAAACGTTTAACAGCAAAATACTGAAATATTTTTAATTATAATAATTTAGCATATCATACTAGACTATACCCTTTTGAAGCATTCTCCAAAATTAACAGGACTTCCAAAAATAAACCTGGCATCCCAATCAGACCTTTGATTATACATCTGCTCCATCTTATATTATTTCCAAAATAATAGATAAAATTTTATTAATAAATCAATATATTTACAATAAAAAAAAAGGAGATTAAGTCGGATTCTCGCCGATGTGCCTTCCCCTTGTAAGAACCAAATATTTTTAATTAAAATTTTATTTGGCTATAACTCTGGAACCAATGAAAATAAGTACCGCTTACGATATATTGTTGAAAGGCCCTCAATGAGAGCTTATTACTGCAGTTAAGAAAAAGTCCAAAATCCAAAAAAATTAGGATGAGCTTTTTTTGGACACTTTTGTTGGTTCAGTCGATTGCAATCAAAAGGGAAGGTGCACAACTAGATGTTACAACAGACCTAAGTACAAATTTTCAACATCCTGTGGCTCGTATTTGAGTTATGCGAGATACATATGTATGTACAGATGTCATGCCAAAACTAGTAAAATTGGATTCAGGGATGGTCAAAATGGATATTTATGTTGAAATCTGAAAACCAAAATTTTTCACGATCATAGTGTACTTCCTTTGCACCTTCCTTTGAACTCACCAATTACCATTTCCTCTCCAATCTAATTTGATGAAATTGAAGATTCTATTTATGATTAAATTTTGGGATAAAAGTCCTCCATAGCAGTACTCCTTCTGACATTGCTGAAAAAGAAAACTTACCAGTTTAGTTATTATTAAATGATTAGAAATAAATAACGAACAAGTCTACAAGTTGTATTAGTATAATTTTTTGTTTTATGATATACAGTTCACATATAATTCAATCCACAAATAAATTATAAAATTTATCTGTATGCTTTTTATTATGAAGAAATTTGGTGAATTAAATTATAAGAAGTGTAATTCAATTCATCAAAGTTTAGTATATTGTGGTTTTAATATAATAATTTGCCTGGGAAATAAGTCTCATTAGCAGACAATTATCACTCTATTAAGGAGCCAGTAAGAAAGTAGCTACTGCCTCAGCCTAAGAAATAAATCCAGAATTTTAACACAAGACAAACTTCAATATCAATGGATAAAGAGATTAATTAAGAGATAAGTGAAACAAAGCTAAATATGAATTGATATTACATTTAATATACAGATAATGTATCTAGATGCAATATAAAAATTAGGTAATTCCTATAAAATTATTGAAAATATAAAACATTTCATACTTTTTTCCGGAATAAAATTAATTTTAGTTTATACACAAAATTTGCCTGTAATTAATTTTTTTTGCCTTATTGATGTATCCATTTCAAAAAAAACATCATCCCTTTTTTTTGAATAAAATAAATTTTGTAAAATGGAACATTATTATTTATCTATAATAGATGTAAAATTTTTAAAAAATCATTAAAAAACAAAATTTCATGTAAAAATTATCATCATATAAACTGCAGCAACGTGCTTTAAAAAATCTACGTAAAATTTTTATTTTTATTATACTGTAAATTAAGGAAAAAAATGTTTAATTTAAAACCAATATATTAAAAAAAAAATCTATGTTGTATACAATAAATTAAAGGATTCCCTCACTTTACAATAATGTCCTAAATAGTATGGTTTTCCTTTCTAGACGATGTTCATACTTACCAGACAGACGAGATGTACACAGTTAAATGACTTTGACGTGACTGAGATGTCTTTTACTTCGTACGACGTTACAAGATTCAAAAACAACTAAATTATTGTTGTGTATGTTTCTGAATGGTCAATCATATCAGTTGTTTACTGGTTATAGACACCAGAGCGACTCACTCGTGACGTATCTTAATCCGACCAACGTTAAAAGAATAGACAAACAACTGCAAAAACAAGTTAATTACTTTTCTGTGTTTCTGGTTGGTCAGTGGTATCACAGTTGTTTAATCGCTCTAACGAATCCCTCCTGATGTAGCTTAGTAGTCTTAAATAAATAATCGCTTTAAAATATATATTTTAATTTAAAATAAAAAGAAGGAACTAATTTCAAAATGACTTTTTCACTTTTACCTATATTAAAATATTTTTTAATATTTAAAAAAAATATTAATATTAAGTAATATGACAATTTACGTCATCAGAATTACCGATCTAGTTGAAAATTAACAGAAATTTTTTTGAATAGTAATTTACAGAACTGAAGTTTTGTTTTTTGAACCGGTATTTATTTTTTCAGTTGAGAAAAGTAAGAAAAAATTTTTTGTAATATTATGTTCACTAAGACAGAAAAAGTTATTAACTTATCAGTTAAAATTGTTAAATATAAATTGAATTTGGTCATATATTAATTTCCAGACATAATATTTTTTTATTAAAGGGGATATATTAAGTCCGCGTCTTCCCTAACGCCGAAGGTTTCACGAAAAATTCCCTCATATCTTATTTTAATTAGACTATGCACTCAAATCGTTTACGATTGTGTCGTTAATCGCCAAAAATGCTATCCTCATGCCAACCAAACAAGTGCTGACTACAACAACCTCAGTTTTGTCCTACATTTATTTACTCAAGACCTCTTGATTTACTTAAAAATCAAGAAGCAGATATACAAATTTAATAAGCCTCTTTAATTAAAACGTACCCTTCTCTCTTTACTCTGATCCGCATTCGGGATTTCGGTCAACGCCTCATCATAGACAATGACTCGAGACCTCCTTTTACGTTTCTGATGCACTTTGACCTCCAGCCTTTTACTAACAACAGATTGTGAAATGACTTTGTCATCCGCTGTGACCATCAGACCTTTCCTACTGTCCTTTAATGTTCCTAATTTTCAAATTGCCCTGAAAGCTAGCCAGAAATTCCTTTCTAATTTCTTTATTGTTTTTGTAGAGCTCTCCTTCCTGTTTAGGATTATGACTTCTGGCTGTCTGCGGGCTAAGCTTCTCTCCCGCTTGCCTTTAAGCACCTAGGCGTTGACTTTCCGTTTCGAAAGTCAACACATGGGCACAGGCGCTGGTACCGGACGAAAACTGTGTCTTTTTTTAACTATGACCTTGACCAGTTAGCTTAGAGATAAGCGCCTCAAATTCGTTCGCCAAGGCAGAGAAGATTTCCCTAAACTTATTAAACCTCGGGATCACTCGTCTTTTAAGAAACCCAAGAACTGCTCACATTGTTACTCAAATTGTGCTACTAGAGGGAGAAAACTACCAGCCTTAATGAAATCACTATTCATACTAATTTTTCGTATCCCGGTGGTCGTACTTGCTTGGCATTCGTCTTCGGTGGAGAAGACAGATAAATCCTTTACTCCCTTCCCGGTAACCTCTTCAGTTCTAACCCGCTTGAGTTTTTCCATAAGATTCTTTAGACTTTACAACCGATGTCATCGCCAATGTTTCCTGAAGGAAATGAAATAAACAAAACTAATCAATCTACTATTTTGTCGGCAAGTCCACAAATGTGAAAACTGCCGAATTACGAGCAGCCGGAGGCCCGATTATCTTCTTTCACTTTTCGCACTTCTTAGCCGCGCTGAATAGTTTATGTAAGTGTAAGCAATTACAAAAACACTGATTACGGTCTCCGCTCTGAAAAGAGCGTATGCAGGCCTAATGGCCTCGATTAGTCCAGGTAGTACTAGGGCTAGCCAAGATAAGGCTCGCCGCCTTACCTGGGCGAATCATTACTCGTTACAGTGTATATTTACACCAGCAGTCGTTGCCACTTTTTTTAAAACAAAAAATCGATCGATTTACAAGACCGTCTCTGAGGCAGATGCATATCTAAATCAAACACCAGATACCAAGAAGGAACTTATCGAAAAAGTTAAAATTATGAACGCTCCACGCTTTTTGTACAGATGTTGTTAAAGTCTTAGTCGGTAAGAATTTTATACCTGGGGTAGGTAACCACTGACACCGGTTTAAATAAACACCAATGCAGACTCAAGTCACAGCGACAACTTTGATTACACGCATCAGAAGGACCAGAGTATAGGATAAGGTTGCCTCATTTTAAAGGTCATGGAAAACAACAAGTTTTTCATAAAAATATTCAGGTTTTGTTAACCCTTACCATATTCCAACGGTTAATTACTTTTTACCACTTGTTTCAAAAATGGTCACCGTATACCCCATGTAGTAGCATACTTTAATATCAAAAAATATATTGTTTTTTGATGTTTAATGATTGAAAAGTTATTTTATTTAACATTACCCACACTTTATTAACATCTTTCTGATGTCTTTCATTTAAAACCAAATGAAATATATGCAGTTTCAAAATAATTACACTGCACATTAATTATGAAGTAAATTATTTTCATTCGTATTAATTAAATTGAAAATATTGCCCTAGGATTGTTTAGGTTGAAGTTATACAAGGTTAACTTTTAGATTGTGACCTGGGTATACAACCGTTTCTGCGAAAATATGATCTGCATTTAAAAAGGTACTAATAAATATAAATTTTTTACCCTCTAATTTTTATAATTAAAAAGATGATTACAAAGAATGGAAGAAATGAAATAAGAGCAGAAAATGGAAATTTCAACACTGAGAAAGATGAATAAAAATCAGTTATTACGTTTGCTAGCTTTTTTTCATTGATTATTTAGTTTATTTTTGAATAAAAAGTAACTATTATTCCAATTAACTTCAGTGGTATATATTGAAATTAAACTCATTTACTGATACTGTTTCTTTTACATAGTGTATATAGAAGTACTGTTACAAAAACATTCATCTAGGTCACAGCAACTGAAAACCATTTTAATCTATCTGCTAGTACATTGGTTATTCTACAGAATAGTTAAACAATTGTATGGCGATTTTTGATTGTACATTTTGGTATGCAACAGACACAGATGATCTCTGCATCCAATTAAGCTCTGTAGTGATAGTAATAAAGTAAAATATTCAAATCTTGTAAAGATGAGCCATATTAGTTTTTAGTAAGAGTTCCAGCATAATAACAGTTGGTCATTTAACTGACTGGTCAATTCAATATTATTATCATATATTTTTTACTTAAATAGGTTAAAGTTAAAAGGTTAGGTTAGGTTAAAATAGAAATTAACTCCTTTTATTCACTACGAATCATTCTATTAATTAATACCAGTTCTGTTCGAGGTACAGAATTATGTGTAACTTGTACTCTGAATTTGCTCAAGAATGCACATCTTAGAAGAATGTAGACTTACTTTATCTGGATGAGTATTTCAGCACCAGATTGAGCTTTTTATTTAACTAAAGTATTATAAAACAAAGACCCCAGAAATTATTAATAGGTTTCCCTAAAATCACACAAATATCAAGGTTGCAATAAATCTTCTGGTTTTCACAGTTAGGTATGTTCAAAATGAAACTAAACTATTTCAAAATTATTATTTATTGCTTGTTTAATTGAACTTATTCTACCTCAAAGTAAATAACTACCCCCACCATTTCTTCTAAGTTGGAATGCATTCTGGTAATTGTTTCATGAATAGCATACAGAGGCCACAGTAAAATGTTCGTTAATGTCTTTTACCATCTAGAATTAATTACTTTCAGGGTGGCATTTATTTTTGGAGTTAAAAGTTCCTAAATTAAATGAACTTTGGGGCAGAGGTAGAACAAATGTGTTGTGCATTATCAAAAGTTTTTGAATAAAGGTCACTACAAGCAAGAGACAATTGTCATAATGCACACTCCTTACATCTTTCCAGTGCTTTTCACAGTTTCTTTCGATCGCTACAATACTTCCAATTAAAACTGTTTTTCTTAAGTTGTTACAAACACATGGGATATAATCAATCAATGAAACAATTTCATCCAAATGCTGATTACATTTGAATGAATTTGTTAAGAATGAGGCCTATCACTCTTAACATCATGTACGGTTCAAATTATCTTCTCCATAAGTCTCTTGCAAAACTTTTATCACATTGTATAAGTATCTTGCCCAGTTTGAAGGTATTTTAATTGGTTCCAGAGTTACAGCCAAATGAAGTATTTGAATTTTACAAAGGGAAGGTACATCGGTTCGAATCAAGACATTTACTTTTTTTTTTAAGTATATTGATTTATTAATAATTATTAACCTCTAGTTGTAAAAAAATCTTTAGCAATAAATAATACTAGAATAATAATAATACAAAAAAAATCAGAAGATAATGAAAAAACATTTTACATACTTTACAATTCAACAAATTTACTGTGGTTTTAATTATTAATATATTTAATTCATAGCGAAACGAGACCTTCAGTATGAAATATAAATTGTTTACATCAAAAATTAATTTAAATATCAGGAAAAGATTTTTGAAAGTATATGTTTGGAGTGTCGCTTTATATGGAAGTGAAAAGATTAGAAGCTTTTGAAATGTGGTGCTATAGGAGAATGTTAAAAATCAGATGGGTGGATAAAGTGACAAATGAAGAGGTATTGCGGCAAATAGATGAAGAAAAAAAACATTTGGAAAAATATAGTTAAAAGAAGAGACAGACTTATAGGCCACATACTAAGGCATCCTGGAATAGTTGCTTTAATATTGGAAGGACAGGTAGAAGGAAAAAATTTTGTAGGCAGGCCACGTTTGGGATATGTAAAACAAATTGTTAGGGATGTAGGATGTAGAGGGTATACTGAAATGAAACGACTAGCACTAGATAGGAAATCTTGGAGAGCTGCATCAAACCAGTCAAATGACTGAAGACAAAAAAAAAAAAATATATATATATATATGTCGGAGAGGCGAGGAGATTTGTCAGGGATTCAACGTTTTGTGTTTCACTCATTTTTATTATTACAAGTGGAGAATATATAAGATTATAGTAAAGTTCAATTAATAAAAATGAGTAGATAACTCGTACAATGAAATAATTACAAATGATAATTATCACTTATCAATAACTCAGTAGTACACGAATTATAATATAAGATTAATTTAATTTAGAATTCAAATAATATTAAAACAACTTGCGATAGACCGAGGCTCAGGGAAATAACGAATTCGCGATCACCAGGACGTCTGTTCGATCTGGGTTCCAAAGCAAGACTGACTTTTCTCAATATTCTCAAATAATATGCCCACTGCATATTTCCCTTTCCTTATTAATTTTATGATACCCCTATCGTCCTGGGATCCCGACTACGTTGACAAACATGTGCCTACCTAGGCCTAAGCCTACCGCAATAAAACAATTTAAACCTTATTCTACAAAATATTACAAGTAATAGTACATTTCTTAAAACTACTAAAAATACAGATATTCTAAAGAATATTCTCATCGTTTTGTCGGAAGATACTCCACTGTACTTTATTCTCCGACATATATATATATATATATGAAGTCAGATTCGAACCGATGTGTCCATGGTTACGGATCCAACAAGTTCTCACTTACACCACATAACTTCAGCGACGTGAAACAGAATTAATATATAAACTAAGATAAAATGGCGATACGGCACCACCAAAAAATGTGATAGTGGCGTCCATCACAATGCAATGATGATTGTAACTCGCTTTTAAATGCAAAAAGTTTTAATGTAGTGTAGCAAAATACGTGTATATGTAATTTAATGGGCGTACAATTAAGTCACGTGCTGTCCACATCAGATTTTTATTTGTGCATCGATATTTTAAACAAAAGTAGATTAGAATCAATGATTCTATTTAGTATCAATTGTAATCTACTTAGAGTCATTGATTCTAATCTACTAAATGAGTTGATATCAACTCATTTATGTAATCTGAATCATAATTATTCGTTTCTCCCAATGAATATTTGTAGCTACAATCTTGAATTCAAATCCGTATAAAAGAAACAGACTTTACTAAGTTTTGAACGTTTTCGATTTCAAAATCAGCTGATTTGCGATGATACCACTATTCCTCACTGACTTTGTAATAGATTTAAATATTTTCGTTAAATTTTAATGTTTTGCCAAATAAAATGTTTCCTTTTAAAAAAATCTATCGTAATAATATCTGATAGGGTTTTTTGGAATAATTTTTATTGTATGTTGGTAACTACCAACATCGATAAACTTATCGATAAGATAATGGTAGACAACTTCATGCGTCCAAAAATCATCGAGTGCAGTTTGAGGTTATGTATACAAGTTATGTTTACTTAGTGTTTGTGTATGTACTTTGTTAACAATTGATTTAATCATATTTTTATTACTTATAATACATTAACTGTTTAAATCTAATAAATAAAAATGAATATTGAATTAGATGAAGTGTGTCATTGATGATGATGAACGGTTGAGAAAATTAACTGAAAATATTTTCGAAGATATTCCTACTAAAAGCGAATTTAGTGATGATGGTGAGGTAGATCCCTATTTTAATAAAAATATATTATTTAATGAATTAGATTGTGCGAGGTCAACCTATTTCCAGCAAAGAAGAACACCAAAGAAAAGATTTAAACTTCAACTAATATTCCAGCTGATGTTCGTTTGGATAAATATGAACATTGGCCTGAACCTATAAAAAAACAAAAAATGTAAAATTTCAAATGATCTACAAGAGTGAAATGCACAAAGGGCTTATTTTATTTGTGTTTCAATAACAAAAATAAATGTTTTCTTAAACTTCATACTGATGAACATATTTAGGCTTTTTATTTGGATAATGTGAAGTGATAACGGAATAATTAATTGTGATCAGGATTTTCAGAATATTTAAGTTATTGAACGTAGAAAATAGAATTACAATATAGAACTTGTTGTTGACTAAAGGATAGTATTATAATGTTGAAAAATATCAGTGTAAATCATTTAAAAAAATAGGCTTGTGGCTTATCAAAAAGTATAGTATTAATTTTTAAAAAAGTGTTGTTTTTTTAATCCGTTTGTTTCAATAGTTTGATTATAGGCATAGAAAAGTGATTAAAAAAGTACAATAAAAATAATTTATCTACTAAAATTATCTAAACATTTTATTTTTCTCTTTATTTTTTCAAATTTACCGAAATTTCCTATTTTTAATTTTATTGTAGAGAATGATAGTTTTTTGTATGATTTACCACTAGAAAATATTTTTGTAATATAAACAAATAACATGTAAATAATTCAGAATCTAATAGATGGTCCGTAAACATAAAGTAGCTGTCAGCCATACAAAAAAGTTTCTAAATAATTTGAAAACCAATTTTTTTTTTTTTAAACTATTTTTCCTATAAATTACACATTTTTTAGTAGAAAAAAATTATTTTTTTTTAAATTTGAAAATTCATGCATTGTAGGGGTAAAATATGATCCAAAAAAATTACAATGAAATTGTAAACTGTAAGAATGTCGAAGATATTATTTCTTCCACCCAAAAAACAAAAATTTCTGTAATATAAATAAAATTGTTTTTAACCAAATGATACTGATATCAAAAACGGTAAGACACTACGTTTCTATTATCAAAATCTGTTATTAATTTAGAATTTTGTTTGAAAAAAATATATGTTATAGAAAATAATAGATATTAAATAACATTTAATCGTTCCATATATTAAGCAAAACATAGAAAAAATGTGTTACAAAACTCTTACCAGCCTGATTTCATTTATTAAACAACAAATAATCATAAGAATTGTATTTTTTTGTAAATGTGATATGTATTCCATATAAATGAGTTTTGTAACAAATTTTTTTATTTTTTGTTTATTTTATGGAACGCTTAAACATTGTTTATTGTCTATTATTGTCTATTACATATATTTAACATGTATTTTTTTTTTAACAAAATTTAAATTAATAACATTTTCATAATAGAAATGTGTAATGTCTTAACTATTTTGATATTAGTATCATTTTGTTAAAAACAGTTTTATTTATATTACAAAAATTTTTTTTGAGTGGAAGAAATGATATCTGCAAGACTCTTACCATATGGTTTACAATTTCATTGTAATTTTTTTTGGATATCACTGCCTTTTCTTAGATTATTCTTTTATTTTTATTTATGAAATACTGATTGTTGTCTTATGGATTTATTTTTTAAATATATTGCCTTTATAGAACAAACAAATATACATTTAAAAAAATTAACAATTAATGAAATCCACCTTGTCAGCATGTTGATATGAACTCTAGATCTTTCGGCTTACGTGAAAGCCATCATCAAGAGATAAAATTATTTTATTAAAGTTAAAAATTTAAAAGATCACAGTTAAAATGTAAAAGTCATGACTGTACAGTCCTACCAGCATACCGAAGGAAGATACATGTACTGTAGTAGATTATTCCTGTATTCCATGTTCTCTGTATCAGTATTCCTTTACTATACTATCGTACAGTCATGACTGTTTTACATTTTAACTGTGAGATTTTACATTTTTAACTTAAATGAAATAATTTTATCCCCTGATGATGGCATTCAAGTAAGCCGAAAGATCTTGGGTTCATATCAATGTGCTGGTAAGATGGATTTCATTAATTGTCAGTTTATTTATTTAACATATCTGCAATTCATGTTTGAGAAATTAAATATACATTTTTTGAATTTCTTTGCCAATTTTCTTTGTTGATAGTCATATCATTCACAATATACATATTTTTCCTTTTTTAATAAAACTAGTATTAATGACCTTCACAAATCAAAGATCCATGATGTAATATTGCATTGATTTTTAACATACTCTTGGACACACTTTTTTATATTTATTAAATGAACTTTTTTTTATTTCTCCATCGATTAGTTCAAACAGTTCTAATAGTAGAATAAAAATTTACCGATTGAATTTATATCTGTTTTATGTAACAAATCTTTGTTGCCACATTTGCAACAATTTACTGCATTTTGTGTTTTATTTGCAGCTATAATCTGTTGTAAGCTAATAATTTTATTATATTTTAATGCAGCAATGAAATTGTTTCATCTTCAGTACTCTCATTTACATAACAGCATTACTATTAAAACAGGGAGTAGTATATATTTTTTTAAATTTTATTATTTCAAGTACATTATCAAGTTTTTGTCTGCTACCTAGTACTATAAAGTACTGCTACCTAGCGGTGCGATTCGTAAAGCCACCGTTTTAAATAAAAAGTGACATATTTGAGTCCGACAGTTCATCAAATGGAAGAAAAAAACATTTTCTAACAAAATTTGAGGTATTCTTTGAAAGTATTCTTTATTAAAAGTCTAACTGAACTGAAACATAATGTTTTCATGCATATTTTTGAAATTTTTTTCTAATTTTCATTTCACTTTTAGGTTAGGTCATGTATAGACTGTGTACATAATTCGTTGACTTACCATACTATCCAGTTACTCTTACTGGCAAAGTTTTAACAAACTTACTGATCTAAACCAGTTATTATCTACAATATCCATTTTCTCATTTATCGCACTTATTATTGCTTAGAAGTTGTGATCAAAATGAAATATATGGGTTGTTAAAAAATTTCTTTTCTAGCAATTAAAGTATTTAATATTGTGTATATTTTAAAACATAATATACGTGGAATGCGTAAACATCGCATCACGTAAACATCTACATTATAAATTTACTTGCATTAAATTGATCTTTCTAAATGTTTATTTTAATTAAAATAGCTTATAAAATACAGATATTTCTGTACTATTACCATAGTAAAATCTTGGTCAGAACATTGACAATATTTTAAAACATTTAGTGTTACAAAAAAATAAACATTACGATAAGAAATAATTATAAGTTCTTACAATTATATTACATATTGAAATAAAATTAGTTGAGAAAAAATATCTCATATTTTTTGCCCTACATTAGTTAACATCAAACAAACATTACAATTACCTTTACTCATTCTAGATTATAAATACAAATAAGAACAAACCCTCGTTTTGATATACAAGAAATTAAGTTTCTTCATACAAGAAAGTGAAAATGGATATGAATTAGTAAAAAAAATTAAAAAATTTAACTGTTGGAAAAAATACTAGGATAGTAAATTGTGATATAAGTAACTTGTATCCTAGCATACCTATTGATAAAAAAATTCATATCATAAAATATAAACTAATAAATAATCATAAAGAATCTAAATTTACAGATAACATCATCATTATTATAATGTATATCCATCAAAATTACTTTAAATTTAATGATAAGTGTTATACACAGAAAAATACCTTGCCTATAGGATTTCCTTTGTCAGCAATATTGTCTGAAATTTACCTACAAGAATTTGAGAATAAAATAGTTTATGGCATTGTTTATACACATAATGTTTTGTTATGGACTCGTTATGTTGATGATGATTTTGTTGTTTATAATCTGGTTATGTATAATGAACACCTCATAATTTAAATAGCTTAACTCATGACAGATTAAAATTTACTTTTGAAATAGATACAAATAGAACAATAAATTTTCTAGTTTTTAATATTGAAATTAATGAAAATAATCAAACTGTAACTTCAGTACACAGGAACCCGCATCCAATAAAACTACAATTCATAGAAAATCAAATCATCCTTGGTCTCACAAAGTTAACACATATACAAATATGATTACTAGAACACTCCACTGTACACAAAATAATAAAAATAAACAGAAATAAATGCTATAAAACAAATTGCAGTTCATAATGGATGTAGTGATTTGTTAATTGATATTATTATTATTATTATGCTTTAACGACCAACATGGGACCACTTAAGTCAATTTTAGTTGGATCTTTTCTGAGAAAAGCATGTTATTTTACTCTTCCAAGCTGCCCAGTATTTCTTCATCCGTTTAGATCTTACTTTCTTTTCTTCATCCAACACCCTCTTCGTTGTATTTTGTCGTTTGTCTGTCTTTTGTTTAAATCTAATGCTTTTGTCTTTTAGCTTTGTCATTTTTCCAGTTTTATTCTGTAGGTCAGTCAGGGAAATTCCCAATTCTTTCATATCTTCTCTAATTTCTTTGATGCATCCTATTTCTAGCTTTTGGAACCAGAGATTTTCAATGATATTTCTTGAGTCTTTTTTCCGGTGTCCTTATGAGATGACCAAAGAAAGAGATTCTTTTTTTCCGCATAGTATCAGTAACAGGCTCTATTTCTTGATACACCACCTCATTTGGCACAATCCACCATTGGCCTTCTTTTTGGTGTTTTTTATTGATACACGTTCTGACAATTTTCCTCTCTATTTTCAGAATTTTTTCAATTCGGTTTTTCTGAGTGATTTTGAAAAGGGTCTTGCATACGTAGGTGACTTCTGGCTGTACTACAGTTTTATAATGTTTAAGTTTTGTTTTAGCAGAAAGGCATTTTTTGTTATATGTTGACCAAGTTAATTTTTGGGATTTAATCATTTTATTTGTCCTGTTTTGCCATGTTACTTTTTCATTTAAATTATAAGTTATTATTTCCCCTAGATATTTAAATTGTTTTACTATTTTAATTTTCTGATTGTTTACCGTAATGTGCTCTATTACCAGAGGATCTATGGCCATTAGTTCAGTTTTTTCGAAAGAGATATGAAGCTCTATCTTTTGTGCTAGGTTTTGAAGGCTCATGATTTGTGTTTTGGCTTCTTGAATATTATTTGCTAAAAGAGCGAGGTCATCTGCAAATCCTAGGCAATTTAGTGTGATGGAGTTTTTCTTAGTACCCATTTTTATATTTTTGGGATTTATTTCATACCATTTTCTCATGACAAATTCGAGGGCGCAGTTAAAAAGGAGTGGTAAGAGGCCGTCTCCTTGCCTCAATCCAGTTTTTATGTAGAAGGGTTGAGAGAGTTCACCTCTGAATTTCACTCTGGACTGGGTAATGGTTAAAGTTAATTTTATCATGTTTACGAGTTTAGGGTGAAGGCCCAGGTTTCTCAGAATATTCAGCATGGATGGTCGGTGTATACAATCATAGGCCCTTTTAAAGTCGATGAAGGTGATTATTAATTGTTTTTTTCCTTCTTTTATATAAGTCCATCATAAGTTTTAGGGATATTATTTGCTCCGGGCAACCTCTCCATGGCCTAAATCCCCCTTGGTATTCCCCAAGTTCCAGTTCAAGTTGGTCTTTGCATCGGTTGTATATGATTCTCGACAGGATTTTGTATGTGCAATCCAGGAGAGATATGCCTCTGTAGTTTTCCGGATTAGTTTTATCCCCTTTTTTATGTAATGGATAAATGAGGGCTGTCCAGTGTTCTGGAAGTCTTTCTTCGTTCCATATTTTCACGAGGCATTGATGTAGCGAAGTTTTGACTGAATAAACTGATGAGTGTTTGCAGAGTTTTGAGAAAAGCTGGTCTTCTCCGCTTGCTTTGTAGTTTTTTATTTCATTTAAGGCTGCGAGAACTTCTTGAATTGTTGATATTTACCGGTGAAGTTTTAACTGGAGTTTCAGTGACAATCTCAAAAAGCTCTAGGGAGTCGTCACAGTTGAGGAGTCTATTGAAGGTTTCTGCCAAAATTTCAGCATTTTCTTTATTGGTGTGGGCCATATTTCCTTTTTTTCCTCTCAGCATAAGGGTGGGTGGTTCATATCTTTGAAGAGCCTGACCAAAAATTTTATAATAGTGTCGGGAGTTAGTTTTCTTGGAACTTTCTTCTATTTGCTGAATCAAGTTTTTTTGGGCTTGTCGTTTGGTTCCTCTTATAATTTTCTGAGTTATTTTCCTTTGTTTGGTGAATTCATGGTTAGATTCTTCAGTTTTCTGGGTTTGGTGGTTGATCCAAGCCCGGTGTCGGTCTTTGAATTCTTTGTCACATTCTTCATTCCACCATTGGTGTTTTTTTCTTGGGTTTATAGGGGCTAGTTCTTCAGCTATTTCTTTCAGTTGGGATGTCAGTTCTTTTAAATTATTAGTTAATTTGATTTTTTTTGTTGTTTCTTCAAAGATGCCATTGTTTATTAATTTATGTGGATCATAAGCTCTTTTGTTTTTAGGTTGGGATTTTTTCTTTTTATGCGGGGTGAATTTTATTTTAACTTTAATTAAGTAATGGTCCGATCCAGTATCTGTTCCTCACAAGACTTTTACATTATAAATCTCCTTGTGATAATTCCGGTCCATGCAAACATGATCGAGTTGCCATTCCCCTTTTTTCCAATCTGGGTGTTTCCAAGTCTTCAATTTGTTTGGTTTTCTCATAAAATAGGTGGATTTTGAGATCATATTATGGTTTCTGCAAAATTCGACAAGTCTTTGGCCGTTCTTGTTAGTTTTCTTCTGGGCAGGCAATTTCCGATAATATCACGATATCTTCGTTCTTTACCAAGTTGGGCATTAAAGTCCCCTATTAAAATCTTGGTGTGGGTCTTATTTATGTTGTTTGCAGTTTGGTCAAGGAGTTCCCAGAATTTGTCCATCTCTTCTCTATCTTTTTTAAGATTGTTTTTGTCATTGGTGGGAGCATGGACATTTATTATGGTGTAGAATTTATTGGCTGATTTTACGGTTAAGGTTGAAATCCTGGGGGAGTAAGACTTAAATTCTACGACTGAGTCAATTATTTTAAGATTGATTCCAGATCCTGTTCCGAACTGTGGGCAATTCTTCATCACACGTTTCCCGGGGATTCCTTTGTAAATTCTGTAACCCTGAGATTCAAACGGCTCTCGATCAGTGTTTCTCATTTCTTGAAGTCCTGCGATGGACTTCAATGATGTTTGTCCATTATGTCTGTTAGAATTTTTTAGTTTGCCGGGTTGAGTTAGAAAATTAATGTTGTGTGTGGCAATGTAGTTTATTTGCTTGTGTTTTATCCTCAATTTTGAAGTTGTGTTGTTTTTGGGTGTTTTCATACGCTCCGATTCATTGTTATCTTTTAAGCAGCTGCCCACCGTATCCGAGTGCAGCCTTCTCTGGTATTTACCAGACGGTGGATTTTTTCTTAAAAGACCTTCCATATTTGACTTTCAAAGGCAAGTCAGCCTTGGGTGGGAATAAATTCCCGAGTTACAACTCTGGATGTGATCCAGAGAGGTGATTCCGATTTAGTTCACCAGTAGAAATCTCCACGTTTCTAACTGGTTATCCAGACGAACCAACGTGGAGCCGCAAAACCGATTTTCTTAATTGAGATTTTAAGTATGGAGAAAGTTTAAATCGGTTCCGGTATCATTTTGTCCTGTTAATTGATAATATATACAAAAAATAAATGTCGAAGATTAATAGTGCAATAACTTTAAAACCAATAAATAACACATAGAAGTTTGAAAATGTTTACTTAAAATATTCATACACCATAGTATTGTTGAAAATAAACTAAAGTTTATGAATATAAACTTTAATTAAACCTGCATATAAAATTCACAACCACATAATAAAATATTTAAAAAAATAATAATACTGGATTCATATAATTTACACAATTTATGTGGGGTTTATAAGAAAAGTGTAATTATTGTGAGGACATTTACATAGGTAAAACCAATAGATATTTTTTTAAAAGCTGCAGTAGATAGCAGCTCTTTTACAGATATTACATAGACATTTTATTTAATAGTGCAGTACTGTAGTATTGGCTGGCCATGTCATGTAATATGTTTTTACTTTTATTTTATTTTTAATTGACGTCATATATTTTTATATGTAATTTTAATATTTTTTAACATTCCATTCATTTTTTTTATTTTCACATTTAATGTGCAATTTTTCACACCTGCGTGAATGAAGTATGTTTTGCGATTGTGCTTAAGTTAGAATCATTGAATTAAATAAACATAATTAATATTGTATTTAAATAAAATGATAAATATTTTAAATTAAGTTTTGTGTGTAAGCCGTGTATCAGAAAAAAGCTGCGTGTAGGGAAAGTCCTAAAACTGTGTTGTCAGCTTTTTTCTTATTTTTAATTACATTTATAAAATATAATAAACATACGTAATAAAATTTCATATTTTTACACTAATCTGCAGATTTATATCTTTTAAGGAAATTCCAGAATAATTTTTTTTAAAAATCATATCTGTACACCATTTTACATTACAGAACAATTCACAGAAAATATAATTTACATCATAAATTATATTTATAAAATATCCATAGTTAACATAGTATTATTACTTTCAGTTACTCATATTGAAAAAAAGAACACATAATTATAATTTTTGTGAAAAAAGAGAAAACAGCAGTATATCTAACAGTTAAGGATGTGACAAAGAATGTAGGAGTTTTTATGTTAACTTAAGTATTTGGACTTTTTCTTTTTCAACCAGGTAATATGTTGGAAAATGTATATATAGATCAGCTGATCTCAGGTTTGATTCCCAGCGAGGATGTGGCATTTTTTACTGACCATTTTACTTAAGTGAGGTCATAATAATAAAAAAATAAGTATAAACAAAGCTGTTATTCAGTTTTCCAAGTAAATGTTGTATATTACCAACATGAATGTTCTATTATAATTAATAACATTCCCAATCACACTTGGTATTTACTGACTGACAACCAGGCTTTGTTCTTTGTTTCCTTTTCTAATTCTTTTACATTGGATTTTGAAAATCCAATGTTAATATTATCCATCTATTTAACTTTTAAAACATTTAATTCCAATCTTTAATGGTACATTTTTGCAATGGCACAGATTATATCTATCACGTAACTAAACATACAATATTTAATCAGTATCAGTACTTCTCATGAATTTATTATAATTCCTACTAATTTGTCAACTGTTAGTTGACAACAGATTCTACTACAGGCTACTAAAAAACAAGGTTACAATTGTCAGCATTGGCAATAAACATTTTTAATTATCTGTCCACAATTATTGTTTTTTTATATTATAGAAAAGTTTTTTCTTTTGAAGTACACAACTTTAGAAAAAAATGACATAAGGAATAACACAACAAAAAACACAAAATGATGACACTAAAAGGATTAAGACTTTTTTTCTGTTTGAATTTGTTTATGATATCTTTAATTATGGTTTGACATTTGTGGGATTATTTGCAAGTCATGTAACATAATTTATGTTTTTATATATGACTTATAATTTTAATGTATATGTTAACAATCAGGGGTGCATGGTGCCAGAATGCTGTTCGAGTACTGCTATTTTAAAAAAAAAAAGTACTATTTGAGAGAAATAGAAAATATTGTCCTGTCACATAAAATTTCTTTTGTTTTAACTTAAAGTCTGAACTATGTTTTACTTTAATAAAAAAAAATATAACCTAGATTATAAAAATCAGACTTGATGAAAATGACCCTTTCTTTTGCATATTCATGTGCAAACTAATTTCCGATAAAGTAACTCACTAAAAATCTAATTTGTGAAAAAAAAAATTAAACACTTGACATGAAAAAGATAAGTTTTGCTTCTTAATCATTGTAAATTTCAAAATTAAAGTATATTTTTCATAATAATGTTGTGGCTATACAACATTATTAGCTGCCATCTGTGGCTGTGGATGATATTCTTGCGGTCTGCTATAATACAAAATCAGACGTTCTGGTACTGGAAAATTTATCAGTGCACCCCTTTTAAAGATGAGTTTTTACTCTTCACTTATATGGCTTGTGAGATAAGAGTTTTTTTTTTTATAAGTTATAATTTTTTTTTTTAGCTGTTATTGCTTTAAAGTTTAAATGTTGATTTATATTATTGTGTGATTGAAAAAATCCAGTTTATTTGTGTTTGTGTTGAAATTATGTTAAAACTGTGTTGAAATTATAAATGCAAAGGCATTTTTAAATATAAGCTACATTGCAATACTTTAGCTAATAACTTTACAAGTTGTTTGTTATATTAAAGGCAGCACAGAAAGAGTACATGGGATCTAATGAGAACTATAACTAACTACAAAATAAGTTTTGGCCAGTTACTTTCAACAACCAATCACTCAACAGTGTGCAATTTAAAATAATCATTTTTGAAAGCATCATTCTACAAAAAATCTTGTTATTAATTTATGTGTCCTTTATTAGAATGAATAGCATACCTATCTAATGTTGTACTGATATTAGTTCTTATCAATTTTACGTTAATTGAAATTAATTTATCACTAAAAGCAATTTTTTCAGTATTAAAAAAAAAACAAAATGGTAACAGGAAAATGAAAGCGAGATTCAATTTTTAAACTTTAAAAATTAAAAAAAAAAAATGAAATATTACAAAAAAGTGAATTAAAATTACTTATCCTGGAAAATAATATAAATATTTTAAATTAATTTATTAGTGTATTCACTGAATAATTACATCGATAATACAAGTACTGAAATAGTTAAAGTACTTCTGTTAGAAATTGTATCAAGTGTTTTCACAAATGCTCAACAGATGACATCACCGTCTTGAATTTTTGTTACATTATGTTCAGTTTTTTTTCAGGTAATTGTTTCATTTACCGGATCACACGACCCAACAGCAGTCCCAAGGTAAAAAATTCTTAACAGTTATTCAAAGTGTGAAAGTTAAAATATTAACTTGAATAATATTTTTATTTTTATTACAAAATCTAATAAGTACAATGCTTAGCGAAATGTAAAAAAAAAGTTTTTCACATATGAATGATTTGGTAGTTGTTAATTATATATATATATATATTTTATTTATAATAAAATAGATTATTAATTCATCAACCAAAGAAATAATTATTAAATAATAAATAGTACAAAAATACTAAAAATAATTGAGTTTTACGAAGAAGGCACCAAACTTGTTACGACAGAGAAAAATGAAGAAGACGAACAAATTTAGGTACTTGGATGAAGTTATCCGACCGAATGGAATTGACAAGGATGCAAATGTCGTCAGGATCAATAAGATTCTAAAATACTCTAACTAAGGACGTGTACAATAAGAAACGGATCTCAAGGATGGGCAAGATCAGAAACTATGCAACTGTAATCCGACCAGAAGTTTTATACGCGGCGGATTGCTTAGCGCTCTGAACCAAGGAAAAATAGATAAACTGGAACTTGCTGAAAGACGGATAGTAAAGAAAATCCTAGGGCTCACAAAAACTAACGACGGTTGGAAATTAAGAAAGAATGAGGAATTTTATCAGGATTTAGATATAATAATTTAGATTTAGATATAATAGTCACTGAAGCAATACGCCAGCGAAGACCGGCATTATACGTACATCTGTCAAGATTGGATTCAAACAGGCTTACGAATAGATTTTTTGTTAAGTGTATGGTGACGAGACGAACGTTAAATGGTTCAAGCAAGTTAAAGGAGGGCCTAAGAGCAGCGAACATAAACGTGACGGATTTAAAAGACAAAAGGGTGTTTAGGAAAAGATCCTAAAATTCACCGGCATCCAGAAGGAAAAGAAAGAATGCGCTAACCTAAAGCGGTCGGAAGAAAGAAGGAAGCGGAACAGTGAAAGGATGATTAAGTATTGGATAGCTAAAAACTAGCTAGAGATTAGCTGTTATATGTGGTTCTACAGTGGTCAGTGTCGAAAGAAAGTAATTTGTAATAATTACTAATCCTACGCTACTAAACGGCATTTGTATGTGTGTCTCTGTGTGCGTTACCCTTAGCTTAGCAACGGAATGTACTGATCACTAGCGGAAAATCCCGATTCGTTAGTACATGTCTCGTAGTGATCAGTTGTATATACTTTTTTTATTATTATATATCGATATACCACATACATATAGATCGATATATATGCGAAATATTCGAAGTTTTGGGAAAATTTAGTACTTTTTAAACGGATCCGAATTTTCCGACGACAATCGCAAATATCTCGAAAACGGTCCGTCCTAGCGCTCTAAAAAACTTCTACAAACCCCCTCGACGATACCCAATCCGCTTCTAGTGGTACCCGTTGGATGATAATATTTTCAAGTGATAATATTTATGATTGTTTTTCTTCATAATATAATGAACTGTAACCAAAAAGTAGGTTCCGGAATGTATTGATCGCTAGTGGAAAATCCCGATTTGTTAGTACCAGTTTCTACAGTTAAATTTCTAACTTAACTTCCGTTATAACGGTTTTCATCATTCAAAAAAAAAATATATATTTACGCAAGAAATAATCAATTTTGGACATCTAATAATTCCATTCCGACACGCCGCCCGCCAGTACAACCCACCAGGAGCGTCTAGCTGCGGAGGCGTACCGTAGGCACGCCCTGCAGTTAATTTATGTATGAAAAGAAAATTTATTAGATATTTTAATTAAAGAAATTGTGTCGAATAAAAAAGCTTTCTGTAGCATTGAATTATAAAATAAAAATTTTATAATTAACCTAGTAATTTTATGATCGTTTTTGTTTGAATAAACCTTTTATTTTTTCTGTTTAGCCTCCGGGAATTACCATTTAGGTATTATTTCAGAGGATGAATGAGGATGATATGTATGAATGTAAGTGAAGTGTAGTCGTACAGTCTCAGTTCGATCATTCCCGACGCCGACTCCTCAATCTCACAGTCGGGGCATCCATCCGAGTATGAATGGTAATTTATTAAAACATTTCACGATCAGAGTCAAATAGTTGGATTCATTCTTTGGATTCAGCATCGTTTAATATATTTTACTGCTGAACTTTTTATTATAAGAGTAGACTACTAAACTGTATAATTTTAGTCTTGTTATCATGTACATAAAGTCATTTAGCCAAAATAATGGCGTATACCACAATCATAAGTTTTGCGGGCGGTGTATGGTACCCTGAATTATTATAACAAAACTCATCCTCTGAAAAAATCTCTCTCCACTAATTTAAAACCACCGTACTTTTGACAAAGAAAAAAGACGCAATTTATCATCCTCGGCAAATATCACCTTCTCAAAAAAGAGTTACGACCGGCAGATAAATACAAATGGTGCATTACAATCTAATTTAGAATGTATGAACAGGATCAGAAAATTCACTCAAAAATTAAATGTTACAATCACACAAAAAACTGAACGTAATCACTTCCGTCTTTGTTTGGTTCATCAGTTTTTTATTTTTGCATTAAAATTTCTTATTCCATATCAAATTAATCAATATAACATCTAAATAAATGCTGAATAACGCACCGATATCCAGATTAAAGTTGGAACAAGTCTACAAATACGTAATCAGAAAAGTTACCCCACAACGTCATTTCAGTTAACATTTTTAATTAACTTACAAAACAAAACGTTTAAATATTATTTTAAAATTCATGTTAAAACATATGTAGTTTGAGGAAAAAAATACTATTTAAAAATTATTTTTTGCGTGTATCTATGATTTCATAAAGAGTGAAGGACAAAGTTGTACTATAAGCATTATAGTCTGTTGTTTAGATGCACAAAGAGACTTATCCATGACGAGAATTTTTGCTTGTGCTACGAATCTACCGGACGTAGCAAAGTTGGTTGGAGCCTTCATCTACAACAATTTTTTTCAATACCGATAACTGGGTTGTGTACGAGAGCCATTGTAAAGTAAAGCTTATTTGATAATAAACATTTTATAATGAAAAAAACTTACACATATATATATATATTAAAAAAAAAATAAACCTCTTAGTATAAGTTCTCCGTAATCGCCATTTACGAGTTTTGTGAGAAAAGTAATGAGACTGACTTTTTACTAACCAAATTTTTTATTTTTTTCAAACAACAATATTATCCCCTTCAAAGTAGTTCCCTTGGGCAGATATACACCGGCGGAGTCGTTGTTCCCACTCCTGGTAGCAGCACTGGAAGGCTTCAACTGGTATGGCTTTTAACTGGTTAGTCACAGTCTTTTGAATGTTCTCTAGAGTTCCAAAATGACGTCCTTTTAAGACACGTTTCAATTTCGGGAAATTGAAAAAAGTCACTAGGACTCAAATCATGTGAATAGGGGGGTTAAGGAACCGTAGAAATGCGTTTTGAGGTCAAAATTTCCCTGATGGAAATGGCCGTGTGACACGGGGCATTGTAATGATGAAGCATCCACTTGTCTGCAATGTCTGATCTTACGCGAATCGCTCTTTTCGTGAACCTTTCAAGGACACCTTTGTAAAACACTTGGTTGACAGTTTGTCCTGGAGGAAAAAATTCTTTATGCACGATTCTCCTACTGTAAAAAAGGCAAATCAGCACGGTTTTGATCTTTGATTTGCTCATTCGACATTTTTTCGGTCGAGGAGATGACGGAGTGTGCCACTCTTTGCTTTGCCGCTTTGTTTCAGGATCGTACTCAAATATCAAGGATTCTTTACCTGTGATCACACGATTGAAGAATTCTTGGTCATTGTCAATACTCTCAAGAAAATCAACGCACACGTTTCTTCGATTGTCCTTCTGTTCCGTTGTGAGGTTTTTCGGCACCGATTTCGCACAAACCTTTCGCATGTCCAATTCGTCTGCCAAAATTTGATGTACGGTGAAAGCATTCAAATTTAACTGTTCCCTCATCATCCTTATTGTTAAACGACGGTCTGATCTCACAAGAACCCTCACACGCTCAACGTTTTCGTCAGATTTTTAAGTTGAAGGTCTCCCTGAACGAGGTTGATTTTGAACGTGTTCTCGTCCATCCAAAAATGATTTGTGTCGGCGGAAAACTTGTGCTCTTGCTAAGGAATGTTCTCCGTAGGCCTGTTTCAACTTTTCAAAGGTCATACTCGCGGATTCCCCAAGTATAACACAAAACTTGATTGCACAACGTCGCTCTAAATTACGATGCTCCATTTTCGTAACACACAACAAAAACACTACTTCACTGATGGTGCTGTCAAAAATAATGTGTTGGCTGAACGGAGTTGAAATTCGTACTGAGCATGTGGAAGGTATGAACAAACAGGTCTCTAACACAGACCGGTAGACACAGCGTTGCCAGATCGCTTGCAGTGTTACCAATGTCATTACTTTTCTCACACACCTCATACATAGAGGCGTTCCACAAAGCGAGCTACACGCTTTAAAATACTCTTGTTTGTTCCATGTTGCCAATTTATTTTTAACCAGCGCTTTACAGATTCTTTCAATTTATCCTCAAGTTTCATAAGTTAGTTATTGATCTTTATATTCATCATGTGCTTTATCTCTCAGGATTTATTTATTTTTTGGAATGTGTTTGTTATTAATAATTTACAATCAATTTAAATTCTATATTCATTTTTACAAAACCACAAATAACAAGGAAATATTACGTTGAGATCAAGGTGATATATTATATCATTGCTAACGGAACCTTCACAAACGGCATATCTCATAGAAGGCTCGTGGACAAAATGTGTTACTGTAAACACGATACACCGTCCAGCTTCCATCTCTACAGTAGAAAACTGTGCTGCAAATTAAACTGCTATGAACAGGGGAGGGGTGTGGCGACCGGAACGTCATTAGGCGGGTGTCTTCCCCTACGGGGTTGGGATGCAAATTAAACAATATCCGATGAATTAGCAACGTCAGTGCATGAATCCAAAAAAAAACTCAACTCAAATAGAATGACGGTCGGTGAAGTGTTCAGGATAACGAATTTATACAGTCTTGACACAAACTCATAAGACGAAAGAATTACCGTTATAATCATAAGTAGAAATATGGCTAAAGGATAATAAAAGCGAATTGCTTGTGAGAAAAATGAAAGTAAAGCGAGTACGAGAAATTGATTATGATATAAAATAAAACTACACATTTTTATCATTTTTCATTGCGTCAACGGTCGTATTTTGTTCGAAGAATCTCCTGGGAAATCTAAGTATTGGAACTCAAAGAATGAAAAAAAAACCGGTTGCGTTAATTATCTAATAAAAAAGATATTACCACAGATTTATTATTAGTATTAGAAAAAAAAAATGAAAACAAGTGAACAAATACAGACTTCCCTATGGAACATTCTTATTCATTGCCGGTATATTCACAATATGGAATTTTACAAGAACATAGAAAATGTTCTACATAGAAAGCTCAAATCCCACAGAATATAAAAAAACATTAAATATAATAAAATTGCTCATAAAACATAAAAAAAAACTCGAGCTATTCGGCAATTCACACAGTCTTTAAAATTTTATGAGTGTGTTATCATGGTAAATGATATTATTTATTTTTGTCATAATACAAAAAAAAAAAAAAAAACAAGAAAATTGTTATTAAAATTATTATTATGAATGAAATATACGATGTTGCAGCGTAAATTTAATAAAAAATTCCATGTAACAAGAAAAACATTTTCTATTAAATAGAATATAAAATAAAAGCAGGTTCTATTTAAATTGTGAATTTATCGATTTATTTAAGAATATTTTTACTTATTTACTTGTCAATATTAATCCTAATTTTCTAATCATTCAATTACTAATGATCATTCAAATACCAACTAATCAATTTATTAGTTAATTATTCCATTTATTATTGTTAAAATGAATATGATACTTTCCTGCTTTTATAGTACTATGTAGAATTGATTTCTTGTGGGAGGGGAAGGATGAAAATGGTTGGTGATAAGATTAACGTGGTGGAATATCATGGAGGAGACTAAGCAACGGAAATTATGTATGTGTGTAAAATTTTACACATACTAGCCGTTCAGGATTCTCCCTTTCAGTCTAACCAGGACCTCCGCAGTGTTCGTTACAATCATGGTTGTGAGAATAAATAACAAAGTATTTAGGCTTTATAGAATCCTGAAAAAAAAAACTAAATTACAAAAGACAGAGTAGGAGTAACTATGGTAACTGAAATGCCCATATTTTTGACGAGGAAAAATTCACAACTTCACTCCTCCAAGTGAGTTGGGGCCTCGATCTATGGCATAAAATCTTCCCGGGAATAACATGAATGTAACCTTTTTTCATTTCCCTGTTCAGCCTCCGGTATATTTACCGTTCAGATAATACTTCTGAGGATGATATGTATGAATGTAAATGAAGTGTAGTCTTGTACAGTCTCAGTTCGACCATTTCTGTGATGTATGGTTAATTGAAACCCAACTACCAAAGAACACCGGTATCCACACGATCTAGTATTCAAATCCATGTAAAAATAACTGACTTTACTAGGACTTGAACGCTGGAAATCTCGACTTTCAAATCAGCTGATTTGGGAAGACGCGTTCACCACTAGACCAACCCGATGGGTTAACATGAATGTAACCTGTAGATTTAAAAGCAATCGGTTGGTTGGTTCCTTCAAGGTGCTGATACAAATGGACAAACAGAACCCGCCACAAATTTTCATTTATATGTTAGATATACACACCTATATATCTTATATATTAAACCGAAAGTTTTTTTGTTATATATTAGTTATATCAAATTTATTTGGTTCCCTAAAATATTTTTAATTAATATCCGACCATTTTATGCGAAAAAAATATGTTTTTATGGGAAACGTGAAAAGAATTACAGAAGCACTTATGTGAAACTGGAAATTGTACAACAGTGTAGGCCTGCAGATAAAATGGTGTAACATGCAAATCAAAATGTGTTACCTTCATTCAGTGTCGGTATTCCATTTTATTTTCAAATAGATATTTAAAAGTTATTGCAAGATAACTATTAAAAAACACTAAATAATGGAATCGGAATTAGCAGAAACTAATTGTCTTTAAATATTAGAATAAAATAAAACTATTTTAATTAAAGAGGGTGAATTCCATCCAATTAGCAACAAATATTAGAAATTCCGAGGTAGTAACCTAGGAATTACCTTCCAATTTTTTTTTCATACATATCGGCCACTTTATTTTCACATAGCCTTTGAAAATTTTTTGTATCAAAAGTTACGTAATGACTTGCTAAGTATCCTTTAATTTCTGACCTAAATTATCTCGACAGAATTTAAATCCGGGTGGTATGGAGGTAGTCGGAGAACCTCGTGCTTTTTTTTTGTAAAAGTTCAAGTTCATCAAACACATAAACAGTAAACTTTTCTCCGTTTGCTTTTTTTTACCAATTCGTACAACCGTGGTTTCAGCATCGAGGAAGAGTTGAGGAACAGAATGCTTTTGCAACCACTTTATCATATCTTCTTTTCTTGAATTGGCAAATTGGTGATTTTTTTTAAATGGCATTGTGATAGGGTGCATTGACAAAGATTACTGAAGTTATCGGGAGGGTTTGGAATTAATATCTATCTCTTCTGTCCATTTTATGTAATTTTCTGCTTTCATCCGACCTTTGCAAGCACCACTTTTTAAACTTGCTTGCCAAGTTAGCAAGGCGTTTTGTGTAAAATTCATTCTCTCCGGCGTGTACTACGTCTGCTGTCTTTTGAAATAGGAGCTTTCAGTTCTAAATCACTACACCACGATTTATTTGTAATGTGAGAAGATAATATATATAACTCGCCTATAATATATATAACTAGCCTATTTTCGGTTCTAATTTTTTTTACGGCAGTCATATATTGAATATGTTTAAACTTTATGACACATCGCTCAGTGAAAATCTTCCTGTTATATTCTGTTTTTCTCCATCTGAAACCCAATTCTTTTATTCTTTTTCTCAAGCTCGTTTCTTTTCCTGATTAACCAATGGCATCTTTAGGCGCTTACGTTATCTTTTTCACCGTCGGCAGTTCATGAATTTCATTTTTAGTCCGTCTCACCACACATTGTTAAAGTCATCTAGTACCGTTGTAGGCATTTCATGGGGTTTGCATTTTATTGGAGTACAGAAATAAGTGTCCGCCGGATTTTTGGCAATTTTTCTAGCAGCCGCTTTTTTCTTTTCTTACCCTTTGGACTTCGGATCGTGATACCCGAAACGCAGCTGTTGTACTTTCTTTATATTTTTTAATGTGAATCAGGTTTTTATCTTCCTTTTCCGACTTCAGAAATGGATCACCTTTTTGTTTCATAACTCATACAAATTATTTATCATTTCCCGGGCCTGACGTTTTAGTTTTTTTTTTACGGCAGACTTAAGTTTACTCATAATTATAAAACACTCGATCGATTATAAAGTTAAACAAATAAAAAGAACAGAATTTACACAAATACTCTTACAGGATAAAAAAATACAGGACAACTAGTTAATTGGATTATATTCAAGCTTTAAATAACTTACGCCTACGGGTAATTATTTATTTTTATATTGGCCTGACTGCATTTGAAAACCATGCGCACATAGCAAACAATTTAGCAATGTTGTTTCTTGATACAATTCTAAGAAAGGTGACTCTTTCCTGAGTTATAATAATTCTCTTATCTGCATTTAATTTTAAGATAAATAAATCACGATTGATTATACTACTATGTTTATATGTCAGACAATTATAATGTTAGTTAATTTATCGTTTAGCGACTGTCTGCTAAATGACTACGTCAGCAGACGTAATTATAATACTTGTTGCGAGTAGATCTACATTTTTATAACATTTAAAAATATACCATAACTATTTACAGCAAAGTAATTAATCATTTATAGTGCAAACAGCAGAATTAGAAAATATTTAAAAGTAATCCATAATACCCTCCGGTAATGTAAAATAATAAAGTTAACCAGTAAATAATAATAAAGTTGTATTTACATGAAAGCAATTTGCTTCTGCGCGTGAAAACTAAACTGAATGTTTCCAATTTGGATAACAAGCACCGTACTAGTCGAAGTCCAAGCTTCAAGTTTCGTTCATTGCGGCAGTTATACCATAATCGATACTAATCATTCGATATCACTCACTGATATTGGCTATCGTCCTCATTTTCTAGAAGTTGTTAATAGTTGCTTGAAATCGGAAAATCTAATCTGTCGTAGCTTGATCAGTCACAGTATTATTCACGAAATCAATCAAATGATTTTATATCGATCCTGAATGCAGTAATTTTGTAATGCATGTTGTTTTCCTGTCTTTAGGGTTATTTCTTACTTCAAGGGCCCATCGGCCTTTATATTTGGTCTCTGACAATTAGTAAGGATAGACCTTTTATCCCGGTACTCATTTAGTTGGCTGACTGCAGTGTCAAACTCAGAGCTAAGGGGACGCCAACACATGCCTACCCGCCTTTTTTTTTTAAAGAGGTGTAGGAACCTCATTTACGGGCGCCTAGGCAGTGTCGGGCTCGCTAACATGATCCGCAAGATGTTATTAAATGCGTACGTGTTCCTGCGCACTACCGATTAAACCTCACCCTTGGCTATCCACCCTTCTTGGTACAGCTGGTGTGCATTACTTCAGGAAGGGGGTATACGCCTTCACACAAATTCACAACCACAGTCAACAGACACCGATCTCACACCCATAAGATACCAAACATCAGACTAAAAACTCACGACACACCCCACAACATCCAAACATCACTCAGAATACATACCCACGCTGCACACTCCACACATCACATCAAAGTCAGTCATATCCGATCACATAAACAAACACCTCACAGGCAATCCAACACTTCAGCATACTTATCTCTCGGACGCGGGAGTGGAGTGCCCACGACCTCATCGCATCCAGGCGACCCCCACAGGTACGGGGAACCCCCTAGGTTCTCAGCCGCGTGCCTGTCTGACCGCACACCCTCCGACGACCTCTTATTCTAACCCTGCGAGACTCTTCCCAGACGTATAAATTCTCCATGATCTTCCTAGCAAACCTTGCTACAACCGTCCAGTTTTTCGCGCTTTCCAACAGGATCTGCTGCAATTCTTCTGGGAGGAAAATTTCCCTTCTGTCTATGGTGTGCAAAATTTCCCTCCTCGCATCCTCAAATCGAGGGCAGCAAAAGAAGACGTGATATGCTATCGCTTACTCGTCTACACACACCGGACATGCCTACCCGCCTAAAAAATAATTAAATTAAATTTATGTCATTATCTGTAATAATTTTGACTATGTTAGATTCATCAATATTTTTTTTATTAATAGTATTTATGCACATACCATTTAATGCAAATATATGTTCAGTTAATTAACATATCTACATAAAATTTATTATAATTTTCAAGTTTCTATATAACCTGTTTTTAAAAATGCTGTTTCTATTAATAGATTTAATAATTTTGTTCTGTATTTTGTAAGCAAATTTTGCGTTGTAACTTTAATAAATCTTGTTTAATTACGTTGGAAAATTTATTATAAAATTGATTTTTACAGTATATTCAATTTTAGTTATTTATATTATTTAATAAATTAGCAAATAATGTAATCTACCTTATCAACCAGCACGTTGGTATGTATTCTAGATCTTTCAGTCTAACCGGAAGCCATCATCAGTAGTTAAAATTAATATATTTAGTCAAAAGTTTAAAAAATCAGTTTAAAAGCTGTCACTCTAGGACCGTGACAATCATGATTGTTTTAAAATTTTTAACTATGATTTTTTTTAACTTTTGACTTTAAGTATATTAAGGTGGATATATAGAAAGGTGGATTACATTATTTGTTAATTTATTCATTTAATATATCAGCGTTACCATGCTTGAGAAATTATATAATTTAATTTACTAAATTTCATTTCATTGTTAGATTTATTTAATAATTTATTAATAGAATTTTTATAAGCATTCTTTGAAGCCATATTTTTTTATTCTTAATATTTTTGTATTTAATTTTTTAAAAAAATTTTCTCTAAATATATAATTGTTTTATATACCATGCTTTTAAATATTACCAATTTTTGTGATTTTGAATCTGTTAGACACATATAACCGTATGATGTATAAATGTTATATAAATATTTATTAATATATGTTTCAATGAAATAAAATGTAAACCGTTATAAAATAATGCCTCTTCATTAATTTTTCTGACACCTGTTTCAAATTTCTTTAAAATATTAAACAAGTAACTCTTTACTAAACAGAAATGAATTGAAGGAGTTTGCAACATCGTTATTACCGAAATTGAAACCAAAATTGTAGATTCAAAATGCCGGATTTAATACGACCAACGTAAGCCAAAACTAATGAGAAATATGCAAAAATATTCTCACGTGGAAACCAAGTGACTTACTTGTACGCCTATTAAATTACATATACACATTTTTTTAAAATAAAAAGTATATAAAATTTTATTTCATTTATAACTTTTGATATTTTTTCAAAAATCAAATTAATTAATTAATATATTTTAAAAAAATTAAAAATTAAAAAAAAACCTAATATTTCATTAATTAAAATTTTATTTTCCTATAACATTGGAACCAATGAAAATAACTACATCTTATGACATATCGTTGAAAAGTTCTCAATGAAGTCTTATTACTACTGTTAAGAAAAAGTTCAAAATCCAATTTTTTTGAATTTTGGGCTTTTTTGGACACATTTGGATCAGTGGATCGCAATCAAAAGGTGAGATGCACAACTAGATGTTACAACAGTCCTAAATCCAAAATTTCAACATACTACGGCTAATCATATTTGAGTTATGCGAGATACATACGTACATATGTTCCGACGTCACGCCGAAACTAGTGAAAATGGATTCAGGGATGGTCAAAATGGATATTTCCGTTGAAATCTGAAAACCGAAATTTTTCGCGATCACAATACTTTACTTCGTATAAGGCAGTAAAAAAGGAAAAAAAAATATATATAGTATATAGTTGTGTACCTCACCTTTTGATTGCAATTGATTGAACCAAAAGTGTCCTAAAAACTCAAAATACACTTTTTTTTCTGAATTGCAGTAATTAATTATTGCAACGACATATCACATCGTTATAATAGTTATCATATCGGAAATAATAGTATTTCATTGGTTCCATAGTTATAGCAAATTTTAATTAATGAAATATTTGGATCTTATAAGGGGAAGGCACATCAGTTCGAATCATACTTCATCTTCTTTTTTATTTTTTTAACTTTTTTTAATTATTTTTTTTTTTAATTTAAAAAAAAAATTAAATATGTTGATTTATTAATTCCTAATTAACCCATGATTGTAAAAAAAATTACAATAAATAATTATTCAATAATAACAATAAAAAAGAAATGAAAAACTTTAGAAGTTATTAGTGAAATAAAATTTTATGTACTTTTAAAAATACGAATATGTGTTTTAATAGGCATTATAATATATGCGTGTATGTAATAGATTGGTGAAACAGCTGACAATTTAATATTAATTGAAAATCGTATTATTTTTGGATTTTCTATTTTATTTAGAAAATATTTTGCCCAAAGGTAAATCTATGACTGCATTTTTAAAGCAGAAATAAATACGTAGCCTAGATGGAGGTTAAATATGATTTACCATTTAAACTAATAAAAATATTACTGCGAGATAAAAAAACAATAAACATTTTTACTTCCTTGTACGAAGAAAAAGAAATATTGTGATCGCGAAAAATTTTGGTTTTCAGATTTCAACGGAAATATTCATTTTGACCATCCCTGAATCCATTTTGACTAGTTTCGGCGTGACGTCTGTACATATATACGTACTTATGTATCTCGCATAACTCAAATACGATTAACCGTAGGAGGTTGAAATTTTGGATTTAGGACTGTTGTAACATCTAGTTGTGCACCTCACCTTTTGATTGCAATCGGCTGATCCAAATGTACCCAAAAAGCCCAAAATTAAAAAAAATTGATTTTGGACTTTTTCTTAACTGCAGTAATAAGCCTTCATTGAGAACTTTTCAATGATATATCATAAGTAATATTTATTTTCATTGATTCCCGAGTTGTAGCAAAATAAAATTTTAATTAATAAAATATTTGGATCTTACAAGGCGAAGGCACATGGGCGACAATCCGACTTCATGTCCTTTTTTTTAACTGTTTTTTTTTAATTTAAATATATTTATATATTAATAATTATTAACCTCTGATTGTAAAAAGGATTTTATAATAAATAATAATTCAAAAATAACAATAAAATAATATAGGCATACAAGGAAGTCATGTGGTGTCCACGTCAGATTTTTTATCCATAGTGTAGCTTACCAACCTGTTTTTTTAAGTAATCGCTATTTATATGTTATTTTATTGAAATCTCAATGTTATAAATTCTAAGTAATTCAGCATAAAACAATCAATCAGAGGAAGGTATACAATTGACTTTCAATGTATATTCAGACGTACAATGCGGTTATATTACTATATAATTTTGTTCACTGCATAACACAAAGAGTTAATAAGATAAAATTATTCCGTATCAAAATTCTGTAGGTTTAATCAATTTATAGTACAATCTAATTAAGTATACAATGTATTCCTTCCTTGAGAGTTGTTCTGAAAGTAAGTTTCTTGGTGAAGATTCTAAAGCGTGAAAGCTTACTGTTTCAATAAGGATAATAGATATATATTTAAATGTACGTGTGTAATAGAGAATATGAATTCAGTAGCTTGATATCTTTGCTACTTGCATACAATATTCCATACAGCACTGTGAAATACTCGAACGTGAATAAGAAGACACTGTGAAGTAATAAGGCAAACAAATTTACACAGCAAGAAAGAGAAAGAGAGATCGAATGAACGAACGAAATAATTTAAATCCTATTCAAAACAATTAATTTTTGACAAAAGGTGTTTAATTTATAGAAATTACTCACGTATATTTTTATGTACGCAGTATTATCGATTACTCAGTCGGTATCTAAACATGAAATTGCAAGATCAAAATTCGTTAAAAGTAATGGGAATCTAAATAAAGTTTATGTGTTGGATAGAATTTTTCCTATTTTTTATACCTGAATCTGTTCTAAAGACTCCTGGATCGAAAGAAGTAAAAGAACTTATAGATTACCTTAAAAGTGATGTTCCTTTAATTTTCCTGTAAAAAAAGGTTTTATTACGTGATTACTGAAAAAAACATGTAAACTTCCTCGCGGTTAATCTCTTGGATAACAGGGAGGAGTCGTTAGGCGCCTAAAGTGACTGCGTATATTAGAACTTTAAGTTTTCCGAGATTTGAGGTGAATCAGCTACCCTAGGATGTTGTGCATCGTTAAAATTTTTTCATTTCGTTTTCCATTTCCACCTACTTTTGTCGGTTGTTTGATTTGTTTCATCGTTTCATTGTTTTTTTTGTTTTATTATTTCTCGTGTGATTGATAAAACTATTTTTTTGTGCTTTTTTTTGCTTTTTATGTTCTTAACTTTAGACTTTGATCAATGTTCTTTGGACTCATCTTTCTATACACTTATTTACGTTTATTATATATTTATGTATACTATATGGTATGTATACATATGCACTTCTTTGAGGGATTTCAAAGAAGCCCGTCTCTACATGTCAATTTTTTTTGTACTCAAATTTACTTATGATTCTGGTAAACTGAACCGATTGTAAATTAAATATTGCGCAAAAAAAAGAAGAAAAAAGTGATTACTAAATTACCGGTAATTCTTTTTGCAGGATTTTGTCCTTAAAATTTAATTCATGTTTATGAATTAAGACCGTTTATTAAGACATTGATTTAAGCAAAAACCGTTTATTTCGGAAATGAAGGGTCTTAAACAAACAATATCTCCGTCGCCAACTGCGAAATAAATTTTTTATCGAATTTATCGAAATTATTGAATAAATAACTAATTATATAATAGAAAAAAATCTATTACTTGTCAAATTTTAGAAGGTGTAAACACATAGTAATAATACTTGGGGTGTTGAATTAATGTTAACACTGTAATAGTACAGTGGAGGGGATAGTGTACGGTGCAGCAAGAATCCAGTCGTAGGACCAGCAATCCATCACCTCCTTGCGTGTTCAAATGCGCTCTTTAAACTTAGAAGTAATACCATTTATAAACTTGATATTTGGATTGTTGAAAAGAAAAAGTAAAATTAAGGAAACAAATATTTAATTCAAACTTTTTGACAGGAAGGTTGTACTATTTATTCATAACATTGTATCAGCGTAATATTCGTTAGAAGGTTTGATAGAGTTCATTGTCCACTAATGAAAGTTTAAGTGCGGCTTTTACGTGCCTATCAGCTACTTTAATTTTATAATTTTATAATAATATATCGAATAAATTTCTTATAATTCCTTTGTAAATTAATTTATATTCAAAGACAGTCTAAATTTTCTTTTCTAAAAATAGTTCTATTTAATATAAAATTATATTTGACGCAACCGGTTCACTTTATTACAATTATATCTGTTTAAATGACCAAAGTTACACAATAACCAATAATCCAATTACGTACACACAACAAATCATTCAAACAAAACCAGGCCTATACCCAACAGGAACACATTATCCTACACCAGCATACAACAAAGAAAAAATGCCTCCCAAAAAAATATTCCACACATAACTACTCATCTACCACCTCCCACCATACAATTCAACACCACTCTCAATCACCTCTCACACAAGTATCCACAGAAGTAATGGAATTACAACTGATACAATAACTAGAACTGATCCCGCACTAAGAAATCCCATCCCCCAATTAATCTCATACAAAACACACAGTTACTCAAGAAAATCAACTTACATATAATATCTCAGTACATGACAAATTAAACACCATAGAGGGCCTCCACACGATAATATATGCAGCGGCAATCACCAAACTCTACAGAACAGAGACTATCACAAAGACCAAGAAAGCCTAATAACACAAAACTAAAGTCCAGTTGGCAAATAAGAAATGAAAATAAAATCAGAAAAAACTTACAGCACCTCACCTAATTCGCAAATGGCAATACGTCAAAACGCATTAGAAAGGCTGTAAACAACTTCAACTCACCCGAACGAACACCACCAGAAATCTACGACACACTCAAATAAAAACCATCATTTTTCACAGCGAGATTCCGTAGATACAACGAATCTGATAAAAGAAAGGGAACGAACAATCTCTTCTGAAGTAGTGAAAAACAGTTCTACCAAAAAACAATGTTGAACAACCAACAACAGCAATAGAACCACCAGACAAACAAGAACTCAAAGATTTCTGGAAAATCTCTCATCAGATCTCAAATTTCACATCAATAACATAACTGGATCAAATCAGAAGAAGACAATCAATCACTAACACTTAAAAGAACAAGTAGACATCATACTTACAACACAAGAAATCACAGAAACAATCAAAGATACAGATACAACTGAAAATGCTCCGGCGTAGAAACATCTAAAACTTTTGGTACAAACGATTCACTTCAATAAATGAAACACTCGCAAAACAAATCAACAAAATTATACTTCAGCCTCACACACGCTCTAATTTGCTCACTTATGCCACACTTACGTCATACCTTAAAGCTCAAATACTAAAACCCCATCAAAATATCGACCGATCACTTGCCTCCTAACCCTATAAGAGATCATCACTGCAATAATTTACAAGAAGGTAGAACGACACCTAACATAAAATAACATTTTCACAGAAGAGCAGAAAGGATGCAGGAAACAAAACCTGGATGCATAGAACAGCTCATCATAGATAGCGTCACAATATGAAAAAATAATAAACAGAAACCTTCACACCTGTTATATAAACTCCAAAAAAGCCTTTGACTCAGTACCACGTATCTGGCTAATTGAACTTCTAGAGATTTATAAGATCAACCCATACCTTAACAGTTTCACTTTCAGTTTCACCCTTACACAAATCACGCAGATATGGCGAACCAAAGTCCACTTGAAAACACAAACCGAACAAATTCAAACAGATAACCTCTACATACGACGCGATATTTTTCAAGGAGACATACAGCGCCCTCTGGTTCCTCAACCCATTCTCAAATGCACTTAATAATGCAGGCTATGGCTACCACATCAGACACCAAACAAACAAACCGGCACAGAATTAACCATCTCCTCTACAATGACGACATTAAATTATACGCAGGCTCAGATACACAACTGAAAGGATTCCTCAAAACCATGGAAGTTTCACCTCAGACGTCCATACGGAGTTCGGAATAACAAATGCAAGGTACTCCTCATTAATATAGGCCAATGGGAAGATCTACCCGAAACGGAAACCGTAAACAATAAAATACTTCATAAAATGCTCAAAAAGAAACATAAAAATACCTAGGCTTCCATCAGAATATCAAAATCTATTATTCACACGTAAAAATACAACTCAAAAATGAATTCCAAAACCGGTTTATTAGACTTCTGAAAATAAAAATAAATTCCAAAAACCTCGCCAAAGCCATCAACACATTTGCTGCTATACTCGTCCTCACATACTCTTTAGGCATATCAAATGGTCATACTCAGACATATTCGTAAAAAACATTCATATCCTCATTCGTTTAGAACTTACTACTGCAGGATGTCACACCCCAACACATGAAAAGAAAAACTCACCCTAAAAAGAAAAGAAGAGGGAGTGAAATCATAGAGATACAGTCACTACACACAAAAAAAATACAAACTCAGGAATTTCTTTTATACGAATCAAACCAGCCTACATACAGCGATAGTAAATTCAGAGAAGAAATACATACCCCTCGCTCTATTCCATTCAAGCCACACAGATGACAAGCACAACAAGAAAACAAAGTTGATTTCCGGTTCAGTTTACCGGAATCGTAAGTAAATTTGAGTAAAATTGACATGTAAAAAATAAATTGATATGTAGAGAGGGGCTTCTTTGAAATCCCTCAAAGAAGTGCATATGTATACATACCATATAGTATACATAAATATATAATAAACGTAAATAAGTGTATAGAAAGATGAGTCCAAAGAACATTGATCAAAGTCTAAAGTTAAGAACATAAAAAGCAAAAAAAAGCACAAAAAAATAGTTTTATCAATCACACGAGAAATAATAAAACAAAAAAAACAAGAAAACAAATCAACTGCAACAAGAAAATATGAACACCTGGTTACAAAAATCACTCATGGAAAACACAGATACCACGTCACACAAAACTACATCAACAAAAATCAATCATACATCTCGTTACAGGACCGTCAGCTCTTTCCCGAAACAGAGGGTTTCCTACTTAACATCCAAGACTGATTTAAGTCATAGCAAATACCGACTATGACTTAAATCATAGCAATCTGAAATTACAGAAAGTACATAATTGGTGATCCTTCCGTCACAAGTAACACATGTAGGAGATCTCATCAAGAAAAGGAAACAGTGGAACACATCATGAAACATCACAAGTGAATGCAGAGCTTTAGACAGAACCGAATACACAGCCGACATAATGCAAAATCTAAAGTAGTACACCGAGAACTAGCTGTAACATACAAAAACACAGATCTCTGCAACAAATACACACCGGTATTCATACTCTAAAATACTAAATACAAGCTATACTGGGATTTCGGCAGTCACACGAATAAAACAATTCCTAGATAGACAGACATCACCTTCCAATTAAAAAAAGAAAAGTCTTCTACCTAACCGAAATTGCTATCTCTAATAATACAAATATCCAAACCAAATACACCGAAAAGATATATCCAAATACATCAATCTAGCGATAGAAATAAAAAGGCTTTGGAAAAAAGAAAAATTCATCATCCGCTACATTATGTAATTCACGGGCCTCACACCTCACACATTCATACTAAATCTAGTACAGTTAGGGCTCAACACATACGTATAGAAAGACTTCCAGAAATCAGTCATACTTGGAACATTCAACATTGTCAGATATTTCTTTACTAAGAAGCATAATGGTATTTATACTGCTGGCATAACCCGTCAGTAAGATTAGATCGAAATCACGCGAAGGAGAATAATAATAATATTAAATGTGTAAAAAATTATTATTATTTTTATTTTGAACGAATCAATTAGTTCTAAATAAAAAAAAAGTTACTATTACTAAAAGCATATCAGTCTAAATTCTGATATTAAAAATTTCAGTATAAAATATAATTCCAACATCAGTACTGTGATAATATTTTCACAGAGTAATTAATGAAGTGTTAAAATAATTATATTTCAAAATATTTATTATTCCAAATTATAAGATAGCAATTTTTTGATAAATATTTTTCTAATTTTAGGTAAAATAATTTCGATAGAGTTCTTGAAAAAGAAGAACTATATTTTTAAAATACTGACTGGCGTCGAAGTAAATAATCTTAATTAAGTAAACAATCTGAAATGTGATGTGAATAGACAAAAGATGTGAAAATGTGATGTGAATAAGATAAAAGGCCATATTTAAAGATAAATTATATTAAATACGTGTTTTATACGCTTGTTAATAGTGCACGTGAAAGAAAGAGCAGAAAACTGTATCTATCCACAGTTTTAATTGTAAACTCCTCTTAGATAAGCTATTTAAAAAAAAGAAAGATAATCCGCCTACAGACTTTAAATTGGTATTTATTAATTTTTTTCTTGTTTATAAAATTATAATTTCCTAAGTTAAGGTCTCTTTATTAGCTAATCTTTGTTTAAATATTATTTACTATGAATTTTCCGATCTACGTAGCGGAGTGGTAGCGTCTTGGTTTTTGATCCGGGGGTTCCGAGTTAGAATTTTGGTCAGGCATGGCATTTTTCATTTGCTGCAAATTATATTTTCATATTCTTACGTATGTGTATTCTATACAGAAGAATTGAGAGGAGAGTGGAAGAAGTGTTAGGAGAAAACCAATTTGGTTTTCCAAATTGACAAGGATGTTCCCTATCTCCGTTACTTTTTAATTTTTACATGGAACTAGCAGTTAATGATGTTAAAGAACAATTTAGATTCGGAGTAACAGTACAAGGTGAAAAGATAAAGATGCTACGATCTGCTGATGATATAGTAATTCTAGCCGAGAGTAAAAAGGATTTAGAAGAAACAATGAACGGCATAGATGAAGTCCTACGCAAGAACTATCGCATGAAAATAAACAAGAACAAAACAAAAGTAATGAAATGTAGTAGAAATAACAAAGATGGACCGCTGAATGTGAAAATAGGAGGAGAAAAGATTATGGAGGTAGAAGAATTTTGTTATTTGGGAAGTAGAATTACTAAAGATGGACGAAGCAGGAGCGATATTAAATGCCGAATAGCACAAGCTAAACGAGCCTTCAGTAAGAAATATAATTTATTTACATCAAAAATTAATTTAAATGTCAGAAAAAGATTTTTGAAACTGTATGTCTGGAGTGTCGCTTTATATGGAAGTGAAACTTGAACGATCGGAGTATCTGAGAAGAAAAGATTAGAAGCTTTTGAAATGTGGTGCTATAGTTGAATGTTAAAAATCAGATGGGTAGATAAAGTGACAAATGAAGAGGTATTGCGGCAAATAGATGAAGAAAGAAGCATTTGGAAAAATATAGTTAAAAGAAGAGACAGACTTATAGGCCACATACTAAGGCATCCTGGAATAGTCGCTTTAATATTGGAAGGACAGGTAGAAGGGAAAAATTGTGTAGGCAGGCCACGTTTGGAATATGTAAAACAAATTGTTAGGGATGTAGGATGTAGAGGGTATACTGAAATGAAACGACTAGCACTAGATAGGGAACTTGGAGAGCTGCATCAAACCAGTCAAATGACTGAAGACAAAAAAAAAATGTATGTGTACAAATTTTCGTGGTGAATTAAATCATGAATGATATAAAAATCTTTTTAAAATGTAATTCTCATTTTCTGCATTTTTAAATACCCAAAAAATAAAAATTAATGCATTATAAAATATGTACAATATTAAAAAAGAGGCTGAAAATAGTATGTCAAAATGCCAGTTAAAGATATCTAAACTCACAAATGTGTGTGTATGTGTATCGAAAAGTTTCAACAATAAATTGCTTGTTACAAAAAGTTAAAATCGTCTAAATAAGTGATACCTTGATTACACTATTAAAATATTTAGAAAGATACGAACGAAAACTGAATCGTTACCTACATGAAAACGTATTACTATTATCTATATGACTATTAAAGATTTAACAATATGAAAGTACAGTAACATCACATCTTATCATAACATACAAAATGAGGTAATATTTATATTTGCGTTTCATCCATAAATTTCTGGGTTCAAATCTCTGTCAGGCTTGGAATTTTTTTCATTCGTTAAAAATGTTAATTTTTTGTCATATAAGAAAAAAGGGTAAAAGAGTATAGAATTTTTTTCATTCGTTAAAAATGTTAATTTTTTGTCATATAAGAAAAAAGGGTAAAAGAGTATAGTCTTATACAAAGAGAAAATTACAACAATACGGTTTAATAATTCAGAATTTAGCTGATGAAGAAGTGGAGAATGATTGTGAGTGAAAGCCGATAAAGTAAGAAGAGAAAGTAAGCAAAAAATCGTAAGTTGATGGGAAAAGAAAGGAAGACAAGAATCTGAAAAAGTAGAAAAAGAAAGAAAGAAAATAAGGAAGAGGTATCTTAAATTATCATCTTTTGAATTTTTTCCGTAGCTCGGCAGAAGAAATTGAATATTACCACCCTCTAAGACTGATTTACACAAATAATAAATGATAATTCAGTTTTCTTTGAGCTGAGCTACAGTCTTCTGAAAATGAATATTTTTCACGTGATTTTTACTTCTTTTTCCTTCCTTAAATGAATAAAATTTTCATTATTTAGCTCTAATTACAATAGCTGAAAAAATTATAAACATAGCGAATTGAAGTTAGAAAAGAGTTAATTAAAATGAAAAATATCTGAAATAATATAAAAATCTGGTGTTGAAGGTGATTTTTTTTTTTTTTTTTTTTTTAGGTAGATTTCATAAGAAAGCTATTGTAAAGAGTACCATTATTCGACTTCCCGAAAATTTCGACATATCTTCGCGTTTCACATCTCCCAGACCCCAAAACCACCGTCAGTTCATAAGTTTTATATATACATATATATATTTTTCACTTTCTTGTGGACACGATAACTGCCGTAATTTTGCGCCAATCATTTTCAAATTTATACATAAAATATAACTACCCAAAATCTCGGTCGTACGTTAATGGGCAAAATCGGACCATGGAAATGTGGGCTTTTTCGAAAAACAAATATTAGTATAACTTTCTTATTACGTAAAATATCGAATTCGTTTAAAGTTCCTACTATTCTTTGGATAAGTTACTTATCCTACGTAATGTTTTTGATATTACCAACCGTTGGTCCAACTGGTGGAAAAATTGGGGTTTCGAAGACAAAAAAAAAATCATACCTACCTTAACAAGCACAGTATCGTATCGGTTTTAAGGGTCATTAGTCCTCCAAACATTAGCTAAAACTTTGTTTCAAATAAGTGAGTGATGTGCATAGATGAACCTGCATATTTACTTCAAGGCTGCGTTCATGAGACCCTTCTTGTAATATAATAAAAGGTAAGAATTTCAGATGAAATTCGAGCAGTAATAGACTAATAATAATATAACTGATTGTAATAGTAAAAAATAATCGCAAAGAGAGATACTCGTAGTTCAATATGGTTAAGCTGCTTAAATTAATTGGATTGACTCATTAAAACGCAGTTGAAATTTTATCAGTATGTTGCTATTCTACATATGTAGCGTAGAATAGTTTTTCTACAGTATCAGATATTGAATGCTAGTAACGGAACGCAAGAATGGCGAGAGTTTCAATATTTCTCCCTAAAGATCGCAGAGTCTGGACAATTTCCTTGCTGCTGTATCTTTCTATTATCGGGCAGGTTTCATCGGTTATTTAGTGGCGGTTATAAATTTTAAGTTTTATTATGGACGGATTTGGTGATTTGCGTTCCTATCCGTATGGACCAGCGTGTAAATTACTTACTGGGTCTGACCGTGGGAGATTAGACTTTTGAGCCTCGTTCTTCCGGTGTGATTCCCCTTCAGTCCGTCCGCTGAAGTCCTTGAATGCTATTATGAACATTCTATGTCTGATACATTGGAAGAAGAAATACTTGTAAGATTATAGGTCTGAAATTAAATTTTTAAGATCAGATATATTTATAAAAATTGCATTCTCAGAAATACGAAAGAGTATAAATATTTGTAATGAATTAAAGAGTTATTAATTAATTCATGTATTACATTTTTTTATGAAAATACGATGAATAGACATTTCAATGGCTGGGGTAAGGCTGGCATAACTAAATTTACTAATCAGAAGACAAAAATATGAAAGATCGACTTTTATTTCGAAGAATTTTGAAAAACCAGATTCTTGAATGGGACAAGATTTATTAAAGTATGACATCTTTTTTTTGTTTTATTTTTATATATTTTTTAAACCTTCACCGAGGATACTGACAGAAAATTTGAGATTTCTAAGATGATTTTGTTCGAGATGTGGCGGAGTGGTAGCGTCTCGGCCTTCTATCATAAGATCCCGGGTTGGAATCCCGGTTAGGGATTGAATTTTTCATAAAAAAATTCCACTTCCATAACCCACACACAATCTCCAAGCTTATGTTGGGATATTATGAAGCAAGAAAAAAAGTTTCGAATAAATAAATAAAATGTTTTTTAGAACACTTATTATTGCTTTTTATAAAAAATTTCTTAAATTTTGATTAAAAATTCCAATTATTGTTTGGAAAAAAGACGTTTTATTAGTTTATTACGGTTTATAATTTGTTTAATAATTCTCAAATTTCACAAAATTATTACACCTTACTTTAACAATAGATGAAAACTAGTAACCCGAAACAACGCTAACTGGGTAACTGGACTAGTAGAGATTATTTTAATTATGAGTCATTCAATTCATGGACAATAAAATGGTTGGGTTATGTAATAATCTAATTGAAAATTTTAACATTTGACTTTATTAAAATCTACCACTGACCTAAATACTGCTTTATAATAGAAAATCCCCATTTGAGTATAATATCTTTTCATCTGTATAGAAATAATATTAACGATTAATTGTAATAATAAAATTATCAAAATTAATGAGAGTTAATTACAATTTTAATAAATTTATTACTACTTTTTTTTTGAGACAGATTTCTGATTGCCTGAATAACCTACATTAACAATAGAATTTATGGAAAGTTAAAAAAAGACTAAGAAATAAGAAAATTGACAGCTGTGATTTAAATATGTTATGTTTCATTAAAAAATAAAAATTGTTCTTTAATTTCAATTTAGCCCACCCTGCTTGTCTAGTGGTTAATTCGTCTTTGCAAAAAAAGCTGTTTAATAGCTAATTTTTGAAATCGAACGTTCTGAGGTTTTAAATCTTAGTAAAGATTAGTTGCTTTTGTACGGATTTTAATACTAGATAGTACATACCGGAGTACTCTGATGGTTATTCATATATATATATATATATATAATATATTCATTAGTTTTGTTCCGTATCATTAAACACATTTTATATACGTGACATTTAATTAAAATGTTTCCTTGAAAGAAAAATATACGCGACGGGTTAGTAATGTTAATATAAGTTTTTACATGAATTTTGCATGAATTGTAGCATTAACACATTCGTTATCAGGTTTTAAAACGTCCCCACAAACTCTAGGAACACTACAGAACCAATTTCTGAAGCTGTATATTAAAATTTGTCTACAAAAGTCTAGTTCAAAAATTGTTTCCTATTTGTATTTTTTAGTTTATTTTATCGATTTTAAGTAAAAATAATAAAGTTATTTTTAAAACCCAATTGTGTATTTGAAATAAAGGTCTGATCAAGGTCAAAGCCAAAAAAGATATGTAACCCTACGCCAGATTTTTTTAATGCATGATTAAACTTATGATCAAATATGTTTTTTTTTTTTTTTTTAAAGAGGGAAATTCTCAGGTTGACGTTTCTCAGTTGCAAGATTTCAACCGATAATTCTATAAAACAATTTTTTTTTTAATAAAAAATTATATTGTCAGCATTTTTATTGATATCGTTGCTTTCTACTGGGAATTTACAGCTTAATGATATAAAACCGGATAAAACTCTTGATATGCCAAGGATTTTGGCATGGAAATTTAAAAATTAATAATAATAAATATTATAAAATTAAGCCCACTCTTAGCAACAGTCTCTATGTAGTTTTTATGTTATTTTTACATCCTTGTACGAAGTAAAGGAAGTATTGTGATCGCGAAAAATTTCGATTTTTTAATTTCAACGGAAATATCTATTTTGATTAACCCTAAATCCATTTTGGCTAGTTTCAGCGTGACGTCTCTACGTAGTTACGTATGTATTTCGCGTAACTCAAAAACGATTAGCCGTAGTACGTTGTAATTTTGGATTTAGGACTCTTGTAACATTTAGTTGTGCACCTAACCTTTTGATTGCAATCGACTGGACCAAAAGTGTCCAAAGAAAGGCAAAATCCAAAAAAAAAAATTGAATTTGGATTTTTTCTTAACTGCAGTAATAAGCCCTCATTGAGTGATTTTCAACGATATATCATAAATGGTACTTATTTTCATTCGTTCCAGAGTTATAGCCAAATAAAATATTAATTAATGAAATATTTGGATCTTACAAGGGGAAGGCACATCAGATCAAATCCGACTTCATTTCCTTTTTCTTTTTTTAACTCTTTTTTTTTAATTTAAATTATTGATTTATTAATAATTGTGAACATCTGATTGTAAAAAAAGTTTTCAATAAATAATAATTCAAAGACAACAATAAAATTTTTTTTTTAAATATGAAAAAATTCCAGAACTTAATAATAAAATAAAATTTTATGTACTTTTCATTTTTAAAAAAAATATGAATATGTAATTTAATAGGGGTACAAGGAAGTCATGTGGTGTCCACATTAGTTTTTTTTATTTTTATCAGTAATCAAATATCTTAGTAATGGGTTTTCTGGGAATGGCTTGTTTTACTACCGGCAGCATTTTTGCAAACTCATCTGTATTTTAAATAAAATAAGCGTTTGTATATAATATAATTAGAGAATTTCCTTGCTTAACATACCAAAGAGTATTTAGAATGTTATGTACATAAGATTTAGGAGAACAAAGGATATTAATATTAGTTAATTTGTAAACGGTTCACAGAAACTGAGTTATTAGAATTAAAGTAGAATTTCTACCAATAATTGGGAAATTAATTTTAAAGGTTAATAATTCCAATTATGTGCTGTTAACTGTCAGTACAGTTAACAGAACAACACAATTACCAACATTACAATTAACTATAATTTTATATTTCTCAGATGAACTATAAAATTCTAGTTAATTGTGGTTCCTTATTAAAAAAAAATTGTACTATTATCCTATTTATATCTTAACAAAAAAAAATTATTTATTTAATTCAACAAACATTATTTCAACAACAAATGTAAAAAAATTGAATGAACATCATTAATGGTACTAGTAAAAAAAGAAAAGTAAAATAATTAAAAATTACCATTTCAACCTTCAATATTATCATAGGAGTTTTGATAAAAAAATTTGTTCTACATTAATTTTTTTTGATGGAGGTTCAGTAATTCAAGACAAAAAAAAGGTTACGTATTTTTTTATCTGATAGTTGCCAAAACCAAACATTTTTTCCTCTGCTATCCTGGGCTGGATCTGCAAACAAATTTATCTCAATCCAGGAGAGTGTCATAACGTCTATAATTGGATCACGGATCAAACGAGGCTTCCCGCCTACCGGGCAATACGTCCGGCACGGTAGGTCGGCTCGCCGATCTGGATCTGTTGATTCTTCGATTCACCTGCCTCAAACCACCGGAGAGGGGTGAACCGGGCCCGACTATGTCGTTCCCGGGCCTCACCCAGCGGCCGGATCTCGGTCTTTTTTTAAAATTCTATCTCGATATTGAAGTCTCTGATCCATTCCTTACAATCTGTCTATAAGTATTTAAGATCGGTGACTAGGTTCTCAACTTTCCTCCATTCTTGTTGACCTTTAAGCATAAATGCTTCTATTGTATCTGGAGTGACATCCAAGACTCGATCTCTCTCTATGTGTTCTTACCGTTTGACACATTCAAATATCGTGTGTTGTGGGAATCTTCACTTCCACAATACACACAGTGAGCGAATTCTCTCTTTCTAACTATTTAAACCAAACTTCTTAAGTGATTCACAACTTTTCACTTTTCTAAAAATGGTACAACCAAAGTAAAAGTTACTTTCATTGACGTGATTACACATAATTACGACAAGCTTGTGAAAATATCGGGGATACTCAAACCTACAAATTATATTTATCCACATCTCGAGAATATACGAGGGTAAGTCAATTATAATCCGCAATTTAGTTATATTTTTGTTTATGTTGGTAGAACTGTCGTGTTGCGTAAATGACGCATGCGTGGTTTAATTGTATTGTCTGTACAGGTTTGATGTTGCTAGATTATTTCCATTATCGCTGCCCTGCCATTAACCATGGCTGCTCGCTTTCTGTTTGCACCAAAGGAGAGCAACGTTCTGTGATCCGTTTTTTGTGGTCGGAAGGTGTATCAGGAGCCGAAATTCATAGAAGACTTTCGGTACCGTACGGGAACAGTGTGTTGTCGCAACGAAGTGTCTACAAACGGATTGAAAAATTCAAAAACGATCGGACAAGTGCTACGTGCGACGAAGGAGCCGGACGACCGTTTACTGCCACAAATGAGGAAAACATTTAGTGTGCACGTGACATGGTTTTCTTAGACAGACGAGTAACTATCGATGAAGTGGCACATCGTCTGCAAATTATTCACGGTTCTGCCTATGAAATCATCCACAACAGACTCGGGTTTCGTAAAGTCTGTGCCAGATGGATCCCAAAACAACTCACACAGTCGCATAAACAAACGCGTTTGGACATGTGCCAAAAACATTTGGATCGCTATGGTAACGATCTTCTTAGACAGAATCATCACCGGTGACCAAACACGGATCCATCATTACGAGCGGAGAGAAAACGGCAGAGTATAGAATGGAAACATTCAAATTCGCCCTGCAAAAAAAAGTTCAAGACCCAACCGTCCGTAGAAAAACTGATGCTTACGGTTTTTTGGGACTTACAAGGCCCAGTACTGGAACATTATGAGAAAAGGGGCACGAAAATAAACAGTGCGCGTTACAGTGAGATGCTTACTGCTAAGCTGAAGCCTGTAATTCGAAGGAGACGCCGAGGACGTCTGTCGAAAGGTGTTGTGTTGTTGCACGACAATGCCTGTCCACATACTGCTGCTCGCACTGCTGAAACGCTCCAGAAACTCGACTTTGAAGTACCGGCTCATCCTCGGTATAGTCCTGATCTTGCCCCTTCTGGCTACCACTTGTTTGGTCTACTCAAACAGGCATTAAAGGGCCGTCGATTTACCTCGGATGAAACAGTGAAAGAAGCGGTGCATTCCTGGCTGGCAGCTCAACCGAAAACCTTTTTTTATTAGGGCATCAGGAAGCTTGTGCAACGATGGACCAATTGCGTTGAAATGTAAGGGAAATATGTTGAAAAATGATGTACATGTAAGTTTCCTATTTGTATTGCAATACAATTTATAACTACATTGCGGATAATAATTGACTTACCCTCATATAGAGTGGCTGTTCAATAAAAATAATTATTGTCAAATTAAAATTGAAAAAAAAATTGTTTGTTTTTTAAGAGATGATTTTAACCAATTTTAAAAAGTTGAGGTCACGACATATTTATCATTTCCGAATTACAACCTTTTCACCCCCTATTATGCTAGTATAACTAGAGTAGCATTTATGCAATAATTATATTTAAGGTGGAAGCTGTTTTTAAAAAAATAACATTTTCGTAGTGTATTTAAAAAAAAAATTTAATATAATAAAAACATACCTTAACATCGGTAATAGCATGTGGCAAGTAATCTATACATAACTCGTATATCAGTTAATTTCTTAAAATGTTATATTTCTATTAATAAAAGACTAGAAAAATTATTTTCACTGAAAATACTCAACCTCCCATTACGGTATTAATGAGTGTATGCAGTTAATAATACATTTATAGTAAAATAATAAAGAATTTTATCGATCGTCAGTCGTTGAAAATGTTCTATATCTTTATTCATAAAATTTCTTATTTTTTAATTAAATAAAGGAAAAACTTTACTCTTGTCTACATTATAACTAATAAATTAACAATGTGACAGATTTTAAACTGGAAAATTTATTACAAATGTCTAGAAGTAGAATCATTAATTTTATAAACGTCTGTGTTAAAATAAAATAAGTAAAAGAGAAAAAGATTATTTTGTGTTAGCGCTTTGGTCAGATTGTAGACAAGAATAATCTTCAATGCTCTTTCCATTCTTTTAATCCGCGATTCTCAATCTTTTTAGCTCCACGATATCCAAAAAGTAAAAAAAAAAAACATACAATGAATATTTTGCAACCCCTCCAATTCCAATCCAATGACACCTAGTTAAAACTATTTAGCAGTGGCTGTTTGCTAAACTGAAATGGACGAAAAGAACAAATCTCTCCTTTTTCATACAGAAGTCAAATGGTTATCGCGGAGGAAAGTGTTAATCCGGTTACTGGAATTGAGAGATGAATTAATAAATATTTTTCCAGGATAAACAAACGCTATTCTCAATGTTTTTACAAAATAATGAGTAAATGTTGCTGTTGGTTTACTTAGCTGATGTATTTTCGCATTTATACGACTAGAATGTGAATTTACATAGACGAGATCAAAACATTTTATTAATGACAAAGTTCATGCTTTCATTAAGAAGCTTGATATCTCGATTATTCGCCTTCAAAGCAAAATCTTTGATATGTTTCCACTCACTTCCGATTATATTGAGAAAATTTTGAGAAGAATACACTATTATTTGCCACAGTTTTAATAGTATGAAGATGCATTTGCGCGAGCTAAAAATTTAGTTGACGGAGTATTTCTCGAAAGATAAACATGATTTCTTGAAGACAAGAGTACTGAATCCATTTATTGAAACCATTGTTGCAGCTACTAAGTTACCGGTTGAGATTCAAGACCAGTTCATCGAAATGTCTACCGATAAAAAGTTACAATTACAATTCACATCTAAAGATTTTGATATGTTTTGGCTTGCTCGTCGAAGTGAATATGAAAATTTAGCCACAGGATCACTGAAAATATTAATTCCTTTCCCCACGCCTTACTTCTGTGTAAAGGGGTTTTCACTATCGTTAAGCTAAAAAACTAAATATAAAAATCGTCTTTTATCATTCGAAAACAATTTGCTTTTGTGTGTTTCTAACATAAATTCTCGTACAGAGAAACTTTTAAACGAAAAACAAACGCATCCATTCATTAATTTATTTTCTTTACATGTTTACTTATTAATGTAAGTAAAATGTTCATAAAAATTTATGCCAGCATCCCCCCCGGAGCAGCAGGCCTGACCGGCCCGCCGAGGGAGTCGCTGGATGCGGACGCTATCTTCCCGCTCCAGCTCCAGCTCGCCGGGCTTCAATCGTCCTGGCCGGCGGACTTGGCAGCAGGAGCCGGCCCAGCGTGGGATCGCTCGGGAAGAACCGCCTCGGCCGCGCCGGCGAAGGACGACCGACGCCGACCTGACCCACCACTGCTACGCTGTAGTGGGGACCCAACTGCCGCTAAGGGAAAACTCGGGGTCGAACTTCAATGGACGAGCCGAAACTCCCCGACCTCGCCGGAGACCAGCTTTCGGACCCAACAGTTCTTCTCAGAGCTAACGCAAAAAACGGCCCTTTTCAGGGCCACCACAAGGTTATGAAATATGAACTGTCGAAGCCATTCGACGACAAAAACGGCCTTTTTCAGGGCCACCATGAGGTTAGTAAATGCCACGTGCCATCGAAACCATTCGGCGACAATATATATATATATATATATATTTGAGTGTATGCACGGGCGAACGTGTGCGCTTTTTTTAAACTTAACTGAAATAACACCGCTCACTAACACCGCAAATAGGGTACACCCATCTTACACATAGATGTATATCACCATACATATATCTCTATATGTTGACTGACATCTGTATACAACCACACAGATAGTTATATTAATGAAGAGATAAATTTCAATGTGTAAATCTGATTTTATATTATTTATTAAAAACAATACAGGATATTTTCTATATGTTATTATAAACAAGACAAAGAAAGAAGAAACTTCTCTTTAATTCTATATCTTTCATACAAACGTGTGTATAGGTAAATAAAATGAGTGCGCACTTAATTAAATACCAGAACTAAAAAGAGAATATTAAACAAAAAAAAAATACTTTATTTGCTTTTCTTTGATATTTAATTTAAAACAAAACGCTTTAAGCATGGGTAAATAAAAGAGAACATACCTATTGTGTTAATTTTAAAATGCTTTAACAAATGAATTTAATGAAAAAGCCTGATAAAAGTATTATTTTATCCAGAAATGGATAGACTAACTTTTAAAATCTTTTTATTGAAATTCAATTTACGTCGAGTATCAATACGAAATATTAACCGGCAATTTTGATTAAATATTTGATACGATTTATTATAAAGTATCTTTGATAATATTTATAACAAAATTTATTTTCCGTCCTCCGTGGCTGAGTAGGTAGCGTCATGTTATTTCGTTCGGAAGTCCCGGGTTCAAATTCGGGTCAGGCATAGCATTTTATCATACGCTAACGATTGAAATGTTATTTTGGCTCTGACTAACGGTAGACAGTTTTTTACACCTAAAGGGTTGTTTCAACATTACGGTACCTAGATAAATACGTAATTTTAATTAAAGGTGGAATATAAATAATTGTAAAGGAAAGACACATTTATATTAAAAATTGTTGGCTTTCTATTAGAAAAGATTACAGTCGCTTTACATTTATTTAAAGCAAAATAACTGTAATGATAAATACAATGCTTTCTACGTATTCTTATTACGTGAAACAGTTAAAAATTTTTCCTAATATTCGGCAGAAATTCTCGCCAGTGATTCTTTTTACCGACTTTTCGAAGAAAATATAGTATTACTTTTGGTCGTGCAGTGGGACTGGAGATAAAATTGAAATTTCATTTCGTTTTGAGGTATAAGGAGTACGAAAATACCATTCACTTTAAGTATAATTCCCTTTTATACACATACATATATATATATATATATATATATATATATATATATATATATATATATATATATATATATATATATAGGCTTATATAAAGTTTTTTTGGTTTCAGGAAAAGTATAGGGACAAAGGAAGCAATTTTAGAGCTCAGATTAATAATAGAAAGAAGATTAAAGAAAAGTAAACCAACATACATGGCATTTATAGAAAAGCCATTTGATAACTTAAACTGGAATAAAATGTTCAGCATTTTTAAACGTTTAGGGTTCAAGTATAGAGATAGAAGAGCAATTGCTAACATTTACAGGAACCAAATTGCAACAGTAATAATCGAAGAGCATAAGAAAGAAGCCATAATAAAAAAGGGAGTCCGACAAGGATGTTCCCTATCCCCGTTACTTTTTAATCTTTACATAGAACTAGCAGTTAATGATGTTAAAGAACAGTTTAGATCCGGAGTAACAGTGCAAGTTGAAAATACAAAGATGCTACGATTTGCTGACAATATAAGAATTCTAGCTGAGAGTAAAAACGATTTTGAAGAAACAAACAATGACATGCATGAAGTCCTACGCAAGAACTACCGCATGAAAATAAACAAGAACAAAGTGAATGTAATAAAATTTAGTAGAAACAATGTAGATGATTTACTGAATATAAAAAGAAAAAGAGAAAAGATTACGGAAGTAGGAGAATTTTTGAAGATGGACGAAGCACGAACGATATAAAATGCCGAGTAGCACAGGAAAAAACGAGCTTTCATTCAGATATACAATTTGTTTACGTAAAAAATTAATTAAAACATCAAGAAAAAATTTTTAAAAGTATGGAAGTGAAACTTGAACAATTGGATTCCTGAGAAGAAAAAAATTACAAGCTTTTAAAATATGGTGCTATAGGAGAATATTAAAAATCAGATGGGTGGATAAAGTGACAAATGAAGGGGTGTTACGGCAGATTAATGAAGAAAGAAGCATTTTGAAAAATATACTTAAAAGAAGAGACAGACCTACAGGCTACATCTTAAGGCATCCTGGAATAGTCGCTTTGATATTGGAGGGATAGGTAGAAGGGAAAAATTGTGCAGGCAGGCAACGGTTAGAATATGTAAAACAAATTTTTAGGGATGTAGGATGTAGGGGATATATCGAAATGAAACGACTAGCCCTAGATAGGGAATCAGATCTCACTATTGTATCTCCCTTTTCATCCTCTTCGACTTCCTCTTCCTCTATAACACCAGATTCTAATTCATTTCCTCCGTATAATTCTTCAAATATATATCAAAATCTGTTATTAATTTAGTCGTTTTATTAAAAAAAGTTATATGTTAAATATATTTAATAGACAATAGAGATATAATAATAGTTAATAGACAGTGTTTAAGCGTTCCACATAATAATCAAAAAATAGAAAAAATTGTTACAAAACTCTTACCAGCTCGATTTCATTGGTATTTAATACATATCACATTTACAGAAATAATACAATTCTTATGATTATCCGTCGCTTAATAAATGAAATTGGGTCGGTAAGGATTTTGTAACAAATTTTTCCATTTTTTGCTTATTGTATGGAACGCTTAAACATTGTTTATTATCTATTATTGTCTATTACATATATTTAACATGTATTTTTCTTTTAACAAAATTTTAAATTAATAACAGATTTTGATAATAGAAATTTAGTGTTTTACCTTTTTTAATATCAGTGTCGTTTTGTTACAAACAGTTCTTAAATTCAGTAATTAAAAGTTTTAAGTTAGCAATCAACTTATAAACTTGTTGGGATCTATACAGCTGTAGAAAAGAATATTTCAAGCATTTATTGTAAAAAAGTGAAAAGCATACTAATATTAATATTTATAATAATTTCAATTAGATTAAATATCATTTAATTATTAAAAAAAAAAAACTATCCTGAGTACAGTTTTTATAACTGTTGCTGCTTTTTTAAATAAAATATTGAATTTTGTTTATCTTATTTAGTACTATCCGGGCTTTTGTTCTCTTTTTTTAGGAAAAAATAAGCATCTAACTAAAGTACAATTTTTTTTCGTTTTTTTTAATTAAATATTTTTACTTTAATTTAACCGATGAATGAAGCCGTTATTTGATGAAAATCCATCATAAGAAAGAAAATAAAACAAAAGTGTTATTTGATAAACTTAAAATTATTAAGTCAAAAAAACTAAAAGAGATAAAATGCTCAAAGATAAAGAGCAGCAATTGGAAGTGTAAGGAAGTATCAGTAAAATACAAAATTTAACAACAAAGGACTATTGGTCAATTCAGAAAAAGGGGCGGTACTGACAAAAAAATAAGAAGCTCATCTCACATCTATTAATTCAACAACGGCGAACAATTCAAGTCCACTTAATCATTTAAAAGGTAATTGGAAAAGAAATTCGAATTTTTAAGTTTATTAATTTCCTATAACTCTAAAAGGTTCGGTTTCACCTTTGTTCACAAAATGAAATATTTTCAAATTACCTTAAATTGGTCATCTCTTCAATTAAATGTCAAGCTTAATTAGAAACCCTCTTATTATTGAAAATACAAAATCAGCGGTCCCTTATTCTTTTTCAAAAGATCTACCAGTCTGTCCAATATAAACTGACCGATAGTGTTTACTATTAAGTTTATATATTACTGATATATGTGTACACTCCCTACCGTTGCTCTTTATCTTGGTATTTTTTATCTCTTTTGGTTTTTGTATTTACTTTTTTCGTTGTATGTACTTCTAGCTTCAGTAATCTTTTTGCAAAACCTGAAAAAGTTACTGTGTACCGAAACAGCTGTTGTGATTTTTTTTAAATAATTTTGTGAAAATCAAATAAAATATTTTTTAAATTTCTTTTGTTAAATTTATTTTACAGTTGTCAAAACAGGTTTTTTTTAAACATTACCACACAATTTTTATTTGACTAACAGAAGTTTGTTTGTTTAATTATGTTAGAGATATTAAAAGTTTTTTAAAATACCAGGCGACATGGAATAAAATGCATAAGATTGGTAATTAGACTTGTTAGAAATTTACTCATATTTTAGGTCCGTTTAAATTTATTTTTTTTTAAGATTAGTTTAATTAATTACATTATTTATATTCACTTTATTTTTGAATTTTTTTTTAGAAAAAAATTATAGTTAAAAAATCAATAAACCAATTCACTCGGATTTTCAGAATGTATTTTGTTTTCATAAATTGTGGATTTTTACAGTTTCAAAAGCAGGTTTTTGGAAATGTAGATCATACTACTTTTTATTTATGACTTTTGTCCTGTTTACTGTTATAAAAATGGTTATTTTATTATATCAAGGGTTTTTAAAATAAATTTTTAAAATTATATTATTATGTAGGCATAAGTAATTACATTACTTTAGGCATATATTTACTATTTACTATTTAGGCGTACTATTTATAAATTTTAGCCTTTTTTTTTAAATTTAATTTAATGACCTAAATATAAAAGTTGCTTTGCTCGTATGTTTGACAACTCGTTATATTTGTTCATGTGCAACGATGATATGGGCTACCACATTAACCTCTACCCTTCACAATGTTCGCTTGATTAAATTTTACCCCTCCATCTTTCATACATTTAATTTTATTAACTGAAACCAACGAGAAAAGTTGTTTTGATTACACTTAGAAAAAATTCGCAAAGGTATATTTTGTTTTAAAATTTTGACAAACAATCAACATTTCACTTTATTTCGATCGGTATTTTTAATTATTTAAAATTGTAAATAAAATCGATAAATTAAATTTTGTACATTTAAACAGCAATGTCAATTTTATGTTGAAGTATAACAGTTCAGAATATATTAATTTTGTATGTTCAACATAAAACATTATAATTATAAATGTCAAAAAATAACAATCTAAAAAAAATCCAAAAAACTATATCCTATTTTTTTTTTAGAAGTAATATTTTTTTTTTCGTTATATATATATTTTTTTTTTTTAATTCATATGAAACATGAATTAAAACTTATGACATTTTATTTAACTCCAAATAATTTTCCAAGTAGTATGTACGGATTAGTATCTACTATGATCTGAAAAGAATGTCCATTTTACTTGTACGAGACAGCGTCATGTAAAATCAGGTTTAGATGTCACCGTGAAATTTAGTACTAAACCGACGGAACCTACTCCAGGTGATATTCTACTATTCTTTCCGAATAATATGTGGTTCCACATTTTTTTTGTAGTATTATTCATTCATCTGCCAATGTTTTGTACAATAATTGTAAGCAGTAGTAGTAAATGTTTGTGTACAGTAATTTTGTGAATAAAGTAGTATTAAAAAAAAAATAATTATTGTAATTAATAATTAATTAATTATATTTTTTAAATATTATTATAAGTGAATAAATTAAATTTCAAAATTAAATTGGGGAATTGATTTAATTAGTACTGCATTCAATACTTAATTAGAATTACGCACAGTTATTACATTATCTTGTAATTATTAACTTTATTAACATATGTTATGAAAGTGATTTATAGTCCTTTCTACACCCATACCGGAATTTTCTGTTCTTATGACAAGTTATTCACGATTTATGAATATTCTTGGGTGTATCAATAGAAAAAATTTCGTTAGTGTCAACTTATATTTAGTTTAAGGTAGTTTTTGCCAATTTTGAAGCAATCCGGGTGGCTAGGGGTCCAACTGGGTGCTTTCTTTGTTATGATAGGCGTTTTGGCATCGAATCTCGGTTAGCTTAGATATTCGGTGTTAGGATGAGATGGATGTATAGAGAACTGTCTGATGGAGCTGCGGTGTGGGAGAATGTAGACATTGACCTCGCTCCCAAAAGCTGACTAAAGCAGAGAAAGATAAGGCATTTTTTGCATTAGAGCATATTATATTTGTGAATCTGTTTCTTGACTTTTAATTAAATCAAGAAAACTTTGAGTAAATTGAATTGTAGAAAAAATTGACGTTGTTGCGATCAACACTCGTTTTGTTGTTATAAAGATTTTTTTAGTGTTTTTTTCATGGAATTTCTCATTACTTATTGAAGTAATGATCTCAGTGCATAGTCTAAGTGAAGTTAGATGAAGAGTTCTGTGTAAAATCTTTGGTGTTAGAAGGCGCAGGGATCGCACTTCTGCGAATCGATTAATTTGTTGAGAATTGTAAGTTATGGTAGGTGGTTGGAGAATTACGAATGCGAAACTAGGTTGAGTAAATACACTGATGGAAATGTCTGCCGAGGCATTTGCATCGGTAGAATCCTGACAGAAAACAAACTGATGTTTGTGTTGTGTTATCCAGCTTTAGAGCGTCCTCCGGTAAAGCCTGTCATGGTTAGGAACGGAAGGGCTATCGAGAAGTAGCTATCGAGATTGTCAAAAGGCAAAAAAGACTCTACTTATGTAGAGTCTTTCCGTACAGGGGTCAGGATGTTGCCAATTTTGTATGCAGTGCTTAGTGTTGATGTATGATTGTTTGCCAGCTTATTTAAAGAAAGAGTAAATTACTTGTTATGATCAATTCATGAGAAAAAGAAACGGTAACCGATTATATATCATTATTTGTCTGCGTGTTTTTTTTCTTATTAAAATAATAAATTTTGTAATAGAATTGAATCCTTTGCTATTCTTATAACTAATATATTTATTATTTTCCAAGAAATTAAGATTACTTATACAAGAGGTAAGTAGAATTATAATGGTAATAATGCTAGCCAGTAATGCTGTTGTAATTAACATTACATTTAACATCTACTCGTGAGACCAAATTTCTGCAACGGCTGTATGAAGTTGATTCTGGTTTGTTGAGAATTAATAGGAGGAAATATTTTCCAGCGGTTTAAATACAGTGCAACAGCTATGGACAGCAAGTCTCAAATTCTGCGGCGAAACCTATAGTATTACATAATTTTCATATAATAATACAATACAATCCTAACGCATTTAAGAAATTTGTAAAATATTTAATCAATTTACATTGAAAAAATTTAACAGATTATAATATAACTCAGGTTTAATAAAAGCTTTGTTTTACTGAGATTTTTTTTATATGAAAACACCAACTTAGAACCGTGTAAATTTCATTTCCTTCTACCTTTTTTTTATTGCAACGACTTCATTTTTTTCATCTGTCTATTTTTATTCTATCCTTATTTTTCTATCGTAAGAACTTCTATATTGTAAATTATTCCTCGAAAGTAATCTCGTTTCCCAAGAGTCCTCTTCTTTCAAGCCTATCATTTGGATTACTCTTTAATATGTTTCAAATAATCGAATTGCTTTTTATGTTCCACAGTTTGTCAAAGATTTGTTCATTTAATTTTTTTGGGTCGATCATGATCATATTTGAGATATTTAACCGTCTTTTTTAGCTGCCACTAGGTCGTCTTGATTTTGGTAGATCTTGTTAGATTTCAGTCTGTATCCTTCCTCTGCCATGGAATTTCTTGAACCACGGATTTTCTTTAGTAAGTTTCTTTTGAACTTGAGCAATTTTTCGAGCTTGGTTAGGTGTAATTTTTTTATATTATTGGTGATACTACAATTGTATAATATTTAATTTCGCGGTCGTGGAAAAATTCTTCTTATTGTCTTTGATAAAAAATCGAAGATTCTCCAATTTTAATATTCTATTTTCAATTGATGCTTTATCTATTTCTGTTCTCCTTACGATCTCTCCAAGGAATTTAAAGCGGTCAGTAACATTTATCTTTCTGGATTCGGTTCCTGTTGTTTTTAAAGTCAATGATTCGATGTCATGATTTCCGACTTTGTAAAGGGTATCTGTAGGACAGCTTTTTGGCCTATTCCTATACCTTTTCTATTTTTGCTATTGTGTCTTCCTTATATAGAAAGATATATATATATATATTTAATATTCAAGTTAGAATTATGGTAGTAAAAATGTTCATTACCACCTTTAAAAATATAATGTGAAAGCGCCTAAATCAATAAGTTATAAATCACAGCTTAATTATCCAATCAGCCAGGGCTTCCAGTTTGAACAATCATCAAGGCCGACAATCGGCCGGCCGATTGATAGTTAAAAAAAAATCGTTGAAGATATTGATAAATTGTATAATTGTTTTTTTTTTGAAATTTATTCATAGTCTTTTTTAACATTATACAAATGTAAAATATTTGAGGTATAAGAAGTATGTTTCAGAAATACTTTCTCGGTGAATTTGTTATTCTAAATGTTAATTATACAGAAATTCCCATTTTTAAGGCTCTCTTTTACTGTTTAGCCTCCAGAATCGCCGTAAGATATTACTTCAGAGGATATGTATAAATGTAAATGAAGTGTAGTCTTGAACAGTCTCAGGTGGACCATTCCTGAGATGTGTGGTTAATTGATACCTAACTACCAAAGAACACCGGTATTCTCGATCTAGCATTCAATTCCGTATAAAAGTAACTGCCTTTACTAGGATTTGAACCTTAGGACTCTCGAGTTCAAAATCAGTTGATTTTGTGATGACGATTTCACCACTAGACCAACCTGGTGAGTTCCATTTGTAAGGCTGAATTATTACCTGCATTACAGTAGGCTTTGTATGCCGATTATCATATTCGTTTTTTAAAATAAAGCAAACTACTTAATTCCTCATCATCTTTTCTAAAAACTTTGTATAGAATGTCTTATTTTTGAAATGCTAATATAATTTTTGGATGTAACTTATGCCAATATCATGGTTAATCATTCTATTACTGTAAAGTAGAAGAAACATATAAAACGGATACAAGTATATTCATATAATTTTTTATTAATTTTTAGTATATTTTCAAATATATTTTACGAGAATATAAGTATATTAAAAAAAGATTCTATTTTATGAAAAATCGTTAAACACAGCAAATCATATTTTATGAATTGTAGTATTTCTATTTTATACGAAAACTTTTTTTTTATACGAGAATTAGACTGTTTGGTTTGGTCATAGATTTATAAAATAGATGTAGAACTATTTATGTTACCATACAGATTTCGAATTCAAATTCGGTACACACTATAACTATCTTTATTTTCATTGCAACATTATATAAATCTATCTTATAGGGCGTCAATTTTTTTTTTTTTGAGTCATAATTTATCTTCATTTACAGCGTGAAAATAATAGGATACGATTACATATAAAAAAATATTGCAGTACATGAGACGTAGTAGATATTAATTAAAAATGCGGTCATAAATTCCTGTTAGTATAATAAATTATTTCTGAACAAGTTTTTTTATTATATTTTAATGATCTCAATTTACTTATTACAATGTTATTTTTTTTTACATACATTACATGTAAAATATAAATATTATTAACATTTTAAATAAATATTTCATTCCATTTGATTTTTTTTTTGGATCACGTTAACAGATGATTAAATTATTTCTATAATTAAGGTAATTCATTTTTTTACATAAATTAAAAAAAATTAAATAAATAAAAGTTGTTTTTAATCAAAGTTACTTGCTTGAGTGCAATTATTTTAGAAAAAAAAAATCTTTTATTCAGCCGATGTTCTGTAATTTCAATTATATATATATATATTAGTGCAATGTTAATAATATAATCAATTTAAGAATATCAGGTGGCAGTTATATAATGCAATATAAATTACAGTTATTATGGACTGTCGTTCTTTTTCTTATAATAATTTATTCTTTTACGACGATTTTTCCTTGTAGCAATTTAAATTACTGATTTTTTTTTTTTAAATTCAAACATTAACATCGATTTTTTTTAACAGTAAAAATTTGATGGACGTATAGGTGGAAAAAAGCCAGGCATTTAAATGTAGGAATTATGCCCAACACCGAATCGAGAAATGAGAGGCTAACCATTACATCAGCTGGCGTAGCAACAGTCATGTTTGACGGTGATGCGTTTTATTTTAACATAATATTTTAATGGTTTTTGAAAAATGCTTTAACATATACTTGAAAAAGAGTTTTAAACTGTATTTTACGTTACGTATCGTCTTTTTTTAAAAATAAAATATGTCTAAAAAGTAAAACGTAATTCTATTTAAATTTTAAGAAATAATAAATAATTAAAAAAATAAATAGCTTTCAACTTAACAATCCTCAATTCGGTTATTTTAATTCAAAAAGTTAAAGATAAAAAATTGTAATTTTAAGTTACGCAGATAAAGACCGTGTCCCGGCTACTTGGGTGGGACTTTGTTTCTATCGAGGTAGTTTGAGACGATGGCAACCCTGGAACTGAGTTTATGCTTAGTTGGTCCCCCCGGCTCCGGGAGTAGGAAAAATAGAAATGTAAAAAAAAGTTCAAAAAATAAAAATTTAAATAGATTTAGATTTTTTTTTATCAGGGAAGTTTTAATTAGTTTTATTAATATAAAATTTATTTTAATTTTTTGTTCTCATCACAATCATGAAATATAAAATCTTATAATTAAATCGGAATATATTTAACATATATTTTCTTGAACAAATACTCTAAGTAATTGCGCTGAGTAACGTTTATGTACAGGCTTTATTTTTTCACTTGTTAGTAAAAATAATAATATCCAGTAAACAAAATATACTAGGTGTGTGAGAAAAGTAATGAGATTGGTAGCACTGCGAGCGATCTGGCAACACTGTGTCTACCGATCTGTGCTAGACCGGTTTGTTCATCCCTTCAACATGCTAAGTACGAGTTTCAACTTCGTTCAGCCAACGCATTATTTTTGACAGCGCCATCAGTGAAGTTGTGTGTTACGAAAATGGAGCATCGGAATTTAGAGCGACATTGTGCAATCAAGTTTTGTGTTAAACTTGGGGAATCCGCAAGTGTTACCTTTGAAAAGTTGAAACAGACCTACGGGGAACATTGTTTATCAAGAGCAAAAGTTTTCCGCTGGCACAAATAATTTTTGGAAGGCCGAGAACACGTTGAAGATCAATCTCGTTCAGGGAGACCTTCAACTTCAAAATCTGACAAAACTTTAAGTGTGAGAGGGTTCTTGCGAAAAAAAACCGCCGTTTAACAATAAGGATGATGAGTGAACAGTTAAATTTAAACGCTTTCATCGTGCATCAAATTTTGACAGACAATTTGGACATGCGAAAGGTTTGTGCGAAATCGGTGCCGAAAAACCTCACAACGGAACAGAAGGACAATCGAAGAAACGTGTGCGTTGATCTTCTCGAGAGGATTGACAACGACCAAGAACTGTTCAATCATTTGATCACAGGTAAAGAATCCTTGATATTTGAGTACGATCCTGAAACAAAGCGGCAAAGCGAAGAGTGGCAAACTCCGTCATCTTGTCGACCGAAAAAATGTCGAATGAGCAAATCAAAGATCAAAACCGTGCTGATTTCCTTTTTTACAGTAGAGGTATCGTGCATAAAGAATTTGTTCCTCCAGGACAAACTGTCAACCAAGTGTTTTACAAAGGTGTCTTTGAAAGCCTCAGGAAAAGAGTGATTCGCGTGAGACCAGACATTGCAGACACGTGGATGCTTCACCATGACAATGCCCCGTGTCACACGGCCAATTCCATCACGGAATCTTTGACCTCAAAACGCATTCCTACAGTTCCTCAATTCACCTATTCACCTGATTTGAGTCCTTGTGACTTTTCCTTTTTCCGAAATTGAAACATGTCTTAAAAAGACCTCATTTTGGAACTCTAGAGAACATTCAAAAGACTGTGACCGACCAGTTAAAAGTCCTACCAGTTGCTACCAGCGCTGCTACTAGGAGTGGTAACAATGACTCCGTCGGTATGTAGCTGTGTAAGGGAACTACTTTGAAGGGGATTATATTGTTGCTTGAAAAAAATAAAAACTTTGATAAGTAAAAAGTCAGTCTCATTACTTTTCTCACACACCTCGTAAGTATTCTAAAATAAATATTAATTATTGAAGTAAGTTTTTTTTTAAATTCTGACTTAATTTTAAAACTAAGTAAACAAAAGGTAAAATTAAAAAAAATCCGGGATAAAATATGCGGATGATTCATTCAGGTAATTATTATTATTTTTGTTTTTTTATCCTTAAATCTCCGCACTCCAATTATGTGACGAGGTTAACTAGCAAAAGTATCTTTTGCGAGTTAACCTCGTCATATAGTCAATGTTTGTAAACTTCAGCAAGCAGTTCTTTTGAAAATATAATTTTACATTTTCCTATAACACAAACGAAAACCTTTAATGTGAAAGATAGCGAAACTATTTATTTATATCTTTACTTTACAAAACCCTCACAAGTCGATGATGGATCGATAGTTGTTTTTACTGTGAGGTGGTAGTATAAGCCAATCTTTGATAGTACAGGCTAAACAGATTAAACCGAACCGCTACAGAATAAACGCAGTTGCAAACACGTAACATTTGATGAAAGAAATAAAAACTAAATTAAATTGTATTCTGTGTTTATGTTATCAAAGGTTTACATATTTACCAAACCTTTACTAAATATCTTTGAATTTATCGATCTACAAAGGTTTTTATGCTCGACTAATTATATTGAGTCACCTGACGCCAAACGTGTTAATGCCGTCGATTTCTTGGTTAATGTTAGCCCTTCAATTCATCGACAGGGTGGGGATTTGATTCACAAACTCTATCTTTCAAACAGCCACGAAGGAAAAAATCACAAGTAGACAAATCTGGGGAACAAGAGGCCAATTCGTTCTTCTGTAAAACAAAAATAAATGGGCGCTAGTGAATTGTTCTTTGTGATACGTTCCTCTGTCTTGTTGGAAGAAGCCGTACTCTTTTTTTGTAATATTTTAACTGATTAATGAGCTCTTTGCAATCGTACAAGTACTTCTATACTGATAATGCGATCAAAAACTACTAGCCGCACTATAAGATTATCATAAATTCTGCATACCTGTTTTTCTCATTGTGAAGTGAACAATCAAACATCCGGGAAAGATATTCAGTCATTAAATACCTGATGATGTATGCCCAAATAATTGAAACCGTGTCTGATCTAAAGTAAAGTACAGCTCATGTTTATCTGTACTCGAGAATGTTTTTGTAAGCCAGTTATAATATTTAAAACGTTCTCTTAAGTTGTTGCATTCCTATAAAATCATGCGGTTTCAAATTTAAATCATGAAGAATCTGTCGGCAAGGTATGTATTTTACACAACTTTGTGGTTATAACTTAGGTATATATTTTTAAGGGCTGGATTTTTTTTAATTCTCGGTTATGGTCTCTGGAGTTCTAACAAGGGTTGCCTACTTCATTTACGTTTAAAATGCAAAGTTGAACGCAATTTTTTAAACAAATCATGAATGCTACTGTTTGTTGGGATACTGACATTTGGAAGTTTTTCAAAAATATTTGACGCATTTCTTGAAAGGATCCAGAACGCAGATAACCAGCTTTCACTATACCAACCTTTTTCTCGATTGAAGGGGGAAAAAATAACAGCGAAGAAAGAAACTGTATTGCACTGAAGCATGAAAAGTTTGGAACTGACAACAAGAGAAAACAATAGTAACATAAATAACCAATAGAGGCTCTAGCATCATTAAAAGGACCTGAAAAAACTGCAGTTCGAGAGCCGATTCGGTTCGGTTTTAAGTTGTCCGGTATAAGAAAAAAAACAGCTTCCTTCTTTCATGAAGTGTTCTAATCATATCTATATTATATATATATTATCTATATTATATTTATATTAACATGAAGTTCGTATCACCGAGTTTATTTTTAATTAAAAATGTTTAAAATAAAACGATATTAAATTTAAACTTGGTGTTTTACTTCCTTATTTATACATCACGATAAGCCATCATTTGTATACCAAAAGTTCCTTTAACTTCTTTAAAGTTATTAGCTTCCTAGAATAAACGTTATTCTAATCGGATTAAAAGATAATTAAAGTTCACTCTTGTCTGTATTTCCTTTTCGATACGCAGCTGTATAATTCACTCTAATACGTCTCTCGGTTCACTTACTTTACTATCAGCCCCTCCAGTTATAACCAAGAGAATTATCTTATAACTACACATTATTTAAATGTCTTTGGGTCGTTCTTCATATGCTTTGGTCCCCTTTAAACTGTTTCAATCTGACCTTCATTTTATGTACACAAAACAGTATTTATGAATAATATCGATTATTCCTAATTTTATCCATCTATCGTACCCACCCCTACTCAAACAAACAAACGAAGAAATAAAAATAAACACACACACACACACACACACCCTTAAGTCCTGTAATTTCAATCTTGTTAAAAGCGAAATCCACAAATTTACCAGTTTCAAATAAAATTTCCACACTAGCTTTTCTTTTCAAAAAGAAATCAGCTTAGAGTATAACATTCTCACAATTTGTAAAAAGATTAAAATTAAATTTATTTTATACTGATAAATTTTAAAACTATTACATTTAACTATTATTATTTGTTAAAATTTTATTAAACAATAAGAAAAAAAATTATTTCTTTGAACTAGTGGAAATGTTATATAAAAATCAGTAAAATTTCAATTTTATGATTTAGTACTCTGTATTGAAGTATTATAAAACATAGTTCAATGTAATTATAGTTAATATACAAAAAACCTCTTACCAGCAATTGAATTCGATGCGTTCAAACGCTTTTAGAATTAAATTCTATCTTCAGCAATTCTCATATTCTTTCTATTTATAACATTAATTAAAACTTCACATGTAAAATTATAAGAAAATTGTAATATTTGCTTAAATCATAACAGTTGGTCTTCATATCTTTTAAAATTATGTTAATGTAAACGTCCTGTCAATTTGGTTGTCTCAACTGTTAATAAGGACTCAACTGTGAGTCCTTATAAACGTCCTTAGTTATAATAAACATCCTTAGTTTATTATTAACGTTTTATGTTAATAATTGACTTTTTTTGTCTAGATGAACTAGTTGGATCCTAAAACCCGATAGTTACATTTTCAAAAGATCCGATATCCCATTTTTGACATGATCACCATACTTTCACCTTTAATATTCTAACTATATTACCAGGGAAAATAAAGGTGTATAATATCCAAATTAAAACACAGAAAAGATATGAAATCTCGAGAAATAAAATTAAAATATACTTTAGATATAGGATAAAGTACAATCAAAGACAAACACACGCAGACACACAAAGTTTTTATACGCAAATACACGTAATTTTTTATAACTCACATTTTACTTGTGCTATCTTTGGAAGGACAAGGTAACAAATGAAACCATTCTAAGCCGAATGAAAAAGAAACCATGGATTGTGCAGACAGTCAAAATCCGGAAATTATTCCATTCTGTCCACATCATGAGACATCCACATAGATACTCTGCTATATCTAATTATCCAAGGAAAAAATTCCAGAACATCGTGGTCCAGACAGGCGGAGAAGATGAATAAAAGTTTGAGATAATGGTTTCGAATGTCTACTACAACTCTTTTCAGAACAACGATGAATAAAATTTTGACTACCAACAAGACAAGCGACTTTTATTAAACGGATAATACACAAGTAGAAGAAGAAAAAAGATATTAGTATCCTTAAATAAGAGTAATAAAATTTTAATTTTAATGAATAATATGACGCAGTTCTCATGTTAGGCATCTGTGCTTCGTAGAACGCAGACGTCCTCTACTATCAGGAACCGTTGTCTAGACAACAATATCTATCATCAATTTGTGTAGCCAATCAGGTATGGTTTTATTGTTCTGAAATATTCCAGCTGTCCAAGATAAAATGATTTTTCAAAACATTCGGACATGTTATGTTAAAAACTTGATTATTAGACTAACATCATCCAATTTGATATAAACAGACGATAAAGAATTATTAAATATTTATATTAATTATTTTAGAAATTTATTTGTAATATCGATATACACAAATACAAATACATATCCATACAATTATGCACATATAAATAAAATAAATATTCGAAATATTCGTTCGTGAACGAGTACGTACATGCAGATTGTAGCGATAATTTATTGTCTGAGTAGCAAAGGAATCATAAATTTTAAAAAGATTTGATAAACAATTTTATGTAACGAATTAATCGCTAAAGTGTGTTTACTATTAAAAAGAAAGTAAAATGAAACTAGACTGTTCTCCAGTTATAAAGGTAAAGGCATCTCAATAAATGCATTAGTTAAGACACATATAGGAAACTCGTTCCATCCACTTTATTGTGATATTTATTCATTTTCAAAATAAATAAAAAAAGCATATATTGAAAAAAACATATTTTTCTGTTATTGTTATTTAATAAATCAATACACGATTATAATCTTCCGAGTCAAGCTTTAACTGTATAAATCTTATCAATTTATTTTGAATCAGAAGATCTATAGACTTATACAAATATTCCAACATGAAAGAATCGTTTTCTTATTTTTATACTATTTAAATAAACGTAAAGATTTTATTAGAAATCGGAAATGTAAATGTTATTTTAGTAAGTGTAAAATTTATATAACAAAATCAGGCTGAATTCCAGTGCTAGGAAAAAAAAACGGAGCTTTTGTATTACCAAGATCAGTAAGGAAAAGTATTGTGATATCATTAAATCTGACATATAATAGAATTTAAAAAATCTTAATTAATATTAAAAGAAATTTGGTTTGATAAAAGTCATCCAATAAATAAAATTTTGTTATCGTTGTATAAATCTAAAAATGCGTTATCTAAAATTTTGTTTATTTTTGTTTGAGAATTGCAGAGTTAATTCTACGAATTTTGATTATACTTTTTATTTTAGGATTGATGATCTACTGAAAAATTCTATTTATCTACTATTATTTATAAAATAGACTTAGTTAAACAAAAATTCTTGTGCAAGATGAATGAATTTTCGTTATTTCATTTGTTTTTAATTTTTGTTATGTAATCTATGTTATTTTATTTTTGTATAATATTTTGGGCAAGAAATAAAAAAAAAAACCAGTAAATTAAATGAGAAAAAAGGAGATATAATTTGTTTTTTTATTAAAATATATTTTCTAATAAAATTATACCCGCAATTTGATAAAATAACTAAAATTAACGGGTAAACCCTACAAAAATCATCAAGTTTTAACTCCCGCACCACTGTGACTCACTAAATAAGCGCGTATGAAAATACACCAATATAAATTGTTGTCATCCTTAAATGTAGCGTAAATGTGGAATGGTTTAACCAATCTTCAAAATAATTTAAATACCCACAATTTCAGATACACTACTTTTCGAGGCATTACATTTTATATATATATATATATATATATTAGCTCCCCGTCGCAGTTTCACCTCCTCTACGTGATTACTTGCGTTTCCCGTAGCGATCAATCTTTTTATTTTATGTTTTTTAGTCAAGTAACCGGAGACAGGTACAGCCAGTCATACATACAGTAACGGTGGCAGTGCCTGTGATGGTTGACCCACAAGCCGTATACCTTCGCACTCCTTAAAAAATCGGAATTAAAAAACCCAAAAATAGTTTTTAAATATTTACCTGAAGAATATTTGCAAGCCCACATTTACTGAATAACTCATTTATTATAGTCGGGAATGGGAAAATTTTATAATTTTACTTTTCTTCATCTCCTTTCAAGTCGAATTTCAAAAATCTACAACTTGATTTATTCATATGAAGATTACAGTTACCAAAAATTACAGTTCATCAATAACTTAATTCATTAAAGTCTGTGCTTCAACCGGCACATCTCCACTACCAAATATGATGATATATGTATATATATATTGTTTTTTTTTCGAGATGAAATATATCCAAAAACCTTTTCAGTTATGCCAAGAAATATGGGTAAAAAGTTAGTAGTAATAGATCAGGTAGTTTTTTTGTTTATCCCGAACAAAAAAAAAACTTTTCTTCCTATTTATATTATAGTATAGATAAGAAATTATATTTTAAGTGGGTTGTACTTTGTACTCTCATATCTTGAAACGTTAACAAGATTCAATTTTACTTTTATTCGAAAAGTTGGTTAAAATTAATTGATAAATTTACTATTAATAAAATTCAAGATATCTCATTACATACAGTGTTACAAATATGGTTTTATTTGAACTCCATTTTTTCTCTTTTAATTAGATATATTTCAATTTTTCTTTTAATAACTTTTCTGAATTTTTTTTAACAAAGAACATTGTTTAAGTCATTATTACAAAATTATACAAAGAAATTCATAAAAAAAACTTTCACGAAAAATATTTTATATAATATAAAAATTACAATTTAAGTGAAGTAAAACAATATTTTTCTTTTAAGAAATAATATGATAATTTAATTTTTGATTTCTTTCATACTAAACAATTGTTATCTATTAGAAAGAAGAATGTGGTTTTTTTTACTTTTATAGACAGACAAACACAATTTTTATGAACAAATTTGTAATGAATTGTTAAAGTAGTTGAAGAAGAAGATATAATAAGAAGGTAATTTGTTTTAGGAGAAAGAAATTCGGTTTAAAAAACATCTCCCTCTAGAATTATCAACATCAAACAATATTAAAGAACGTTTTTTTTTTTTAACAAACAAAAAATCAATTGAACACGCTAAAATGAAGTCTATAAAATATCTGCCCTTATTACAATCAAGCAGGAACAAATCTGACAATAAATTTAAAAGAAATATTTATGAATGGTGTCAAACATAAAAGAGTAAAGCTCTGTTCATTAATTTTAACGCTGTAAATAATTAAAATGTAGGTCGCGTTCGCTTTAAATTCGCGATTGAAATAATTCAAGTAAAGTACGTTTTAAAATAACTAAAAAACTTATTTTAATTGAAATCTTTTCTCCAAAAAGGGATAGAAGATTAGCTCTTTCTTCTATTAGCTATAAAAATTGAAAAGTCTTTTATTTTATTAACTTTAAAGGGAGTCGTTCAATATTTAATAATTTTGAAGTATTATAACTTTTTGTCATGTTGTTCGACGAATTAAAATATGCTTGTTAAGATTTAAGCATTTAGAGATATAATTTCAGGTTAATGTTCAGTATCAAAAGTATAATTCAACTAGGAGAACAGATAAAGCTAAAGAATTATCAATAAACGTGCAATTAAATATATCTATGATAAACCTTTTTACTCCATAAAATCAATAAAAAAAAAAAAATAAAAAAAATAGCCTGCTATAATTCCACAAACCAATAACATTTTAATATTCAACATTTTGACTTATGCGCGTGCGCGATAAAATTACCCGTTCAAGATAATCAGACTTCGAGGTCGAGAGAGTTGATATCTTACACTACATATGATAAATTAACTCAGCGTCAAATAATGGGCAGGCAGGAGTAGGTTTCATAATGAACAAGAAGATAGGGAGGAGAGTGGAGTATTTCAAGACGCATAGCGATAGAATCATTGTAATAAGGATAAAATCAAAACCTAAACCGACAACGATTGTTAACGTCTATATGCCTACAAGCGCCCATGATGAAGATGAGGTAGAGTGTGTATACGAAGAGATTGATGAAGCAATTAAACATGTAAAAGAGATGAAAATTTAATAATAGTTGGAGATTGGAATGCAAGCATTGGAAAAGGCAAGGAAGGAAATATAGTGGGTGAATACGGGCTCGGCAAAAGGAATGAAAGAGGGGACCGACTTATAGAGTTTTGCACGAAGAATAATTTAGTAATTGCCAACAACCAATTTAAAAATCATAATAGAAGAATATACGCTTGGAAAAAGCCAGGCGATACTGCAAGGTATCAGATAGACTATATCATGATTAAGCAAAGATTTAGAAATCAACTCGTTGACTGCAAAACTTACCCTGGAGCAGACATTGATAGCGACCATAATTTGGTGATAATGAAATGTATATTGGGGTTTAAAAACCTGAAGAAAAGGTGTCAGATGAATCGGTGGAATATAGAGAAGCTTGAGGAAGAGGAGGTAAAGAAGATTTTTGAGGAGGACATCGCAAGAGGTTTGAGTAAAAAAGATAAGATAGAAAATGTAGAAGAAGAATGGGAGAATGTTAAAAAGGAAATTCTTAAATCAGCAGAAGCAAACTTAGGCGGAAAAAAGAGAACTGGTAGAAAACCTTGGGTTTCAGACGATATATTGCAGCTGATGGATGAACGTAAAAAATATAAGAATGTTAGTGATGAAGAAAGTAAAAGGAACTATCGGAAATTAAGAAATGCTATAAACAGGAAGTGCAAACTGGCGAAAGAAGAGTGGATTAAAGAAAAGTGTTCAGAAGTGGAAAGAGAAATGAACATTGGTAAAATAGACGGAGCATACAGGAAAGTTAAGGAAAATTTTGTGGTACATAAATTAAAATCTAATAATGTGTTAAACAAAGATGGTACACCAATATATAATACGAAAGGTAAAGTCGATAGATGGGTGGAATATATTGAAGAGTTATACGGAGGAAATGAATTAGAGAATGGTGTTATAGAGGGAGAAGAGGAAGTTGAGGAGGATGAAACGGGAGAAACGATACTGAGATCTGAATTTAAGAGAGCATTAAAAGATTTAAATGGCAGAAAGGATCCTGGAATGAACGGAATACCTGTAGAATTACTGCGCAGTGCAGGTGAGGAAGCGATTGATAGATTATATAAACTGGTGTGTAATATTTATGAAAAAGGGGAATTTCCGTCAGACTTCAAAAAAAGTGTTATAGTAATGATACCAAAGAAAGCACGGGCAGATAAATATGAAGAATACAGAACAATTAGTTTAACTAGTCATGCATCAAAAATCTTAACTAGAATTGTATAGAGAAGAATTGAGAGGAGAGTGGAGTAACTGTTAGGAGAAGACCAATTTGGTTTCAGGAAAAGTATAGGGACAAGGGAAGCAATTTTAGGCCTCAGATTATTAGTAGAAGGAAGATTAAAGAAAAACAAACCAACAGCGTTTATAGACCTAGAAAAGGCATTCGATAACGTAGACTGGAATAAAATGTTCAGCATTTAAAAAAAATTAGGGTTCAAATACAGAGATAGAAGAACAATTGCTGACATGTACAGGAACCAAACAGCAACAGTAATAATTGAAGAACATAAAAAGAGCCGTAATAAGAAAGGGAGTCCGACAAGGATGTTCCCTATCTCCGTTACTTTTTAATCTTTACATGGAACTAGCAGTTAATGATGCTAAAGAACTATTTAGATTCGGAGTAACAGTACAAGGTGAAAAGATAAAGATGCTACGGTTTGCTGATAATATAGTAATTCTAGCCGAGAGTAAAAAGGATTTAGAAGAAACAATGAACGGCATAGATGAAGTCCTACGCAAGAACTATCGCATGAAAATAAACTAGAACAAAACAAAAGTAATGAAATGTAGTAGAAATAACAAAGATGGACCACTGAATGTGAAAATAGGAGGAGAAAAGATTATGGAGGTAGAAGAATTTTGTTGTTTGGGAAGTAGAATTACTAAAGATGGACAAAGCAGGAGCGATATAAAATGCCGAGTAGCACAAGCTAAACGAGCCTTCAGTAAGAAATATTATTTGTTTACATCAAAAATTAATTTAAATGTCAGGAAAAGATTTTTGAAAGTGTATGTTTGGAGTGTCGCTTTTTATGGAAGTGAACCTTGGACGATCGGAGTATCTGAGAAGAAAAGATTAGAAGCTTTTGAAATGCGGTGCTATAGGAGAATGTTAAAAATCAGATGGGTGGATAAAGTGACAAATGAAGAGGTATTGCGGCAAATAGATGAAGAAAGAAGCATTTGGAAAAATATAGTTAAAAGAAGAGACAGACTTATAGGCCACATACTAAGGCATCCTGGAATAGTCGCTTTAATATTGGAAGTACAGGTAGAAGGGAAAAATTGTGTAGGCAGACCACGTTTGGAATATGTAAAACAAATTGTTAGGGATGCAGGATGTAGAGGGTATACTGAAATGAAACGACTAGCACTAGATAGGGAATCTTGGAGAGCTGCATCAAACCAGTCAAATGACTGAAGACAAAAAAAAAAAATATATGATGTTGAATTAGGTCTTTTTCTCTCAAAGTTAATTTACAACAAAACTGATTATTATTATTAATAATAATAAAGTATATTGATAATGGCACCGATGCAGCGTTTAGGGAACAAAAAATGCGTTATCTCGATGATATTCCTTCCTTTAATTTTAATTTAATAAAAGTTAAAGCCATATTTTTATTACGAAAATTAATAGAATGTAACAAAAAAAAAAAAAAACGTAAAAAAAGATTGTAATTGATTTGTTAAAAAAGTAATCAAACAATATATTAATTTACACACGATATAAGAAAACAAAAACAATTATATAAAATGGCGATCACAAGAGTACTTACACCATTTTTAATCACTAATTATTATTATTAACTGTTAAAAAGATAACAGTTATCTCAACTAGCAACGAATGTGTAACTATAAGATTGTTTAATTATTTTCCTTTACTAGTTCATTGGTAGCTTAAGATTTTTAAGGAACTCTGGTGTTAGTACACTTAAAGATTTTTATTTGAATTTCACTTTTAGCGTACGCCTAGGGTTGAAGAATGTATAATTATACTCCTAGTATTCTTCTAGTTCATGGGTAACTCCAAATCTTTAACGCAGTAGAGTATTTCTTGAAGTGTAAAAGAAACCGTAATCCACTCGTGGATGTTAAAGAAATATGGCTAAAAGTCGATTAACCGTGTAAATTTTTATAAATGGACGGAATAGTTTAAATAAGGAAAAAAATATCATTAATTTTCATCTAAGCAGAGGCAAAATCGTATTAAAGATCACATAAAAATTAAGGACTAAAATAAACCGATCATATGAACTAGAGGATTTTCATTAGAAAGTTACGTACACCTAGGGTCGTAAAAATATCATTACCTCGTTAGCATACATTAATAGTAGTGTACGTATAGCATCAATTATCAAAATTAAATAAAGTGCAGATGTTTATCGATGGTTTCTTTTGTAATATATATTTTAAGTTAAATTAATGAACGTTTAACGTAATTAAAATGATAATTTTGATTATTATTATATAAATAAATTCGACAAAGTTAAGAGTAAAACGAAATAATAATAAAAACAATAAAGAGATTACTAAACACAAAATTTGCTGTTTTACTGCGATAATATTTCTTTATGGTAATTAATCTTAATTAGAAGTGTGTTACCGTGTATAGAAAATACATAAGTTTGGGTGGAAAAGCTTTCGCAACGGGGTTGTTTATCATATTTCATTTTCGTACTATAAACTCCAAAAACTGTCGGTTAATTAGATTTTCTTGAAAGTATAACCATCACAAATTTACAATGCATGGTACTCTGAGTATTTTATTAACTTTTTCAGAAAATGAAGTTTAACATTTAATTTATCTTTGCAAAGATACTTCCAGATTAAATATTTTAATTTGCATCATTTTTTTCACTAATTAAATATTACAATATAAAAAACATGAAATATTTATTGAATATTACATTAAAGTTATGAGATATAATTATAATAATCTATTGTACATGTAAGTAGCTAGCTAATGCGTTTTAATAAACTACATTCAAACATTTAGTTTGAATTTAGATTTAATTAAATTTACGTTAAATTGTGTGTTGCGGTCTATATAATAGGAATTATTACCATTTACCACATACAATAGAGACTTAATGAATCCCATAATTTGCAGTTTATCTAACCTCAACCAGCTTAGATATTTACAATCACTGAAGAATTAATTTGAAGATAAAAAATTTCTCACTTAAAAATCTTAGTTGGAAAAAGAGCTGTTTAATTAATTAAACAAGATTAAAGTAATGATTATTTTATTTTATTTTTTGTTTGGTGAAATAAATCACCACCGAAGAAGTTTTGGAAAGCTTGTTCTTAGGAATATGGAAATGGAATTTTTTAGCGCATGAAATATGTCACCATGCCTGATCGAGATTCAAATCCGGGATCACCGAAAGAATGAAACCTGGGACTCTACCACTCTACGGATCAACGATTCGATTAATTCGGTAGATTAGATTAATTAAGTAAAAATTTAACTCAATTGTGAGTTATATATTTTTATTTAATTATTAGCCTCTTTTAATTCGAGAAGTGTTAATTTTCTTAATATATATATATATATATATATATATATATATAGAGAGAGAGAGAGAGAGAGAGATAGAGAGAAATAAAACAAAAAAGTAATAATAATAATAATAATAATAATGATTATTATTATTATTATTAGACTAGGGAACCCAGGCAGGATCAATGATCTGGAGCATGCCCAACCATCTTTCTGCCTACACCTTGCGAAAAAGCATAGGATCATGGAAACTACAATATCTACGGCAGACGGTTCACGTAAAAACCGCCGTCCTGGAGGACTCTTTCATGGGAAGCGAAGTGGAGGAATAGTGTTGAATTTAGCGATAAAGAAGAGTTCATTGTTTTAAAAAAGAAGGATCGAACCAAGCAAGCTTCGAGCTAAGAGTGGATGACCTATTTCTAAATATCTAGTAATTAAGAAAAAGGAAGGTGATTTTTCTAAGATCAACCAACCCTTTTGTGATAATTCGGGGCATCACGGAAGGATGCTCCGGGGGACCGGGGACCTGGAGGACCGGTTAAAGATACAAGGAAGACTGACGGGATTATTTGTTGAGACCATCAACGCTATACAGTCGTTACGATTACTGAAGGCAAAGAAGTTGGGACTTACGGACGTTGTTGTACCACACGGGACACTAAATAACTCTAAAGGACTAGTTGTGTGCAGAGATTAACTGTACTGAAGATGAAATTGTAGATGAGCTTTATTGGCAGGGAGTTATTGCATTTCGACTGGTACTCGACGAAACGAAGAAGTCGTACCCTCCGCGTTGCATGTTTAACGTTTAATAAATTTAAATGTTCCAATAAAATAAAGGCAGGATTTCATAGGCTAGATGAGCGTCCGTTCATCCCAACACCATTGCAGTGTTTCGGATGTCAAAAATTCGGACACAACAGCGAGATGAACCAGAAAACGGATTTGTACATGTGGTAACCCGTTGTACCCGGATGATCCTATTCACACATCTCAGGAATGGTCGAACTGAGAATGTACAAGACTACATACGCTTCATTTACACTCATACATATCATCCTCATTCATCCTCTGAAGAATTATCTAAACGGTAGTTCCCGGAGGCTAAACAGGAAAAAGAAAGAAAATCCTATTCACATGTTAGTAGGCTACTCCTACATAAATGAATAAATGACAATGGGTTTATTAAAATTGTTTACGTAATTTTATAAAAGAGAGGATTTTTATAAACATCTTTTGTTGTAGTTTTATGAAATTACTTAAAACAAAATATATACAAATATATTACTATATGCAAGGAAAATGTTTTCATTTCATTTCTGGAGTGTCAAGTTTTGTTTAATAAATCAAATATGTAGTAAAACTAATACTATTATTAGATAATAATAATAATAATAATAATAATAATAATAATAAAAATAAAAATAATAATGCCCTGAGGTAGGTAATCCCCACGTCTGGAACACAACATCTACGTTCCACGTTATATTATAGCGTTCCTCTCTCCTTAAAGCGGTGACGCCTCCCGACGCCGTCGCCTAGACGACCTGGATCACCCTCGAGGTACGTCTAAATTTCTTTTATTCACACAGACACTACCTCCCGGTGCATGAACCACAACGAAGACCTCAACCGGGCCGAGCGACGCCTCCTGGTGCAACGACTACGACGAGAACCTTGTCATCGTCGCCTCGACGACCAGGATCATCCTCGTGGAATGTCTTAAAAAAATCAGGTTGATAATACTGCGGGCTACGGCGTGAAAAAACACGTCACAATCCAAGATGGCCGACCACCGCCATCTTGTCCGCCATTTGCAAGATGGCGGCCAAGATGGGGGCCAAGTTGACGGACAAGATGGCGGCCATACCATCATTGGCCATACCATCTTTGGATGACGTCATTTTTGACGCCGTACCCTTATTTCCGTTTGACTCGAGTATACAGTTCATTGAGCGATTTCAGTGGAAAACTCTCTTTGCATGTCATCTTTTTATTTTATTGAAATTTAGTTTCGTTAAATTGAAATTTAAACAGTGGCGGCAAAAAAAATATATTTCTTTATTTAACTTTCATGATTACGCAGGTTACAAGACATTTTTTCTTTCTTAAAGTAAAATAAGAAGAAGAAATAAAATGATTAAGCTACTGTAACAATTAATCGTGAAACTTAATAACAAATTTAATATTCTCTCCGCTATAAAGAGGGTTATACTTTTTATTTTATCAAATAATCTTATTATATTGCTGTCTTGTATCTTTTTTCCTAGAAATCCTTATCCGAAGAAATATTTATTAAATATTGAATAATTTTTGTCTTTTTAATGTGACGATAAATAACAGTTCAAAGTATTAGAAAAGACAGCATATTAAATGTTGGTTAAATCGTCTGAATTCAAATATCTGCCTTTAAAAACAAATGAAACAAGAGAGTAATTACAAAATTATCTGTAGATTACGGTTTATAAAAATTTATTGAGTTTTTTGCCTATTATTTAATTTTTCTTTCACAGTATTTTATAAATTATGTCCAAATACCATAATTCTTTCTTTTTTTGAATAAACTTATTTATTCTCCTTTTTATTTTAATTTTTAGCTTCTCTTACCCTCCTAAACCGTATATCTTTCATCCTTTATAATATACGAAATTATTAAATAATGGATTCCTTAAGGTATGACCACTCACCCTAAGCCTTTTTTTTAGCAATATACGAAATACTACATAATTCTGTTTTTCACGTCTTCTTTCAATTTTATTAAAATTTTTATTAACCAAAATTTTTTATTCCTTTTTATAATGATTCAAAGCCTGTTTCTTTTCTTCCTTTCACTTCTTTCCTTTTCTTCTTCATTCTAATTTTTTGTTGAGAAACTCTTTCTGTTCCGGAATCCGCATTTTTCTAGAGTGTACTAGGCGCCTAAACTACTTTAGTCAGGATTGTTATTTTATACAAAATAAATGCTTTTTATACGTACCTTTTTATACATTTTATATCATGTTCACCGTAAGATCTATTCTGTTAACAAAGTTTTGAAGTTCTGTACAGATAGCCTCAAATGATGCGTGCCGTTATCTAATATTGACACAATAATAAAATTAAAGAAAATATAATTAATAATTTAGTAAAATATTAACGCGTTAAATTATTCTCTTGTCACAAAAAAATTCTCCTGCATTTTTTGCTAGAACTATCAGACGTGTCAAGAGGCTATTATTACACTGCACCTTATTCGTATTACTAGATTTATCTAACTTCATGGACTGATTTTATACTGTTTCACCTGGACAGAATGAGTATTTACAATTAATATTTTGTACGTATTCGATTGCCCATTTTATTCTCTTAGAGGGAAACCTCATTTCTGCTCAGTATTTATCTATTTCTATATTCAAAGTAATAACATCCTCTTTTATTTTTAACTATATAATAACAGGCAAAGTTTCCTAAATATATAACTCAGTAGGAATGGAATGCAAAGTTGGCAGGAGTTTATTACTCCCTACTTTATCGCAGAACCTGGACAGAGTCCCTTGCTGCTGGATCATTCTAATCGGGCTTGGTTTTTAAAGGAATTATTTTAAATCTCGGTTCTAATTTTCTCAAGTTTTGTATTATTATTTTAGTGAATTTATAACTCAGTACCCGAATTTCGTTTACTTTTCTTGTTTTCAAATACGTTTTAGTTTATTACGTCTATTCATGATGTAATAATCATGATTAGTGAGAAAAGTCCTTAATAATTAAAACTGGTCATCTGCTCTATTTCCATTCAATTCATATATATTTTTTTATTTTAATGAATGAAAAATTTATTGAATATCAGAAAATCACAAGTTTGAACTATTACTTAATATTTGTTGGTTTTAAACTTAAAATATTTATTTTGATGACCATATCTTTTGCAGCATATTTTCCATCTATTTTACAAAGTGATCGGATAGTTGCATAATCAAGAAAATCTTAAAATTAATATTATAAAAAAAATTGTTTATTACAACGCTTTTTTTACTAATCGATATATTTAAAAAGTTAATTAGTTTAATGTTACAATGTTACAAAAATCTTTGAAAACATTCATAAAGTTCTACAATGCATGTTTGAATGCTTTTTTTTACAAACTAATTGAAAAATTTTTTAATGCTGCTTACGAAGTGGTGAAAATTAGGTCTGAATGTTTGTACACGAATCGACAAGTGTTTGGAGGTTATTTGAATAAATAATTTCTTCCGTAAAACCTCAAAAGTAAATTTTTGAAAGTTGTAAAGATCATAGAGAACATAAACTATAAACAATATTTGTCGAGCTCCAAAATAATCGGCTAAGATTACTGAATATTTATTGTAGGAATTGCTTTCTTTACCTTTTTGCATCTCATTGTATCACTCATCAGAAATTAACATTTACATAAGGTTTATGATAATTTACTGAAAATGCTTAGATGTCATTGACGCTGTGAAAAAAATTGAGCCGATAATTTTCCTTTACTGATTTTCATATAATAAAATTATTGCTCATGGTAGACTCTTCAGAACTCCAAATTTTTCTGTAGTACTATTTAAGTGTCCATTTTATAATTTATCAGTAAATAAACTTTATTTAAAATAATCATTTCGTTTCTCATAAAATGGGTAAACCAACATTAGTGCGATAATAATATTTTTTTGAATAGTTCTTCTACTATACGCATCATGTGAATAAAATCTATATACACATCCGTGAGATAATCTAAGTTGTCAAGAAAATTTCTGAAAGAGCTTTTTAGGATATCGCACTTATGGATAACTTTATCCTAATAACAGTCACTAACCTTAATGACCGGAATGAAAGCGGTCAAAAATACTTCCTGTTTCCCGCAAACGAGATATTGAACGATAAATAATGTAGTCCAAAACTTAAATATCGGAAAAACACAAGATACATTTTCTTATGTTTTAAATAAGCCGCAAAGGTAAAAACTGTTGTCGCTATGTGATAAACATTTCTTGATTGCGATAGATTTAATAACGATTGCTTATTAGACAAGTGAAAACCAATTTTTTATCATTATTACCAATTCATTATCCTCGTAGACACGATTTTCCTGTCAATATAAGTTATTTTGATATTATTCAACAGCATTTGTTTTTTTATGAATGGGTATCGGATTAAGTAGTGTAACAATCTATATATATAAAAATGAATGTTTGTCTGTCTGTATGTCTCTTATGCCTTCCTAAACCGTTCATCCGATAGCGATGAAACTTTGGGGAACGGTTGGACGCATGCCAGGGAAGATTTCTGAATTAGTTTGGACCCGTTAGGTGGCGCTGTGGTCGAGATATTTCAAAAAATTGTATTTATGGTACGAGTTGGTTCATATTCAGAATATGTATTAGTCACATGAAAATAAATATTTTTGCAAAAAATGGACCGCTAGATAGCGCTGGGGACGAGATATTTTGAAAAAAATTATTTATTGTCTGATTTCACTCGTATTCAGAATATATATTAGTTACACGAAAATAAATATTTTTGCAAAAAATTACCTGCGAGGTGGCGCTGGTGTCAAGATATTTCGAAAAATTGTATTTATGGTCCAAATTGGTTCATATTCAGAATATAAATTAGTTACTTGAAAATAAATATTTTTGCGAAAAGGGTAAGAGGGAAAGAGGTGAAGATGTAAAGAGGGAAAGGAGAAAGAAGGTAGAAAATTATTACATTTTGTGATGTTCCAAAATGTTCAGTTTTTAATATTTTATCAAACTTTCATTTGTGTTCATTTAATCTAAATATATACTCAAATCTAGCAATAGCAAAGCATTTCCGGGTGTGCTAGTACCCTATATAATCAACCTTGTTTATTTCGTTGAATAAAACGGGTATTCTTGAAAAGTTACGTAATAATAATTTAAAATGATTTAATGATTTTCATAATTTAAAAATTATGAAAATAATTTAATGATTTTCATAATTTAAAAATTATGATATAATTTTCTCATTTAAAATTTTTGATAATAAATTCTGATTTTATAAATATATTATAATCATAATATAATATTAAGTAAAATATATTTAATAAGTTCTTGTAATTATTATTACTATTTTATTATTCGGTATTTTTCAGGAGGAAAGAAACTGGCCAATAAAATATAGATAGAGTAACGGGTAAATATTTCATTTAACAAGAATCATTGTACAGTATCAGAAAAAAATTTTTATGCATTCGAATAAAAATTTAGAGAAAAATTAAAAGTGTAATACAATTTTACTTTGTAATTTTTCTACTTAGAAAACATTTTACAAAAAAAAGAAAAGAATCCGGAGTACGAAGTTAAATAAAATAAAATTTGAAAATATATTTAATTTAATGGAAATTTATTTCAGATACTCTCTTCCAACTAAATATATATATATATATATATATATATATATATATATATATATATATATAAGAGAACTCATGGGATGTATAAGAAAGTTTACTATTATTATTTCCTTTTCAAAATCTAAATTAAGAAAGTATATATAATCGATTAAGTTACTTCCTATTTATATTCCTATGATTTTATACACCTACCAAACTACATAGTGGGTTAAATATTACATCTTAAAGTAAATGAAGCTGAAAACTAATTTCTTTAAATGAAAATTTATTTAATGCAACATCTGTATTTTGTACATGAAAGCAGTATTTTTATGAAAGATATTAAAAAATTTAATAGTTATTCTGTTAATGTTCTAACAAGTCGTATACTTTACGATTTTTTTACCACACGCTACCTAAGCTGTAATTAAACGTTTCCTCATTTTTATCACTTCTTCGAAATTTTATTAGTGTCAAATTGCAATATATTAAGCAAATAGAGCAAGTGCAACAATGTAATCTAAATACAAAAATTATAGTTTGACTTTATAAATATGTTCTTATTTATTATTTATATATAGTTTTTCTTTTTTGGTTACGTTATTTCTTTCATCAATATTTATGCGATAACTTATAAACCATCTAAAATTTTATTAATGAATTGTAATTCTCTAACTAGGAGGTAATGATTATTATTTTAATGGACTCAAAACATGATCAGACTTGTCATGATAAATAAAATTAAAAAAAAAAAACTATATGAGAGAAGTATTGCGTGACTTTCCCAGATACACCGGTCAAGTAATACAATACCTTGCTCAGCCTTTATTATTATATTATTTTATAAAATAATAACTTAAGGATAAGCTTAACAAATTTTCTTAAGTAACGTTTTTTTCTATATTTAACATCCCTTTCCACAAAGACGAAAATTAAAAAAAAAAAATTTCCAAAAACTTTCTGCCATTTTAGGTACGGGGTCTATGATTTAAAAACTTTTACACATTTTTTGATTGTTCTGTATATGTATCTACTTATAAGCTTCATATATAAGTAAAAGTTAAAATAAAAAATTATGTTGGAAAATATTTAGACTGAAGATAAGAGTAAAATCCAACAAAATCATATATTTCAATTTTAAGAAGTGGGGCTAGATTTTTAAAATAGATTTTTTTGGTATTATTAATAGGCCTATATTCATCATTATAGGTAACAAATTTGTTTTAATAAAGGTTCCTCTAAAATATCTCAATTTTTTTTTTGTCTTCAGTCGTTTGACTGGTTTGATGCAGCTCTCCAAGATTCCCTATCTAGTGCTAGTCGTTTCATTTCAGTATACCCTCTACATCCTACATCCCCAAAAATTTGTTTTACATATTCCAAACGTGGCCTGCCTACACAATTTTTTTCCTTCTACCTGTCCTTCCAATATTAAAGCGACTATTCCAGGATGCCTTACTTAGTATGTGGCCTATAAGTCTGTCTCTTCTTTTAACTATATTTTTCCAAATGCTTCTTTCTTCATCTATTTGCCGCAATACCTCTTCATTTGTCACTTTATCTACCCATCTGATTTTTAACATTCTCCTATAGCACCGCATTTCAAAAGCTTCTAATCTTTTCTTCTCAGATACTCCGATCGTCCAAGCTTCACTTCCATATAAAGCGACACTCCAAACATACACTTTCAAAAATCTTTTCCTGACATTTAAATTAATTTTTGATGTAAACAAATTATATTTCTTACTGAAGGCTCGTTTAGCTTGTGCTATTCGGCATTTTATATCGCTCCTGCTTCGTTCATCTTTAAATACCTCAAAGAGAATCGAAATTTGTTTTTCCGCGATATACCCCCTTAACGAATTTTGAAAAAAATAATATAATCAATGCGACATAAATAGAAATATTTGAATCATATTTGAAAAAAATCAGTTCGGTCAATCCAGAGATATAAGGCCAAAAGAAGTGCAACACACGTGCCTACGCATTCACATACTTACATACATATATATATATTTTTTTTTTGTCTAGATATACTTATTAGATCCTAAAAGGAAAGATTTGCAAAAAACTCAATGCCCCATTAGTGGCATGATCACCATATTTTTTCCTTTAATAATAGGTATTCACCGGGAAGGTAAATTAAGTATTTAAAATGTGATTATTAAATATTAATAAAAATTTAACTAGGTGTCAGCGTGTAATTATTCGTAAATAAAAATATCAGTTGTTGTTCATAGTGAAAATTAATATTTTTCAAAATTATAATTATTCTGTCAAATCGAGAGGGTAATGTAAATTGACAATTGGTAGAGGCTAGAATACGTAATAGGCATTTGATTCATTGAGCGATTCTTAATATTTTACTATTGGAAAAAATTTTAATTATAATTGATTTATTATTTATGTGTAGTAACTTCCGATTTATTATAACAAAATTTAGTAAACGATCTAAAAATAGAAGAAAATACAGGATTTTCAACTTAAAAGAGACACCATCACTTAGTTTAGTTTATAAATAATAGCTTTTTGGCAAACACGTAATAATTTACAGAAGGTAAATTATTACCACTTCTATGCTCTTGTCAACACGTTTGACCATGTTCCTGGCTACTCCTGTGTTAGCTGTACCTTGTGTATATCCTGGAAATCACTGGTAATGTTTGTCTTTAATTCTTGAAAGATGTAGATTGCTCCTTTAAACACTTTCTTTTAAGTAACTCACAGAAAGAACTCTGGACTAGTGCGATCAGGGAATCTCGGTGGCCACAATCCTTTACATGATTCTTCCACCGAAAAAATCCTGTAGCATCTACACAGTAGAGTGAGCTGTATAGTAAGTGGCGCTGTCCTCTCGCAATCAGCAGTAACGTTTATCCTTTTGCAGAAAGGATAGAACTGTTGGATAATCTCTTGGTAGACGGCAGCATCCTCAGTTTTTTAAATCATTTTTGAAGTGAAAACTTTACGCGCGTTGTAAAGAGATGAAAAAAAAGAACTGACTCATAATCAAAAATCGTCACGAGACGCTAGAGCTCTCTCTCTATATATATTATAAATAGATAGTTCTTCAAAATACAACAGGCGCTGATGTGTGATTGAGTACTTTAAAATAGTTTAATATAGGTTTTTTAAAAAAAAATTGTTGAGATTAGCTAATTTGGAGATGAAATAATCTTTAACAATTAAAAAAAATTAGTTTGAATTGATAAAAAATTTATTTTTTGCAGTAATAATTTATTTTTTAATACTTAATAATTTTTAACTCTATTCAAATAATCTCACATCAATCAACACCATCTCTTGTATTTTAAGAGAACTAACCAAGACCAGCACTCTGTATATTATACATTCTAAAATTCTAAATATGAGCAGTACAGTACATTAGAACATTCTAAAATGAATGCAATAAATTATACTTCTATAAATATATATGGGCATAGTAGATGCAACGCGGTAGACAATGCATATATTTTATACGCCATTCGGGATATTCAAAGAATTATAATAATTTTTTACATTTACAATTCCTAATAATTTACTTACAGTTAATTCACTAAATTTTATTATATATTTTTATTAGGATAATTCAATAATAGAGGATAATGAAGATAAGTAGTCAGAATTCAATTAACAGTTAGAAAAGATATACAGATGAAGAAAGCTATGATGATACATATAAAACGAATAAAAAAGATGAACATTCAAAAGAATTACGAAGATTACCAAATCAGCGATAAAAGGAAAGTCAAAAGAGATAATTTTCAGAAACAGACATGTCCGATGAAAAAACCAAATAATTTTGTTTTCAAAAACAAAATATTGACAGAAAATCATCATTAAAAAAAATTCTTAACGATTTCGAGATAAAATCAGAAATAAAAAATTACAAACAACTCAAACATCACAGATTTCTGGTCCATCACACGGTATTGTTCCATTTATTTCAGAAAATACAAAAAAAATTAAGCATTCACGCGTTCCAGAATCTTCAACATTCAATTCAGATAGCGATTCCGTCTCGTTTACGCAAAATATTAACAAATTTGTTACAAAAAATAATCAAAATTCCTATTCTAATCATATCAGTGTACATCTTGAGTTCCATAAGCAATTTTTCAAAACGATTTTAATCAAGTCTGTAATATTTGTGATAGCTTATGGTTTAAATATGAAGTTACATCAAATAATAATTTTCAGTTTGTAAGAACGATACTCACTGATGATAAGATACCACAAATTAAGATATGCTCAACTTATCTATTTGCAATTAATAAAAAACGAATATCACCTTTATCTGTTTATAACGGATTCAAATGCCCTCCTTTTCCATTAAATTTAGTATCAGAAAGACTTAATTCACTAAGAATACCTTTTATGCAGATTACAAGATTAAGGCACACGTTCAGGGACAATTTGGCATCTATGGAAAAGTTATTAATGTTCCTATGGAAGTTAATACAATGTATGTAATTATTATTGTAAGCAAGTTTCGAAAGAATCCGATGTTCGTCAGGGATCGTAAAACTGTTAAAAGTGAAGAGGAATGATGGTGGTACGTACAAAAAGAACGAAGCTATTTGTTGATTTATCTAGGGGTGTTGAATCCCTTCACCACAAAAATATTCACGGACGTTTTTTTTTTCTTCAGTTATTTGACTGGTTTGATGCAGCTCTCCAAGATTCCCTATCTAGTGCTAGTCGTTTCATTTCAATATACCCTCTACATCCTACATCCCTAACAATTTGTTTTACATATTCCAAACGTGGCCTGCCTACACAATTTTTTCCTTCTACCTGTCCTTCCAATATTAAAGCGACTATTCCAGGATGCCTTAGTATGTGGCCTATATTATATTACAATAATAGCCCCGATCGAGAGCCGTTTGAATCTCAGGGTTACAGAATTTACAAAGGAATCCCCGGGAAACGTGTGATGAAGAATTGCCCACAGTTCGGAACAGGATTTGCAATCAATCTTAATATAATTGACTCGGTCATAGAATTTAAGTCTTACTCCCCCAGGATTTCAACCTTAACCCTAAAATCAGCCAATAAATTCTACACCATAATAAATGTCCATGCTCCCACCAATGACAAAAACAATCTTAAAAAAGATAGAGAAGAGATGGACAAATTCTGGGAACTTCTTGACCAAACTGCAAACAACATAAATAAGACCCACACCAAGATTTTAATAGGGGACTTTAATGCACAACTTGGTAAAAAACGAAGATATCGTGATATTATCGGAAATGGCCTGCCCAGAAGAAAACTAACAAGAACGGCCAAAGACTTGTCGAATTTTGCAGAAACCATAATATGATCTCAAAATCCACCTATTTTATGAGAAAACCAAACAAATTGAAGACTTGGAAACACCCAGATTGGATAAAAGGGGAATGGCAACTCGATCATGTTTGGATGGACCGAAATTATCACAAGGAGATTTATAATGTAACAGTCTTGTGAGGAACACATACTGGATCGGACCATTACTTAATTAAAGTTAAAATAAAATTCACCCCGCATAAAAAGAAAAAATCCCAACCTAAAAACAAAAGAGCTTATGATCCACATAAATTAATAAACAATGGCATCTTTGAAGAAACAACAAAAAAAATCAAATTAACTAATAATTTAAAAGAACTGACATCCCAACTGAAAGAAATAGCTGAAGAACTAGCCCCTATAAACCCAAGAAAAAAACACCAATGGTGGAATGAAGAATGTGACAAAGCATTCAAAGACCGACACCGGGCTTGGATAACCAACAAACCCAGAAAACTGAAGAATCTAACCATGAATTCACCAAACAAAGGAAAATAACTCAGAAAATTATAAGAGGAACCAAACGACAAGCCCAAAAAAACTTGATTCAGCAAATAGAAGAAAGTTCCAAGAAAACTAACTCCCGAGACTATTATAAAATTTTTGGTCAGGCTCTTCAAAGATATGAACCACCCACCCTTATGCTGAGAGGAAAAAAAGGAAATATGGCCCACACCAATAAAGAAAATGCTGAAATTTTGGCAGAAGCCTTCAATAGACTCCTCAACTGTGACAACTCCCCAGAGCTTTTTGAGATTGTCACTGAAACTCCAGTTAAAACTTCACCAGTAAATATCAACCCGCCAACAATTCAAGAAGTTCTCGCAGCCTTAAATGAAATAAAAAACTACAAAGCAAGCGGAGAAGACCAGCTTTTCGCAGAACTCTGGAAACACTCATCAGTTTATTCAGTCGAAACTTCCCTACATCAAAGCCTCGTGAAAATATGGAACGAAGAAAAACTTCCAGAACACTGGACCACAGTGCTCATTCATCCATTACATAAAAAAGGGGATAAAACTGATCCGGAAAACTACAGAGGCATATCTCTCCTGGATTGCACATACAAAATCCTGTCAAGAATCATATCCAACCAATGCAAAGACCAACTTGAACTGGAACTTGGGGAATACCAAGGGGGATTTAGGCCATGGAGAGTTTGCCCGGAGCAAATATTATCCCTAAAACTTATGATGGACTTATATAAAAGAAGGAAAAAACAACTAATAATCATCACCTTCGTCGACTTTAAAAGGGCCTATGATTGTATACACTGACCATCCATGATGAATATTCTGAGAAACCTGGGCCTTCACCCTAAACTCGTAAACATGATAAAATTAACTTTAACCAATACCCAATCCACCAATCCAGAGTGAAATTCAGAGGTGAACTCTCTCAACCCTTCTACATAAAAACTGGATTGAGGCAAGGAGACGGCCTCTCACCACTCCTTTTTAACTGCGCCCTCTAATTTGTCATGAGAAAATGGTATGAAATAAATCCCAAAAATATAAAAATGGGTACTAAAAAAAACTCCATCACACTAAATTGCCTAGGATTTGCAGATGACCTCGCTCTTTTAGCAAATAATATTCAAGAAGCCAAAACACAAATCATGAGCCTTCAAAACCTAGCACAAAAGATAGGGCTTCATATCTGTTTCGAAAAAACTGAACTAATGGCCATAGATCCTCTGGTAATAGAGCGCATTACGGTAAACAATCAGAAAATTAAAATAGTAAAACAATTTAAATATCTAGGGGAAATAATAACTTATAATTTAAATGAAAAAGTGACATGGCAAAACAGGATAAATAAAATTATTAAATCCCAAAAATTAACTTGGTCAACATATAACAAAAAATGCCTTTCTGCTAAAACAAAACTTAAACATTATAAAACTGTAGTACAGCCAGAAGTCACCTACGGAAGCGAGACCCTATTCAAAATCACTCAGAAAAACCGAATTGAAAAAATTCTGAAAATAGAGAGGAGAATTACCAGAACGTGTATCAATAAAAAACACTAAAAAGAAGACCAATGGTGGATTGTGCCAAATGAGGTGGCGTATCAAGAAATAGAGCCTGTAACTGATACTATGCGGAAAAAAAGAATCTCTTTCTTTGGTCATCTCATAAGGACACCGGAGACAAGACTGTCAAGAAATATCATTGAAAAGCTCTGGTTCCAAAAGCTAGAAGTGGGATGGATCAAAGAAATTTTAGAGAAGATATGAAAGAATTGGGAATTTCCCTGACTGACCTACAGAATAAAACTGGAAAAATTACAAAGCTAAAAGACAAAAGCATTAGATTTAAACAAAAGACAGACAAACGACAAAATACAACGAAGAGGGTGTTTACGGATGAAGAAAAGAAAGCAAGATCTGAACGGATGAAGAAATACTGGGCAGCTCGGAAGAGTAAAATAACACGCTTTTCTCAGAAAAGATCCATCTAAAATTGACTTAAGTGGTCCCATGTTGGCCGTAAAAGCATAATAATAATAATAATATCAATTAACAAATCACTACATCCATTATGAACTGCAATTTGTTTTATAGCATTTATTTCTGTTTATTTTTATTATTTTGTGTACAGTGGAGTGTTCTATTAATCATATTTCTATATGTGTTTACTTTGTGAGACCAAGGATGATTTGATTTTCTATGAATTGTAGTTTTATTGGATGCGGGTTCCTGTGTACTGAAGTTACAGTTTGATTATTTTCATTAATTTCAATATTAAAAACTAGAAAATTTATTGTTCTATTTGTGTCTATTTCAAAAGTAAATTTTAATCTGTCATGAGTTAAGCTATTTAAATTATGAGGTGTTCATTATACATAACCAGATTATAAACAACAAAATCATCATCAACATAACGAGTCCATAACAAAACATTATGTGTATAAACAATGCCATAAACTATTTTATTCTCAAAATCTTGTAGGTAAATTTCAGACAATATAGCTGACAAAGGAAATCCTATACGCAAGGTATTTTTCTGTGTATAACACTTATCATTAAATTTAAAGTAATTTTGATGGATATACATTATAATAATGATGACGTTATCTGTAAATTTAAGATTCTTTATGATTATTTATTAACATTTAGAAAGATCAATTTAATGCAAGTAAATTTATAATGTAGATGTTTACGTCACCAGAACCATTCCACGTATATTATGTTTTAAAATATACACAATATTAAATACTTTAATTGCTAGAAAAGAAATTTTTTAACAATCCACATATTTCATTTTGATCACAACTTCTAAGCAATAATATGTGCGATAAATGAGAAAATGGATATAGTAGATAATAACTGGTTTAGATCAGTAAGTTTGTTAAAACTTTGCCAGTAAGAGTAACTGGAGAGTATGGTAAAGTCAACGAATTATGTACACAGTTCTATACATGACCTAACCTAAAAGTGAAATGAAAATTAGAAAAAAATTTCAAAAATATGCATGAAAACATTATGTTTCAGTTCAGTTAGATTTTTAATAAAGAATACTTTCAAAGAATACCTCAAATTTTTTTAGAAAACGTTTTTTTCTTTTATTTGATGAACTGTCGGACTCAAATATGTCACTTTTTACTTAAAACAGTGGCTTTACGAATCACACCGCTAGGTAGCAGTACTTGATAGTACTAGGTAGCATACAAAAACTTGATAATATACTTGAAATAATAAAATTTAAAAAAATTTATACTACTCCCTGTTTTAATAGTAATGCTGTTATGTAAATGAGAGTACTGAAGATGAAACAATTTCATTGCTGGTTTAAAAAAATAATAAAATTATTAGCTTACAACAGATTATAACTGCAAATAAAACACAAAATGCAGGAAATTGTTGCAAATGTGGCAACAAAGATTTGTTACATAAAACAGAAATAAATTCAATCGGTAAATTTTTATTCTACTATTAGAACTGTTTAAACTAATCGATGGAGAAATAAAAAAAAGTTCATTTAATAAATATAAAAAAGTTTGTCCAAGAGTATGTTAAAAATCAATGCAATATTACATCATGGATCTTTGATTTGTGAAGGTCATTAATACTAGTTTTATTAAAAAAGGAAAAATATGTATATTGTGAATGATATGACTATCAACAAAAAAAATTGGCAAAGAAATTCAAAAAATGTATATTTAATTTCTCAAACATGAGTTGCAGATATGTTAAATAAATAAACTGACAATTAATGAAATCCATCTTACCAGCATATTGATATGAACCCAAGATCTTTCGGCTTACTTGAATGCCATCATCAGGGGATAAAATTATTTCATTTAAGTTAAAAATTAAAAATCTACAGTTAAAATGTAAAACAGTCATGACTGTACGATAGTATAGTAAAGGAATACTGATACAGAGAACATGGAATACAGGAATAATCTACCACAGTACATGTATCTTCCTTCGTTATGCTGGTAGGACTGTAGAGTTTTGTTTTTTGGGTGGAAGAAATAATATCTTCGACATTCTTACAAGTTTACAATTTCATTGTAATTTGTTTTGGATCATATTTTCCCCCGTACAATGCATGACTTTTCAAATTTAAAAAAAAAAAATAATTTTTTTCTACTAAAAAATGTGTAATTTATAGGAAAAATAGTTTAAAAAAATAAAAATTGGTTTTCATGGCGTTTTTTGTATGGCTGACAGCTACTTTATGTTTACGGACCATCTATTAGATTCTGAATTATTACATGTTATTTGTTTATATTACAAAAATATTTTCTAGTGGTAAATCATACAAAAAACTATCATTCTCTACAATAAAATTAAAAATACGCAATTTCGGTAAATTTGAAAAAATAAAGAGAAAAATAAAATGTTTAGATAATTTTAGTAGATAAATCACTTAAATTATTTTTATTGTACTTTTTTAAACACTTTTCTATGCCTATAATCAAACTATTGAAACAAACAGATTAAAAAAACAACACTTTTTTAAAAATTAATACTATACTTTTTGATAAGCCACAAGCCTATTTTTTAAAAATGATTTACACTGATATTTTTCAACATTATAATACTATCCTTTAGTAAACAACAAGTTCTATATTGTAGTTCTATTTTCTAAGTTCAATAACTTAAATATTCTGAAAAACCTGAAATCAATTAATTATTCCGTTATCACTTCACATTATCTTAACAAATAAATAGCCTAAATATGTTCATCAGTATGAAGTTTAAGAAAAAATTTATTTTTGTTATTGAAACACAAATAAAATAAACACTTTGTGCATTACACTCTTGTAGATCATTTAAAATTTTACATTTTTTTTTTTTTTTTATAGTTTCTGGCCAATGTTCATATTTATCCAAACGAACATCAGCTGGAATATTAGTTGAAGTTTAAATCTTTTCTTTGGTGTTCTTCTTTGCTGGAAATAGGTTGACCTCGCACAATCTAATTCATTAAATAATATATTTTTATTAAAATAGGGATCTACCTCACCATCATCACTAAATTCGCTTCTAGTAGGAATATCTTCGAAAATATTTTCAGTTAATTTTCTCAACCGTCCATCGTCATCAATGACATACACTTCATCTAATTCAATATTCATTTTTATTTATTAGATTTAAACACTTAATGTATTATAAGTAATAAAAATATGATTAAATCAATTGTTAACAACGTACATACACAAACACTATGTAAACATAACTTGTATACATAACCTCAAACTGCACTCGATGATTTTTGGACGCATGAAGTTGCCTACCAGAATCTTATTGATAAACTACTAACATACAATAAAAATTATTCCAAAAAACCCTATTAGATATTATTACGATAGATTTTTTTAAAAGGAAACATTTTATTTGGCAAAACATTAAAATTTAAAGAAAATATTTACATCTATTACAAAGTCAGTGAGGAATAGTGGTATCATCGCAAATCAGCTGATTTTGAAATCGAAAACGTTCAAAACTTAGTAAAGTCTGTTTCTTTTATACGGATTTGAATTCAAGATTGTAGCTACAAATATTCATTGGGAGAAACGAATAATTATGATTCAGATTACATAAATGAGTTGATATCAACTCATTTAGTAGATTAGAATCAATGACTCTAAGTAGATTACAATTGATACTAAATAGAATCATTGATTCTAATCTACTTTTGTTTAAAATATCGATGCACAAATAAAAATCTGATGTGGACAGCACGTGACTTAATTGTACGCCCATTAAATTACATATACACGTATTTTGCTACACTACATTAAAACTTTTTGCATTTAAAAGCGAGTTACAATCATCATTGCATTGTGATGGACGCCACTATCACATTTTTTGGTGGTGCCGTATCACCATTTTATCTTAGTTTATATATTAATTCTGTTTCACGTCGCCCAAGTTATGTGGTGTAAGTGAGAACTTGTCGGATCCGTAACCATGGACACATCGGTTCGAATCTGACTTCATATATATATATATATTTTTTTTTGTCTTCAGTCATTTGACTGGTTTGATGCAGCTCTCCAAGATTTCCTATCTAGTGCTAGTCGTTTCATTTCAGTATACCCTCTACATCCTACATCCCTAACAATTTGTTTTACATATCCCAAACGTGGCCTGCCTACACAATGTTTTCCTTCTACCTGTCCTTCCAATATTAAAGCGACTATTCCAGGATACCTTACTTAGTATGTGGCCTATAAGTCTGTCTCTTCTTTTAACTATATTTTTCCAAATGCTTTTTCTTCATCTATTTGTCGCAATACCTCTTCATTTGTCACTTTATCCACCCATCTGATTTTTAACATTCTCCTATAGCACCGCATTTCAAAAGCTTCTAATCTTTTCTTCTCAGATACTCCGATCGTCCAAGTTTCACTTCCATATAAAGCGACACTCCAACCATACACTTTCAAAAATCTTTTCCTGACATTTAAATTAATTTTTGATGTAAACAAGTTATATTCACGAACTAATATTTTTAAAAGTTAATGTTTTTTCAGTCTTTAAAATTTTTAGAATATTCTACTTTCCTTTATTAGTTATAAATTGTACATGATAAAAAAAAGTAATATTATGTTTGTTCACAAGATTAATGATTTTGAACACACCTGGGAAATGATAGAGATTTTTTAAGAAGCAAGAAACCTAATATTAACGTAAAATAACTTTGCGTGTCAACTTTATGAAAGTGGGATGAATGATTGACTATTCAACATAATAAAATTTCTATTTACAGCATAAATAAAATTTACGTAATAATATAAATTTGTTTTCTTGATTTGATTGCTCTTCTATAAATATAAACTGTAAATAATATTTTATAAGATTCTCGATTGCTTTTTCTATATAATAGACTTTATTTCAAAATTAAATGAACATAGAAAATTTGATTTATGAAAAATAAATAATTTGATTTATTCCTTATTAAACAAGAGAAGCGTTTATGTCCTAAATTAAATTTCTATTTATTTTTAACCGATCCATATATCTTACAAGAATTCCCAAAACAAGCAGAAACATATTTTTAAATTATTGTGATCAAACGATCAAAGTTTAAAATGAAAGATCATAGCAACCAAAAGATCTTAATATTTGAAGCTCATCAAGTGGTTTTTGAAATTAAATAAATAAAGCGAATTAAATAAAAGGAGGTACTTAAAATATAATTACGTACTTTCAGGGTTTTATAAAAATATTATTCGAATAGCGCTAAAAATTAATTATAGAAGATAGTAATAATTCTTTGCAATTTAATCATTAAAAGCCTTATTTTTTAAATATATTTTTATTGTTATGAAAGAGCGAGGAGCGAGCATCAACAGCTATGGGTCATTAGCTCAGTGGAAACTGGTAGCGTATGAAAAGATGACCGGGATTCGAACCCAGGTCCTCCGCACAAAATGTCGAGACGCTACCTACTCAGCCACGGAGGTCTTATTTCTATTTTCATAATAAACGTTTAAATATAAGTAACAAAAATTTTCGAATTTTTAAAAAAATGATCCTTAACAAAAAAAAAATCGAAACCCAATTTATGATACAATCATCATACTTTCTCCTTTAATATAGTTATTCTAGCTGTATTCCCCGTAAATTTAAATACATTTAAATTTATATATGTTTGAAAATATTTGAAATGATACGTACAATTATAAGAGTACGTAAATTATAATATGTAATTTATTCCCCATAAATAATACCCCTGTATTATAGGTGGGGAATAAATTACATGAAAAAGTTTTCTAAAAATATTCATATATAGGTTAAACTTAACAAATTTGCTTAAGTAAAGTTTTTTCTAAATCTAAGAATGTAAAATATTCAAATGCCTTTTCTGTGTTTTGAGATTCGGGTTTTATAATTGTGGGAAAATGTAGATAATTTTTGATAGCTCTGTATATCATGTACAAAATATCAAAGATTTTTTTTTTAATATGAAAAAAAAAAAAAAAGATAGAACAAAAAAAACATATATTTCAGTTTTAAGAAGTGGTTAGTTAAAAAAAAAAAAAATCTTATTTATTATTATGATTATTTATATATGCAATGTAGGTAAAAAATTCGCTAAAGTAAAGGTTTTCTAATGTGTCTCTAAAGAAAATCAAAAATTATTTTTTCGCGATATCCCTGAACAAAGTTTGAAAAAAAATAATATGATAATGTTCCATATATACGTATATAAATATTTGAGCCAAACTTGAAGTTATTAAGTTCGATCAATCCTGAGTCATAAGGCCAAAAGCAGTAAACATGTTTTTTTACATACATTCGCACATACATAATTACATTTTTTTTTCTAGATGAAGTATTTGGACCTTAAAATGTAAAGGTTTACAAAGAACCTGATACTACATTTTTGACATCATCACCATACTTTCCCCTTAAATATAGTTAGCTATCTAGCCTAAATTCACCTGGAAAGTAAAAATCACATTTGAAAAAATCAAGAGCCTTCATTCATTACAGATCAGGACTTTCTTATTTGGTTCTACTTCAGTTTCCCTAAAGATCATTTGAATTAATGTAAAAATTTACCGTTATATGAAGGCATCACTTTTTATCAGTATTATTATGTCTAATTAAACTGTATAATAAACGCATAATAAAACGTTTTAATTAAAGTAATATTTTGAGGGTTTATTATCACCTTCTTACATGATTTACAATAAAAATATACCAGCTTCGGTTTTTCTATCTTTACAAAAGACTGCCATGTGACTGAAAACATAAAAAAACTCAAGACATTCATGTAGAAAGACAGTGATTATTCGATCTTTATTATTACCTTTTTTATTTAAGTAAATATTATTTTTCATTATAGATAATGAAAGTCAAAATATGTTTTGTTTGAGTTACCTTTATATAAATACATATTAACTTAAATGTAATTTATTTAAGTTTATTTTTCTCTTGATTGGATATAATTAAATATAATAACAAGACATATTTTATTTTAAAAATATTACCTTATTAATCTCTTGAGTTAACTAAGTCTACAAACTTAGAAATTATACGTATACGAGTAGGTATAATAATTTATAAGTTTGTATAGTTGTTTGGTTAACCCAAGAGATAAATAAACGTAATATTTTAAAGTAAAATATGACATATTTTATATATATATATATATATATATATATATATACAGAAATAGGTCAACATTATTGTAAATCGTTTAAAACAAAGTACACCAGAGATTTATAATCGATAGTCTCTCAAAAACAGTTCTCTAATAGTTTTATTCTTCAATATTTTCAACGCAATTTTACATCTTGTAATTTTTAAATTTCTACTAGTCTTTAAAGAATGGTTTTGTTTATTTTTTTATTTAAATATACTTGGTTTGTTAACTCTAGAAATTTTTATTGGAAAACGCTTTTAATAAATTTCTTTTTTTTATGAAAGAACAGTTATTGCCATTAGCTCGGTGGAAATTAATAGCGCATGAAAAAATGCCATGCCTAACCGGAATTTAAACTAAGGACCTCAGCAAGAAACGCCGAGATAGCATCATGGCAATGACCATAGTTGCTGATGCCCTCCGTTTCATAATAAAAAAATATTCGATTTATAAAAATTATAAATGGTTTCTGAACTAATTGTTCGCTAAATTTTTTTGGCATAAAAAATGAGATTATATTTAATTGACATAAAAATTCCGACATAAAAAATTGAATTTATGTTTATTTTGCCATAAAAAAAGAACATTATTTTATTCTTTATCAGGTTATTGATTTTCAATTAAAATGATGTTCTGTTATTTTCATTTTAATTTGTTTATTCACCGTTTTCCTTTAAGTTTTATTAAAATTCTGTTACATTATTAATCTTTCTTTTGTTCTTTGTTGCAGCCAAACTCCGTTAAAATTCAACTATCACGTAATTTTTCAGAGTTTCTTCTTTAGCAACAAAGTAGATTTTTCATACTAGTTTCTCAGATTCCTTTGTTCTTTACCTTCTTTTAATGTTATATAATCTTTTCTTTTGATTAATCTACTGAAGTTAACATTCTCTTTCAACTTCTTCTTCCACTATTGACAAACTTATCACTTTATTTAAAATTTTATCTTTTTATCACAGATTAATTGGATTTTTTACATTCATTTTTTGTTTTTATATAAATTAATTTCTATTAATTGATTACAGAGAACAATATATAAAATTACAACGCTGTTTAACCTTCTTTTATGGACATAAATAATTAATTAATTTTCTTAAGAATTTGATGAAACATAAATTAGAGTGACACGTTTCGAAAAGTGTATTCCATCATTATAGAATTCAGAATGATGAAGTATTTCAAAGGACGTCTCGTATAATTCAAAAAAAAAAAAAAAAAATTATAATTACTAAAATACACACACATATATTTTTACTCCTTGTAATAATATTTAAAATATATTTGTATACACCTAAGAAATTCCAATTCAACTTTGAAATACTGGCTCATCCTCCGTATAGTCCTGATCTTGCCCCTTCTGACTACCACTTGTTTGGTACACTCAAAGAGGCATTAAGGGGCCGTCGATTTACTTCGGACGAAACAGTGAAAGAAGCGGTGCATTCCTAGCTCGCAGCTCAACCGAAAACCTTCTTTTATGAGGGCATCAGGAAGCTTGTGCAACGATGAACCAAAATGCAAGGAGACTATGATGAAAAATGATGTACATGTATGTTTCCTATTTGTATTGCAATAAAGTTTATAACTACATTGCGGATAATAATTGACTTACTGTCGTATAACTATGAGAATCTTAGAATAACTTAACAAAAGTTAAACATAAAAATGTTACATTTGAAAAAAAATGTTCCTACTATAGAATTGTTTATTTTTCGGTATGAGACCACCACATCCTAAGCACCAAAGGTAGCCTCAAGGGGGCAACCTAATAATTTTAAAATAAAAGTGTAAAGTTGTGACATCATTTTAAACGGAATTGATAATAACAAATTTTGTCAAGAAACATTTGAACCTAACAAAATGGCACCATTTAATATTTTTCCTAATCCATTTTAAAAGTAGCCCACAGTACTCCCGAAATTGTTATCTCACACCAAAAAATAAGTCGTTTGGAGATACAAGCATATGCTTTTTTAAAAGTTTCACATTTTTAATATTTCTATTTATTCTTTTTATTTATAATTTTTGAGTTGTCCAACAAATGTAATTATAATTTTCTACATTTTCTTTTAGGAAAGAAGTAAATTATTGTAAACATACGACAGTTTACTTAAAAGTTTTATGAAAATATATTTTTATATAATTATAAATTAAAAGCTGTTAAACCGTTTTTAAGTTTATAGTTATTTTAAGGATAATAATAATCACTTACATTTATTTAACAACAATTCTCCTATCTAAAACTCCTTTGTATGAGAATAAATAGTAAACAGTTGGTTGTATACGCGTAGCAATCTTGTCTGTAAATATTTGTGACCGCAGTAGTACGTTCTAGTGGTATAAGCCGGGTTAAGTAAAGGTTATTTAGCAAGGTAATTGAACTGGCATATTAGAATTTATTTATCTGATCTGTGATAATCGTATGATGCCTTTAAATATTATTATAAACACATTATGCGTGATAAATTTTCATTTACCTTAAACTTAAGCGCTATGTATTTTGTATTAAAACTATCATTATATACGTTTATTTAAACAAGAATTAGAATAATCATTTGTAAAATTTTAGAATATTTTATTAATAAATAAAGAAAATTAACAAATTTATATGTGTTTTACAAAGCGTACTGGAAATCAAGAAACCTAAATTGCAATTTAGTATGTTTTTAGCGTTTCAGTGTTAATAAAATTTTATTCTAGGAAATAATTAAAATTTTCGGTATTTATTTCCGTTGTTCATTGCAAAATATGCAATAATAAAAATAACCATCGGATTGTGACAGAGATTATTTTTTGATCATGAATGCTAAATAATATTTTGATATTTTTACTTTTTGACTTGGTTTAGGATCTTTGCAAGTTAAACCACAGGATGTAAATTTTACTTAAATTTTAAAATTATAAAAATTTAAAACATGATCCCATTATAGATAATAATTATTTTTCTTTAAATTAGGCTTTAAGGTGAATCAGAATAAGTCGTGGTATTAGGTTTGCGATAAGAAGAGGAGACTGTCTTCGGAAACACAACCTCTTTTTTTTTTTTTTCATCTTTTAACATACAGAGGCAACCAGGAATCGCCGTTAGGCATCTCGTTAGTCGGCCCCGCATGTAATGGCGGATGATTACCCCCACCCATCCTGTCTTCGTCCACTGTGGAACTCGCCCATCGGGGTCTCCCACATATCTCCGAGATAACCGAACCTCCCATTCGGGAAAGCCCAGATACCCCTCAATGTAGGAGCAGCCCTTCCCGGCTCTATCCTGATGTTCCGGACATATATTCCATATGGCCTTCACAGCGCGCCCTCCCGCTCATACCTTGAGGGTCTTCCTTGACATCATCGTAAATACATAGACATGCCCATTCTTGTGGGTGAGCATGCCCAGGCATCCTAGTCATGGGAGCTGCCTCCCTGTCCCTAGACGCCGCCATAATTCGTAACCCCCTTTTTTTAAGGGGTTCCCTGTTCAAATTTTTCCTTCAAAATCTCACCAACCATATTTGCTACTTCCATCCACATATCTTCATTCGTCAACATGCTATTGATTACAGTCTCTGGTGTTGTTGCTGTATACCTGTCTCTTATATCATCCCACTTATGTCATCTAAACACAGTGTGTTCAACACTATCAGTCTCTTGGCAATCCCTGCAAACAGCAGATCTTCGGAGCTTAAACCGATGTAAGTACTCACCGAAATCACCATGTCCTGATAAGAACTGAGTGAGACTGTAACTAATCTCGCCATGGCGCCGTCCCACCCAGCATCCTATATCTGGGATAAGTCTCCTCGTCCAACCGTCTTTTAAAGACGCTGTCCACCTTTCCTGCCAGTCGTTCATTATTTTCGCCCTCGCCTCTATACTCTGACCGCGTGCAGTACCTTGAGCTTGATCCACCTTGATCGTCGTTTGAAGTGAAAGAAAAAAGGAAACAGTTAAACACGCTATATAAAACGCTTTATTGGTTGTTAGGCAGGAATTGTCACTTATTTATTAAATGTTTGCCCAAAAAACTTTTAATATACAAGGTGATTCTAAAACCAATTTGGAAGTATGGCATAGAGCTATGGTGTACGATGAGCAAGTTTAGGCGAGAACCTAATAACCATTATGATGACTGAAAAATGTTTCTGGTTTCAATTCAAACAATAAAAATAGTATGACATACCCAAATGTTCGTTCAACTGACACCCGTATTTCGTGGTGTTGATTTTTCAGATCCCAATAGAACTTCTTAGAAGTTCGAAGGGAAGTTAGAAGGATCGAATGGAATCCAGATCCCAATCGATCCAACTTCTTAGAAAGTAATTTCTAATTCCCCATAAGGTTCAACTGATAAATCCTGAACTTCGATAGATATCAATTACATTCCAGAAAAATCAGATATTTAACAACTCAACACACCAGCAGAACTGAGCTACCTAATTCCTGACTTGTATTTGTCAAAACAACATGCAGAACTCCTAGGTTCGCGTCTTAAAGAATGAAATTTATTAAAAAAGGATACTAAAATTTCAGTATATAGAAAACAAAACGAAAGTTTACTGAAATACTTTAGAAGAGATGGTTTAATTTCTTCCTGCCATGATGTTAAGGGCCTAATATTTGAATTGGACATTGAATATATTATTTATGACTGGCGTTTATTTATAGGCTCACTAGAAAGACGATTAAAGGTAGTGTTGTTAAATAACTGGAATACGTTTTCTTCCATACCGGTAACACATGCTGTAGCAGTGAAAGAAATATAGGAAAGTATGTCAAAAGATTTAAAAGTTATTAAGTATGATGAACACTTAAGGCGAATCATTGTTGACCTGAAAGCGATAGGGCTTCTCGGTTTCCAGAGTGGCTTTACAAAATATATGTGTTTCTTGTTTTTGTGAGATAGTCAGGCTACAGATAAACGCTACGCAGTTAAAGACTGACCAAAAATAATACAGTTTATCTCAGGAAAGGAAAATGTTAATATTCCCTTTTTCGAAGCAGATCGTATTATTTTACCACCTCTGCAGTAAAACTAGGCCTGATAAAGAATTTTGTAAAAGCAATAGATAAAGATGGAGACGGCTTTAAATATTTAGCTGAGGTTTTTTCACAATTAAGTGAAACCAAATTAAAAGAGAGAATATTCGTCAGGCCACAAATAAGAAAATTAATCTGTAAAAATATATTTAACGGCAAACTGATTCCTAAAGAACTAGCAGTATGGAAGTCATTCAAAGATGTCGTTTGGAAATACAAAAGGTGAAAACCATGATCGGCTTATAAATGAACTCTTAGTGAACTACAAAATTTTGGCTGCAGAATGCCATTGAAAATTCATTTTTTACATTCTCATTTGGACTTTTTCCTTTGAACTTGGGTGATATCAGCGTCGAACAAGGAGAAAGGTTCCAGCAAGATATATTGCAAATACAACAACGTTATCGAGGCAGATGGGATGAATCTATGATGAGTGATTAATGCTGGATGATAAAAAGAGAAGACTTCACTGAACACAAAAGGAACATAAGAAAAAATAAATTAAGATTTACCTTTATTTTTGCAAAACAAAGGTATTTTAATTGTAATTATTATCATCATTTTTGTATATTACTTAAGAAGTTTCTTAATGTTTTAAAGTATGACAACTAAAAATCTGAGGGTGATGAATAAAAATTGATTTCATTTTAAGATTCAGCTTATAAGATACATTCTAATTCACCTACTTTAATGCTAGTTCCAAATTTTTTTTAGACCTGTGTTATTAAAACAGTATTATATAAGAAAACGTTTAAGACTATTTGAATACAATTAATTATAAAATAAGATGTGTTGGTTAAAAAATGTTCAATTTTTAAATAAAAGGAAATGAAAAGGAAAATGAACTGTGCGGTAATAAGACAATAATTTTGAAATTCATAAAGCTCATAATTTTAGAATGTGTAGGATGTAATAAATATATATTATGAAGAAAATAATACGTAACTAAACAGCGTAAATGTGTATTTTCACCCACTCGTTTCATTGGATGCGGAGAACAGAACATGCATTGTATTATAATAATAAAAGGCAGAGGTGTTACTACTTTTAGAACTTCTCAACTGTATTTCAGGATTTAATTAAATAAATATAATAAATTGTTTGAAATAATTAATTAATTTTATTAATTATTTCACTATATAATACTTAATAACCTATAAACATAAAAGCAAAGTAACAAACATTCATTTACTGTTTAATCAATGACTCCTGAGCCCATAATCGTAGAATAATGATATTTTTCGAATTTTTACTTAAGTTTTAAGCACTCGATAAGAATCTTTTTAAAATAATTCAACCGCCGAAGAGCAGAAACAAGTATTAGACAGATGTAAACTTATTGAATCCTAACTAGGGATTGCATCGTCTCTGACCAAATGGGAGTATAAAAAATCGGTGTGGTCCATTATCACTACAACGTAAACTTATTTTATCGTCTTATTTTATTTTGCTAGTTCGTTAATCTGCAAGCTATTCCTCTTAGGTTCACCACTTCTACTCCACCAATTCATACTCTATACGTGGTATACTTGTTAACTGAGCGGTTCTGTTCTATGGAAGGTACAGTCACCAATTCGAGCAGAAAAAATGAACAATGAACCGATATGATTTTCGGGGTTAGGGAATTGACCTCAGTAGTATTTTCATAACCTAAAGGTCGTATAACACCTCCGATATCTTAGGAAGTAGTGGTTATAAATTGTTATCTTCGAAACATGATGTGAATGCTGGAGTAAATCTAAAAAATTCAAGTGAGGAAAACTTAAGGGAAGCTTCCTCCCAGGTAGCAGGGTTAGCCCTGCGACCACCCAGATAGCAGGGCTAACATCATTTACAGTGAATATCATTCACAGTGAGTTACTAATAAAACTCACTGTGAATGATATTCCAAATTATTGAAAAATACACAAATGAAGAAAGCGAACCGAATTAAAAAAAAAACCGCGTGAAACGAAATATTAACAAGATTGGATCATGAAATTTGATTTTTGTAAACAGAAAAGGAAATTGAAAAATGAAGGAGGGGAAGAAATATAAAATTTTATTTTACGTATCATTAAGAACAAAGTAGAATATTTCAATTCTTTAATACTCTTTTCCAGAATGTTAGAGTAGGAATAAATTAAAAAGCGAAATACAGAGTTGTACCGTTTTAAATAAAGAAAGAAATGAGAGAGTTTTATACTAGGAACCAATAAATTGTAAAAAAAAAAAATAATTTTACAAAGTATTTTAAAGGTCATAAGGAAAAACTACACATGAAAATGCATACGTGATTTAATCGGAAACTGCAATTCAAGCAACATAGGTGAAGAAAAAAGAAGATCTGAAGAGAGGAATAATGTAAAACTGTAATGGTAATAAAATTTTGGAGTTTTGTACTGATAATATCAGATATAGTAATCAGACGTCTTGTTAGCAACATTTTTTATCCATTTATCATTTAAGTGGATAAAATTGTTGCTGAGAAATACGAAGTTAGAAGTACTATCGGCTACTTTACCTACAATCAAGCTTCAAAATATTCAGTAATTGATTTTAGAGTATACCGTAATGTAGAAAAAATGTTCAATTCGGTAAATATGTTACGGATAATGAAGATGAGATAAAGAAGTAATGCAGAAACATATTTGAGAGTAAAAGTGGCGGTCTTGAAAAAAGGTCTAACAAAATGAATTTAGAAAAAAAAATGTTAGACCAATAAATTATTCACAATTGAAGATAAATAAAAAGCATTTTAAGTGATATTATTAAAAATTAGAGAAAATATTTGCGGAGAACTAGTGCGAGCAAAAGTTAGCTTTTAGAAAAAGTGAAAATAAATGTAAAAAACTTTCAGGGAGGGTTAGAGGAAAGGTCATAAGGTCATAAAGGTCAATGCACTTAAGACGAAGTCTACATAACTAAACTTGATTTGTGAAAGTAGTTTGGGCACAGGATCAAAAATAATTACACGAATAATCCGAATATCTTCTGAATTATAATGAAGGATTTAAGAAAGAACAGAGAACATTTAAGGTATTAAAAATAAGAATAATAATTTGTAATCGAAATTGATAAAATTATGAATTTATATTAAGTAAAAACCTTTTTACTATAACGAAACTGAAGAAAACATAGTATTTAGTACGATGTAGTTTATGAGGATGGAATCTAGGAGCAATAAAAAGTAAAAGTACAAGCCAGAAAAGGTATAAAAATTGTTTAATCTGCTGGATCATATGGAAAGTTCATGAAGCATTGAAAGATGGAAAATGTGTATGACAGTTACCTGGCTTTGGAAGGTATTTGAACAAGCATGGAAAGAAGGACCCATACCTGTTAATTCTACAAATACTATTACAATCCCGATTTATAAGAAAGAAAATTTCCCATAAAAATTTATATGAACTGTATAAACTATCTAGTTAACTATCTGTTTATTATCAGTAATATGTAGGATGTACAAAGGAATTTTGGAATAAAGACTGAGAAAAAAACTTGAAAAGAAGTTGGAGAAAGCGCTAGCCGCTTTTCACCTATATCATCAAATATAAAACTATATAACATTCTGAAGATACTTGGAGGAAAAATTATGAAACCGGGATAAAAATATTTAACTCGTCTTATATCTTGCAACTGAAATTAATAACGTTACTAAAATTAAAATAAAGACATGTAAATCGTTTAGCCAAATTAAAATATTTACAAGAAAACCAAAAAAGTTGATGAACGTAAATAAGAGTGTTTTATAAAAATAAATATGGGATATTATAGATAGAGATCAGAAAAGTAGGAAATTCATGATGGAAAACGAAATGAAACAGGAATATAGCTGTAGTTTTGTTTTGTTCAAGATATTCATGAACTTTTGTTAACCAGTATAAGAAGGAATATTATTATTATTATTTTATTTTTTTATTTAAGGAGGAGGATTGTGGCCAATAATTCTGGAATTCTTGGTCGATGCTGTTAAGGTTGTTGTGTTCTTATACTGTAAATAAAAATGTTGAAGATTTGCATCGAAATATTTTAGAACTGGCCAAAACGTTGAAGAGAGAGAGACATTTACTTTAATGAAGGATAAAACTAAAAGAAGGATCCTTTAGAGCATTGATTCCCAAAGTGGTCTAGGTGGACCCCCAGGGGTCCACGGGAGACTCGACGGGGGTCTACGTTGGCGTGACAAAAAAATGGGGGTTCACAATTCGTAAGCGGGTGTCCACGAAAATTCATCTGGTTTCGATAGTGAAGAACTAAAATGTTGACTTGACTTTGCGTATCAATCTAGGTAGATAATGTTTTGAGAAGCTCAGCGACTGTTACTTGTAAAAACTAGCATATTTTATATTCAGTACAACGAACGTGTCGAGACTTGCAAAGCGCCGCCGCTGGCGCCGCCGCCGTCCGCAACGTTTCTTCAGACGTGCAAAGGGACGAAATACGACTTGTAGTGTGTATGCTAGCAATCTTGCATGAACTTGTTTGATCCTTCACTAATATAAATACGATTGCCAAGGATAAACGTTACTCATTTGTTTCCGGAATTTCGAAAAGAAAAGTAAAGTGAATAGATGTTAGCGTTTCCCAGTGTCGGAAAAAGTTTACCTGCTTTTTTGTTGTACTTACTTTTATTTTATTTATTGTTTATTTATTTATTTGACAATTTATTGTACACGTCAGTAAACAAAAAATGCACAAATTACAAAAAATACGTATGTACAAAAGGCGAGGCTTATTCCTAAAAGAAATCTCTTCCGTTTAAGGATTTATTAATTTTTGGTCTAAATTTTTTTTCAGATATATAAAAAAACTATTGGAATCGACTTAGAAACTGATCCTGAACATACCATTTCCCGGTTGTAACCCTTATTCTGTAACACGTTGTATATTTTCATAAATTGTACCTGTCTTTACATACTCGTAACGTGCATCAAAGTAATAAATAAATGATTAAAATCGCAGAGTTGTGATATAAAAATATTGGTTATTTAAAAGTAGAATTTACAGAAATATATCAAAATATAATTAATGAAAAAATGTTTTACATCACATTAAAATCGGTTCAGTCATTTTCATAAAACTTTATATGGATCTTACCGATTTATTGCTTTTAATAATTAGAATCAGTTTGCCGCTGGTACTTTATTTCATTGCAATAATTAATTAATCCTATTCTGTTAAAATAGTCATATCCTGTTAAGTAAGACCGCCTTGAGATTACTAAAACAAAGTTCTTTTTTTATTTACCTTTTTTTATTTTGTGTAGGTAACTGATACGAAACATGGCTAAATCTAAGAAGAAATGTCGACTGTACAGTGTTGATTATTTAAAATTTGGATTTCTTCCATCAAAGGCAGACAAGCGATAGCCTATATCCCTTTTATGCAGCAAAATTTTGAGCAAAGACTCTATGAAACCATTGAAGCTCGAAGATTATCTAAGAAGGTGTCATCTGATAAAATAGGTAAAAATTTGAAATATTTTCAAACATTGAAGGAAAAATATGAAAAGAGACCTACTGTGGACAGTATGTTCGCTTCAACGTCTGAAAGTAACGATGATGGCTTGCGGGTATCGTACAATATTTCATTACTTATAGCGAAATCTGGAAAACCGCACACCATTGGAGAACAGTTAATTTTACCCGCTGTTGAAGAGGTTTTAAAAACTGTTCTGCACAAATCTGCATTTGACATACTCAAAAGAATTCCTTTGAGTAACAACACTGTACAAAGACGTATTGATGAAATGAGCTCTGATATTGAAAGTTTCTTGTGTAAATATCTGCAAACAACTTATTTTTCTATTCAACTGGACGAGTCAACTTTATCTGGTAATGAAACATTATTATTGGCATATGTTCGATTTGTTATGGATGAAGAAATTCATGAAGAGCTACTATTCGCGAAAACTTTGGAGACGGACACTAAAGGTGAATCAATATTTAATGTCCTGAGTGATTTTTTTAATGAAAAATCAATTCCATTCACAAACGTCATTTCGGTGGCAACAGATGGAGCTCCTGCCATGGTCGGGCGATATCGTGAGTTTATAAGCCATCTTAAAAGAATTATACCAGAGGTAACTGCAATTCACTGTGTCATCCAGCGACAACACCTAGTAGCGAAAATACTGAGTAATAGATTGCACCAATTGCTTCAACTTGTAATTAATGCTGTTAACAAGATAAGAAGCAATGCATTGAATACGCGTTTATTTGCCCAATTGTGCGATGAAAATGATGAAGACTTCCAACGATTGCTCTTACATAATGAAGTACGCTGGTTGTCGAAAGGTGCATGTTTAAAAAGATTTTACTCACTTTTAGAATCAGTTTTAGAGTTTCTGGAAGGTAAAGATTCAGATTTAAAAGAAAACCTGATCACTTTGAAAGCTGACATCGCGTATTTGACAGATTTGTTCAAAAAATTTAATAACATTAACTTACAATTACAAGGGGACAGTCTCAATTTAATGAAAACAAAGGGTGTAATTTCAGCTTTTCTTGGAAAATTGAAATTTATGAAGCAAAATATTAGTCGGCGCGTATTTTCCCAGTTTTCAAACTTGTCACAGGTAGAATGCCTTGATGAGGATATTCAGACATACGTTCAACAATTAATTGCCCTGCATGATGACTTCAAAATCAGATTTGAAGATATTCTGACGATGGAAATACCACCACGGTTCATAAATCCATTTGATGAAACGGAAGTGGAGAATGTGATATTACAAGAGGAGCTACTCGAGCTTAGCACTAATGAGGAGCTGAAGGTGAAATTTAAAAGAGGGTATCAAACATTTTGGCTGCAGGCAGAAATACCAGAAAAATATCCTGGACTGTGGGGAATTGCGAGAAAGCTTTTGATAGCGTTTCCCTCGTCATATCTTGTCGAAAAAAGTTTTAGTGTCGTTACAAACCTTTTATCAAAAAAAAAAGAGCAGATTCAATATCACAGAACGGGGAGATTTGCACTTATTCCTAACAAAACTGAAGCCAAATATTGATAATTTGCTGTCAATCTATCAAGTACATCCCTCCCATTAAAATTGTAACTATTTTGTGATTGTCATTGTAGAAGCTATATTACGTTATTAATGTGTAATTTTAATTATATTACGACAATTTTATTATATTACATTGCAATACGATAACAATAATAATTAATAGTGTAATGATTACATATTTGAATAAATGAAACACAAAAAAATATACTATTTTTCTTTTGCTTTTTACCACTCTGAATGGGAAGTTTTCTAAATAAAATAAGTGAGAATTGATTGCTTTCTTGTGCTGTGAGTAGATGTCAAAAATGTAAAGTTGGATGGAAGCATTTTTTTTTGATCGGCCAACTTTACTTTTTTGATATCCACTCACAGCACAGTCAATCAAAAATTAACCAATCAATTCTCACTTTTTTTTTCGGAAGCTGTTAGTTCGTGGAACTCAGCCGTAACGCAAATTTTCATAGTTAGATCTAATCTTCACATTTTCCGTCGACTGGAAATATGGTAGAAATGTAGCTGCAGGGGGTCCACCGGAACCAGCAAAATTTTGAAAGTGGTCTATGAGAAAAATAAGTTTGGGAACCTCTGCTTTATAGGATACTTTAAAAGAAGGATAAAATTATTAATAGAACGGATTCAGGAAGAGAGTGAGGTCAAATGGAAAGGAATCAAATAGAAGGAAGTGAAACCCTTTCAAAATCTTGGCACAATATGTGAGAGAAGAGAAATTGAAAAATAACTGACTAACCGACTGAGAAAGAGTAACCAAATATATTATAACAACAATATTACTAGAAAAAGAGAAGTTGATAGTCAAGTTAAAGATATAAAAACAGTTTATCTTCCGACTCACTAGCGTATTCATTGCTATGAGAGGTGGAATATGATTAAGTAGTAGACGATTTATAGGAAAACTAGAAGGGGTAAAATTCAAAAAGTAATAGCTAAAGAAGAGATGGGTCAAATCCCTGCTGTTGAACAGTTGGAAAAAACTACATGGTAAAAGCACATTATGCAGAAAGCCAAGACTGATATTTGAATCAATGCCAACCGGGAAAGAAAGACAAAGAAGATAAAGAATAGAATGGGAAAAATATATCGGGAAAGTAAAGAAAAATAGAACAGGAATTATGGACACTGAATGTATAGGAATTACTTGAAAAGCAAAAGCGAAAGATAATAAATATGTAATCGACCGAACATTGATAATTCCTCCATTTTTTCTACTCCTAGACATCGGAAACGGTTTTAATTATTTCGTTTATTATTAAGATTTTAAATTACGAAAACTCTGGAGGTTGAAAGGATCCCTTACAATTAATCCTCTATATTTAAAATTTTTCGTATTGATTAAAATAATAAAATATGTTACTATTACAGATAATCATAAAAATTATTATTCCGTATTTAGAAAAACTATGAACTCAAATCTTTTTTATAATTCATAAAAAGGTTTTAACGAGTGTATAACGAAATTCTCCCGGGACTTTCATAACCTATTCTACTCACGAAAACGAGTGAAAGTTCATATAAACATAAGTGCTTCGTTTGCAAGTTATGGCAAGTGAAAGATTTCTCTCGGGATTCAGTTACCTCGATAAAATGAGGTCGTATTGAAATTTTTAGGACGTTAATTAAGAGCAAAAAATTGGTAATTTCTTATGGTTTCTTAGCTGAAAAGTCGAATAAAGTAGATCCCAGAAGCTGTAGTACCTGCAGGTTTTTAGAAATAAGGGGTGAAAACCAATAAATTGTGGTTTTATGTTTGACGTACAATAATAGCTTTATTAAACAGGTAATAAACTCATGTTAAAGAAACTTTGTAGAATATTTAATTCTAAACAGAATGGTATAAAATGAGTTGAATAAAACAAAGAAAAGTTAGAAAAATTAAATTTTATTTATAAACTACCGGTGTACTCTTTCACTAGCTGTTACTCGCAAACAAAGGATTTTAAGACATGAACTTTTTCCATTATTTTATTTTTAAGTAGAACAGGTTTTGAAAGTCTCGGAAGAACTTCGTGTTCATCCTTTTGAAAAATAAATTCACATTTCTTCTTTGAAGATAAGATGTTACATGGAACACACTAAAAAAATAAATAAAAATGTATTTACGAAGCTTTTCAATGTAGCAGTGTAAAGAAAAATAGATCAAAAAAGTAAAAGAGAATGAAGTGTTTTAGAAAATACCAGAGGAAAGCTATTTGATAAAATTAATAAGAAAAGAAAAGCTGCATAATTAGACATTTATTGAGAAGGACATATATAAAAAAAGGTTGATTTAAGGAAATATAAAAGATAAAAGAAGAAAACGTGATAAGGAGTAGCACGCAAGTTGACTTGATATTGTGGGAAGGAATAAGATACGAACAAATGAAGAGGATGTATAGCCAAACAAAAATAAAGGAACAGATGGTACTTGTCTTTCAATAATTATAAATAAATGAAAAGCTTATAAAAAAGGGTTGACTGTACATTTATAACAAACGTAAAATATCGTCAAAAACATTTATTTTAATTTTTATCAAACCTTTCCTTGAGAAAACCATTGTGTCCAACATTTCTGAAAAAGAAGTAATGAATGAACGAGTACGCAAACTGGAAGTCGCATACCGATTCACCCGAAACATCTACAATAAAAAATATGCCACTTTCAACACGAAGATCTGCCACTAGAATACTATCATCCAACCCTTATACTTGTATGCAACAGAATACCGGCGGACGAATAATAAAATGCGACAATCAAGTACTTGAACGCAAATAAAGAAAGATTCTCAGGATAATCCTTGGTCCAAGGAAAACCGATCAAAACTAGAAACTCCGAACCAATAAGGAACTCTAAATACGAGGTGTGGTTATTAAATAACTAATGCTATAAAATATTTTATTTTAAATTTATACATATTTAGTTACTATCCCCTTCAATAAACACCCCTCGTCTGTCCCTACAACGCTCCATGCGAATTTTCCATTGTTCGAAACAGTGCTGGAAGTCTTCTTCTGTGAGCTCTTTCATGACGCGTGTCGCTTTTTTTTTCACAGCATCAACGGTTTGAAATCAAGTTCCTTTTAATGCAGATTTGACCTAACACTGAGATGTTATACTTGGCCAGTAACGTCTTGACAAACAATGGAGTGTGAGCCGGTGAAATGTCCTGTTGAAGAACCCGAGACTTGTTCTTCCACAATTCGGGTCGTTTTATTCTTATTTTTCATGGAGTTGAGCAAGGATCTTGAGTAAAGACAAGAAAAGTTAACCGACGGTCAGATCGGATCACATTACCAATTTTTTCAATATTTTTATCCGTTTTTGACGTGGAAGAGCAACCCGGGCGAACATCATTTTCAATGTCTTCTTGGCCATCTTAAACCACTCAAAATCCCGTGAACTTGATAAATATTCATTGCCGTATACTTTTTTAAATAGAATTAGTTTCAGTAGCGGTTGTTTCGACTTTCATATGAAATTTCATGACAATTCTTTTATGTAATAAAAAACACATCATTTTTTCGGCAAAAAAAAAAAAGATGTTATACAAACGAACTTACGACTTAGTATTCCAGAGTTATAGCGGTACAATGGCAACGCAGCGATCCTATTGTTACTGTAGTCGGGGAGATCGGCATTGTTCAGCGACTAGACCGGTTTCGAACACGTGCCCAATTCACAACATTTTCACACGTTCACAAGCTACAGTTCCAGAACGGTAAGTCGTACAAGACGATTATTTAAATAAAAGTTGTCTGTTTTTTTGAGATTAACAACTTTTCCAAATGCAATACAGACGAAAAACAAATTTTTTCCGGTGAAAAAACCGAAAAAACACGTTTTTTACAACTTCAGCGGCACCTAGTATTTCAATTTCAAATTATACGGCATAACTTAAAAGACATTAATTGTAGAGGAGAATGTCCTCTACATTTTTTGTTTGAAAAACATTTCTCTAAAATGCATACATTCAGAGAAAAACGCATTTAAAAACTTTTTGAGTTTTTCAAAATCTATGGGAGGGGATGTTAAAAATCTGGAGTTAAGCTTCCCTCATCACCCCTACATAACATATGGAAAAAACATCAATCGGTAGGTAAGGATTTTCAAATAAAAATACAAATATACTGTACTACATCTGCAACAACTAGAATGGCAACAATCGAAAGAGAAGGCTTCACGGTACACAGCTGTCAGTCGTACGAATTTGGCGCATGTGCAGTTTTTCTGTAGCAGCAATAGTCTCGTTATTTAAGAGCCACACTTCGTAGATTATGAAAAACTCACCGATATAATTCGAAAACGCAAAATTCACATTTTTTTTATCAATAACGACTTATAAAACGTATCCTCACATAAATTAAAACTCAAAAGAATAATACATGGATCGACAATTAGTTTATCTAGAGCAAAAAATTATATGTATGTACGCGTATGGATGTCCCGCACTGCTTTTGGCCTTATATCTTAGAATTGACTGAAAAGATTTTTTTTCAAATTTGGCTCAAATACTTCTAAATATGAGGCATTAATCATACATAGTATCTTTTTTAAATTTATTAAGGTGGTGGGGGAATATAGAAAAAAACAATTTTGATCTTTTTCAATTTTGATTTTAATTCCAATTTTGATTTTAGAGAAAACTTTATTAAAGAACATTTGTTACCTATAATGTATATACTCGTATATATAATAAAAAAAAATCAATCCTTTCTTTTTTTCTTCTTTTCACTCCTTAAAATTTAAATATATGTCTTGTTTCTTTTGCTCTATCTCCCTTCGGTTTAAATATTTTTCAAAACGTTTTTAAAGTTTATACTTAATACAAAGAGCAACCAGAGATTTCTCTATTTTTTTTTTTAATTTTAATTATAGATCCCGGACCTAAAATGAAGAAACATTTCTTTGAAAATATTATTTTTCTTATTTTAACGTTTATTGAAGGGGGTGTAAAGTTTAGAGAATGGTTTACTTAAGAATATTTGTTAAAATTAACTCATAATATATAAATATTTTTAAAAAGAATTTTTTTTAAAATTTATTCCCAATCTAAATAATATATATTATGATTTTTGATTTTGGTGCTAACTCTTTTAATCTTCATTATCAATAGGAAGATCATCCAAACTGTGTCAACCTTCTTTAATTAATAACATTTTTTTAATTAAATTTTCTCCTTATTTTTTATTTTTAAAATATACACAAGCTAGTCTATTGAAATTCACTATGGAAAAGAAAATTTACAAATATTACCTTTTGATTACATATAGATATGTACGCTAATTTCATTGTACTATCTCGTGTTTAATTATCGTATAAATGACATAAGAAGCGATTAAATTTCGCCGGAAGAGGTTAGTATGTTTTTGGTTTAAATTTAAACTACACTTTATTGTAAAAATACAATAAAAACACAACTTCTCTAATGAATAACGAAATACAATAATCCGGGTGAAACCATTAAAATATTCAGATAAGAAATAAAATTAAATGTAATAATATGTACAATTTCTTTTTTTATTTTATATTAAATGTGATTTATTACATTCAATGAAATTGATGTGAAATCTGAAACCGATTGATTAATCTGAATAGGAAAATCGAAGGCATACATTCAACCAAGAAAATTATGAAAAAAAAATTAAAATTGTTAAATAAAAATTTCCTTCACTAAATATATAACATCCATTAAAAAAAATTAAAATAATAATCCGAGTATTTACTCAAAAATGTAAAACGTGAAATATTTAAGCTTTAGAATTAAAATAATAATCATTAGTTTCCTATGATATGTTCAAAATATTGTTCACTTAATTGTAAGTACTACTAATTTTCCTTTAAATCAGGAAGCAGAAGTAAAAAAAAAAAAGAAACTGTAAAAAGAAATTTAAAGGAAGCAGTTTACGCTATAGGAAAAAAACAGTAGAAAGAACCTTGTTAAAAGTAACGGAACTAATTCCAATAAAAATAGAAACTGTCGTTCTTTGGTTTAAGTAACTGAAATCCTCATTCTTCTGTTACAAGCTAAATTAGAGCTGAAGTTTAATCGACTGTTTTTTTCTACTCTGAATCTTCCCTAAAAATATAATAAAACTATTTAAGATTTACATTCATTTTATGTGAATTTAATGAATTAACATAAATTTACTTTAAATAACAATGGATTACAATTAAGAGAAATAAATGTGTGTGTGTGTGTGAGCGCGTGCGAGAGAGAGAGAGATTGTGTTCGCGCGCGTTCGTTAGCATGTTTAGTGTTGATTCTTTAATTCTTTCATTCAAACAACTTCCGCACAACTCAACATCTCTTTATCTTTTACTACCTTCCGCTAAATTTTGTACCCTATTCATCATACTAGTTTTTATTTATTTTATATCCCCAATTTCTTCTTACTTTTCAACTTCACTGATAATCTGCATTATTTACTCTCCTATAATGCTATTCAAAGGGTAAAACTGATTTTTTTTCTATTTCATTCATTTTATCTTTACTTAACTCAGGAATATTCATTGTTCTTCTAGTATTTTCAGATCTGTAATTAAATTTCTTAGTTTGTGTCAATTCCCTTAAGTATAATAATCTTGAAAATTTCTTTTTCACTTCGTAATATTGCATCGATCTTTTTTATTTATTAATTACGTTAATGAGTAAGTCTTTCAGCTACACTCCATAATAACAACGCCATTCGGTGACTAATTATCTGGCTAATAAATGAAGGCACTTGAATTTTGAATTGACGGTCCGGGCCGGACCGACTTGATGGTATTACGCCAACCAGGGGAGTGTCCGTTACTCTAATAGGCCCTCCCCACCTACCGGTTATATACCGGCATGGCAGGTCAGGCCTACCGGTTGGCTCTTTTGAGATTTTTTTCCCTTTTTTAACTTAGTTAAGAAAACCTAACAGTCAACCCAAGGAGTCCTCAGCGGCTCATCGAAACCAGCACACCTCAGCATGCTGGCTCTCACCGCTGAGGCTGTCCACCCAAACTACAATCTAAAAAACCATATTCCTTTCATCTATAATTTTTTGTTTAAGGACTGACCTTATGAACTCTACAAGCTTTACCCTACTAATATGATCTATTATCTCTCTCGGAGTCTTTCCGTCAATACCAACATTGTATCTTAGCATTTGCCATTTTTGGCAATTCAGGAAAGTATGCTCTACATCGTCACGTTCGTTACAATACATGGACGTAGGTTGATCTCTTTTGCCAACTTTGTGGAGGTATTCATTAAAGCACCCATGGCCAGTTAAAAACTGTGTGACGTGGTAATCTATTTCTCCGTGTTGTCTGCCTGTCCATCTAACTATATCAGGAATCAAGGATCTGGTCCATCTGGCTACCCCAGCCTGCAGCCATCTTTACTGCCATATATTATTAATATCTTGCCTGACTTCATTATCCACACGTCCTAAAAACCTCTCAACCCTGTGTCTAGCAATGAGATCAATAGGGGGCACACCAGAAAGCACACAGAGGGCACGAGACCGTTCTGTAAGCGGATGCTACTCCAAGCAATACCCTCCTGTGTATCTTTTTTAATCTGTCCTTGTTCCTGTTAATAGTCATAGCGGGCCAGCATGCAGGAACCGCCTACAAAATAGATGAGACTACGGTTGTCGCAAGTAGTCTCCTTTTCGATACCCTAGGAGCTCTGTGCTTTGACATAATAACGTTCAAGCTTTTAATCGTTTTCTCTGCGCTATGACAGACGTTCAACACATGTTCAGTGAAACGACAATTTCTTTGCAGAGTAACTCCCAAGTATCTCAATACCTGAACTTCAGCAATGTTATTACCTTCTATATAAATATCCACTGGTTCCAACATCCTTCTACCGGTAAATTTGATATATTTGCACTTATCCACCGAGAGCTGTAGTTCTCTTGAATGCAGCCATCTACCAACTATTTTGAGTGCTGAATTTGTCTTATCCTTTACCTCATCAATTGTTTTGGCCTGAATGAGTACTGCCAAGTCGTCAGCGTAAGCCAAAAGCTGAACCCCTTCAGGGTATGTCTGCTGGAGGACTCCATCAAAGGCCAGGACCCATAACAGTGGACCGAGCACTGAGCCTTGTGGCACACCACCGCACATGCTAAAAAGTACCTCTTCTTCTTGTGTACTGACTGCACACCTTCGATCTCTGAGATACTCCTCTACCTGTCTCCGCAAGTATGGTCTAATTTCTTTCTCTACCAGTGCTGTATTTATATGTTTCCATGCGATGGATCCAAACGCATTCTTCACATCGAGAGAAACAAGTAGAGGAATACTTCTCGTCCGCCTAGTGCCGCTTCTAGCTTCATCAGCCCAGTTCACTACTCTGTTGATAGCATGTACGGTGGATCTACCTCTCTAAAAACCATATTGATTTGCACTAATTCCAGCACCCCCTCCTCCACCTCCTGCACAATGCGGCCAGCCAGCATTTTTTCAACAACCTTCCCCATCGTGTTGAGAAGGCTCAAAGGTCTGAAGGTCGGTTGTCCCCCATTACCTGTGTTTTTGGGCAAGAAGACAACCTAGCCTCCTTCCAACACTCCGGGAAAGATTTATTAATCAGCCCGTGGCTGGCCACCTCAAGCATTTCCCATGGCGCTTTTTTAATAAGGCTCTTGATGATTGCCGCTGGAATCTTGTCCGGTCCTGGACTTTTCTTAACGGCCAACATGCCCCCAGCACATTGCAGCTCACTTAAGGCAAATCGTCTACTGTCACACTCAGTAGGGATACTCTCCTCAACCGTCATGCGATCTAATTTATGTATCATTTTATATTATCCTACTTGCGAATCAGATTTTGATTAATATTTCTGTAGTCTGGTGTGGCGAAGTGTATTAACTTGTTTTGAAAGGTAGATCCTATAATGAAGACTGTCCGTCTGGGATTTGATCAATTCATTATTATAAGTGTATAACTATGCTAAAATTCTCAGCTATTATAAAATATTATCAATTTATTTCTTAGTTACAATTTTTCTTGTATTTATTCATAATTGCTTTTGTACTCGTTGAGGATTATAATTTAAAGTGATTATCACTTTAAATAGGATCATTTAAATAGGATTAGTTCTTAAGTAGTCTATTATACTACTTAATAATGGCTTCAATACGAAAGCTGATTGTAAAGAAACGAATTCAGAAAAAAAATTGCATTGTTATGAAAAACAAAATAAAAGATGACTGACCTCTCAAAAAGAACACATAAACAGAAAAAAATTAGGTATCTGGCAAGAACATTCCAAGGAATTATTGTCTCGCTCTTTACCTTACAGTCATGATTTGAATACCACCAAAATATTTTTTTTATTCCTTTTTTACTAAGCTTTAATTATATTTTATTTCTTGATTAAACGTTCTTAGCAATTAATCAAATAAAATGTCTTGGTTTTTCTCATTTATTAATAGATAAGGGTGAATTTAAATATGAAATTCAAAAATGAAGCCTTTAAATTTCAGGTTATCTATAGATATTAACATATTTAAAGGTTATCTACAGATACATAGTAGTGTACGTATTTATTAATATTATTAGCGGTTACCCACTATTTTAAGTGCAGCTTGGGTCCTTCAATGCTTATTTATTTGATCTTCAGTTTTGACAGCTCTAGATACTGCTTCAAGTTCAATATATGGGATTTTTTGTAACATGTGTTTCTCTATAAAAAAAAAAATCATTGAAACAGATGCAGTAGTACTCACTCATTGATGAAATTAAAATTTTTCACAAAGTAATACATTTTTTAAAATTGCCTAGTTTCTACATTTTTCAAAAAATGAAGTATTATGTCAAGTTTTTTGCGGACTACATAGTGTTTTTGTTTTTGGTTTTTTTTTTATAATACAATAAGAAAAAAATATTTATTAGAATCGGAGCTGTAGTTTTTTCGTGATGAGTAACAAGCAAACCAATTTTCATATTTGTATATAATTATATTTAATATACATCTAAGTGCAGTGAAAACAGAAAAAACAGTGTTCATTTTAGTATATTATAATATTTTTGGGTTAATATGTGAAGACCTCCGTAGTATTTCATCATTTTGGTATATATGGTGTTAGAAAACATGTTTCGAAACGCGTCACTATAATTTAAATGTCAAAAAAATTACAAGAAGATGAATAAATTAATGATTTATATCCATAAGATAATGTTAAATAAATTTTTGCGTTGTATTACTAGTATAAAGATTAACCAAAATCGGTGCAGTAATAGCTGAATGAAAGAATTCACACGTTTCACAAACTGATAAACTTTTTTCAAACTTGCATAATTTCTTCATTCACGAAAAAGTTTCCTATATCAGGTGTTTTTTTTTTGTAGCGTAAATGTTTTCTATAAAAATTAAAAACATATCCCTTTCGGCACGCCGGAAGGCGGAGGTAGATTTCACGGTGCTAAGTAGGGGATAAAAAAGATTTCCACCTTAAAGTTAAGAAAAACTTCAAATCTACTCAATAGGACAATGGTTGCATGTAAAAATAAAGTTTCAAATGTTCAGCATACAACAAGCTCCATCTTCTTACGATTCCAGCAATATTTTGGTCTTCCCGTAAGGTTTGGTCATTCAAAAATTCAGACAAAAGATCGGAATATGATCAAAATATTACTTTTTTTTTCCTTCGAAACCCCATTTTTCCCATATCCTGGGCCAACGGTTGGTGATATCAAAAAATCAGATAAGTTTTAGGGCCTTATTCAAAGACTAGTAGGAACTTTAAACGATTTCGATATTTTACTTAATAAGAAAGTTACAGCGAATTTTTCTTTTTGTTTCAAAAAAGCTTTCCTATTTTCACTTCCATGGTCCGATATTGCCCATTAACGAACTAGACTGAGATTTTGGGTCGTTATATTTTATGTATCAATTTGAAAGTGATTGGCGCAAAATTACGGCAGTTATCGTGTCCACAAGAAAGTGAAATATATATATATGTGTGTGTGTATGTAAATATAACATTTTGAACTGACGGTGGTTTTGGGGTTTGGGGGATGTGAAACGTGAAAATATTTCGAAATTTTCCGGAAGTCGAATCACAGTATCCATTGCAACAAGTACCTTTCTTCTGAAATCTACCAAAATAAATAAAAATGACAAAATTGGTGCAGTAGTTTTTGCATGATTGAGTAAGAAACAAACGAATTTACAGATTTAGATAATATGATAAATAAATCAAGAACAATAATAACAATAAAAAAAAATATATATATATAAAACCAAAACAAAATAAATGCATGAAGTAAGAATTTTGGAATACTTATTTGTTCATTAATCTATTCGTCGTTTTATTTACTGTAACATATATATTTCACATTTATATGTTAGATTATGTAACAAAAAAATTTAAATATTAAATATCGCAGTATATTTTATACATTTATTTAGGTTACCATCTGTCATTTTATTAAATGTTTATACGTATGATATCAATGTCAAACATTAAATTAATTAAATATTTTATGATTATGAGTACATATTTTTAAGTTAAAGGTAGGAAAGTGTTGAATAAATTATAGAAAAAAATGCGGTATTCTGTTAGTTATAATTTTTTTTTTTAAATGAATCTGAAACGAATAAGTAATATTATTTTGTTCTAAAACCAATTAATTGTTCTGCTTTTTACAATGCTGCATAAATACTTCCTTCGGTTTTGTATAAGACTACTGTCTCATTTTTATATCTCGTATAAAAATGTAAAAAAAAAAGAAGCATCTGATTGTAATGGGCCATTTTGAAATCTTCAAAGCTAAAATTGCCAAACTTATTTATTTTTTAGACGATTTTAAATACACGTAAATCAAATTTCATTTAAGTATTTCAATCTGTTCCTAATTTTTAAATGTTTAATGAAAAAACAAAATAGTAGATAGAGATAAAATGAAAATAAATAGGGCGTTTATTCAAATGTACTTTATTATTTATTTTGATGTCCTAAATCAGACCTTAAGTTTGGGTATTACCTGTCGGAACACATAAGTTTTTAAATGTAAATAATAAAAAAAACTTTAAAAAAAACAAACGGAACATTAAAAAGTTATTTTATAATTTGGCATTAATTTTTTGATCCTCCACTTTTCAATTTTTTCAACTTCTATACATTGTAGTTTATTTTATCTAAAAAAGTAAACGTACGAGTAAATTCGTTAATGTAATAAAAAAAATTTCGGAAGTCAAAATAACTCCAGTAAGAATTATCAACAAAGAATTTATAATATTTAAAAATAACCTTTTTTGTTCCTCTTTAAAATATTCAATAATGTTCTTACACCAGCTGGCTTAAAGAAAATTCATTATGTCAACTTTTTTCTTCCTTGTACGAAGTAAAGGAAGTAGTGTGATCGCGAAAAATTTCAGTTTTCAGATTTCAACGGAAATATTCATTTTGACCATTCCTGAATCCATTTTGACTAGTTTCGGCTTGACGTCTGTACGTACGTATGTATTTTGCATAACTCAAAAACGATTAGCCGTAGGATGTTGACATTTTGGATTTAGGAATGCTGTAACATCTAGTTGTGCACCTCCCCTTTTTATTGCAGTCGACTGGAGCAAAAGTGTCCAAAATAGACCAAAATCCAAAATATTTTGATTTTGGACTTTTTATTAACCGAAATAACAAGCCCTCATAGAGAGTTTTTCAACGATATATCATAAGTTGTACTTATTTTCATCGGTTAAAGAGTTATAGCTAAATAAAAGTTTAATGAAGTATTTGGATCTTACAAGGCACATCGGTTTGAATCAGACTTCATCTCCTTTCTTTCAATTTTTTTTTTAATTTAATTTAAATATATTGATTTATTAATAATTATTAACCTCTAATAGTAAAAAAAACAAAAAAAAAAAAATACGAAAAATAATTATTCAATAATAAAATATATATATATATGAAAAAATATCAGAAGTTATTAATGAAATAAAATTTTATGTACTTATCATTTAAAAAAAAATGCAATCTAATAGGCGTACAAAGAGGTCTTGAGGTGTCCATTTAAAATTTGTTGACATTAGACAAACAAAAAATTTATTTTTCTGAAATAAAAGACTGCAAAATTGATAATGAAAGTGAAAGATTTTTCTATCATTATCTAGAAATTCATATTGCTTAAAAACCACGTATTAGCTTAAAAATTGAATTTATTTATCATTATTAAAAACTGTTATGTTAAAATATATAATAAACATTAAAACCAAAATTTTCTTAAGAAAAAAATTAGATTTAATGTAAAATATGAAAATCAATTAGATTAAATAAGTTAAAATATTTGGAAATAAAATATTTACTTTTCTTGTTTTTTTTTTATTATAAATATTATTTTTCAAATTATAATATGCAGAAGAAGGTTGAAACGGTAATATTTACCACCTACGCGTTCACCTAGTTATTTTGCTATGTATCCGTATGAAAATCAATTCTGAAGTTGTAGTGTGCGCAATATAATCCACCACATCGCTGTAACATATTCAGCTAAGGTCTCATGCGCTAATACAATCTTTGCGTTTATTCACTGCTGTAAATTAGTTATTTATGTTTTTTAACCTTTTTTATGATGAATAACAATTATTAAAAATTAAATGATTAATTATTTTTAAAATTAATATTGAAAAAAATTTAGCACGTCAATTTTAAAATTTTAAATGAAAATTATATTTAAATTAATATTTTAAAGTAAGATTAAAAGTAAAAAAACACCACTTAACAATAATTTTTTTTTTATTTAAAATTCTTAGGATACACTTTTGGTAACTGACCTAATGAAAAGAGATACTGTTTTAATTCGATCTTTTGACTTCAGTGGGGTGCGAACACGACCTACTCTGTAGACCAATTAACACGCATATGAAAGAATTGGCAAAAACTCAAATTTTTCATTTGAAGCTATGTCTTTCACATAATGTTACATATCACCATCAACGCTTATTGTCAAATCCATTCTGAGATACCGTCCTAAAATTATTTTCTTCGTTTTAGTGCGTTTAATTTAAGAGTGATGTTTTAAAAACTTTTTTACATATTACTACCAAAAAGTAGTCATCGGAATGTATCGGTTACTAGCGGAAAATCCCGATTCGTTAGTGTCAATTTCTAGAGTTAAATTTCTAATTTAGCTTTCGTTACATCAATTTTCATCATTCAAAAAAGAAATATTTTTACACAAGAGGTAATCGGTTTTGGACACCTAATAATCCCATTCCGAGACGCCGCCCACCAGAACAACCCGCCTGGAGGCGCCCGGAGGGCCTAGCTATGGAGGCGGGGTAGGCAGGCCCTGCCGTTAGTAAATGACTAGTTTACATTTTACAGTAATCAGTTTTCACTTTACATCATCCGTAAAACTTTCAATATTATTTATTTGGATTTGGTTTTCGTAAAAAAGCGCCCGGTCTGATGCTCTCAGACCTATTTAATTCACTCCAGTACTAATTCATTATTAATCCATTTCTTTTCTTGTGCTCGTACAGAAATATCGAGTAGAAATATTTCACTTTTTGGCAGATGTTTTATTTTATAAATTACATACGAGGTTCTAATTTATTCCGTCAAAAAGTATTGTCAGTATCACCGGGCAACGTTGTTGTTTCGTAACCGGCAGTTCATATCAACAGTAGGTATCTTTTTACCTACGCTTTCAGTTGTTATTGTCAATCACATTTCGAAAGATATCATTACCAAAGTGGTCTACATTCCCGATCTAATCTAGGGAATAAATATTCATTTATTGTAAATTTATAACATATTTTTGTAAGTTTATCTTGTATGCTTCTGGCAGCTGCTGTGCTATTGTGTCCTTCTTGGAATAGAAAAATATATCGGCAAAAAATTGACGTATCTAGTTAAGTCACTTTAAATTCATGCTTACCGGAATTTAATTCATCGTCGATTTTCAAGGCTTTCATCCGAAATATTTCTGTAGAAACTGCGTATATTTCAAATATATGCTGCAAGTTTTACTTTTATTTCCAGATATTTCATGTTTTTAAACGAAAATGCTCTGTTGTTTTAATCGGTTACGAGAAATTCGTTTTCTTTCTTTTCGGTTTCTTCATGATCGGAAGATTCTTCTAAATCAAATTTTCTGCCTGTACCAAAATTTCCATGCTTATTTTCGTAAGCAGTAACACGTAACCTTTTTTCAACAATGAATGAATTTAATCTCTTTCATTAATTCATTCTGTAGCTTTACTATGTACGATGCTTTTACTAAACGATTGTTGTCACATGAAAAGTGATGGCAAAATATTTACATAATTGATACAGATATTTTCGTATGAAATAATAATAGTCTATTTGTGACAAACACGCTAAAACCAGCTTTCGATAAGTCTGGTGCCACGTTGTAGATAAGATTTTAACTTTCTAATGCCGGTAAAAATTTATAGCCAAGTTTTGTATTATCTAAATTCTTTTAATTCACTGGATGTAGGTTCGAAGTTAAAACACACCAGTTTGAATAAAAATACGAATAAATTCATCATCATCAGTATAAAACGTTAAAATCCATATACAACAAGCAGGCTATTTTAGCAACCATCATTTCGTACAGAATGGTGCCCGTGGTGCACGGGTGACACACATTTACTATATGAGCATCCAAACTTATTCTTTGAAGTATGTTCTTGGCTTAGGTATCCTATATCGATGGTAATATTTCGGACAAACTCTGTTAAACCTATAATAATAAACTGTACGCATTTGAAGATAGCTTACTATTTGAGAAGAATATTGATGTTATAATTTACGTTTCTATAAATGTAATATCCTGTCTTTAATGCAAACAACTTATTATCATTATTTTTAACGTGTAGACCTAATTAATTTTAGTTAAATGTTAGCATTTAATTAATCAGTTAAAAATAAAAATATAAAAACAACAGTTATTGTTGAATAAATATAATTTTATGATCGAATTAATTTAATTTATTGTTGTACTCCGTACAAGCTTAGTGGCAGGCTATAAAAAAAAAAAACAATATAATAAAAATAATACTGTATATTAGTTTCCTGTTGATAAATAAAATTCATAAAAGAAAGGTAATTAAATAAAGTTCATAGACTCTCGTTTAAAGAAAAATACAGAAAATTATTTTTTCTTTTTTTTGTCTTGCCAACATGTCACGAATAAAAAAAATAATTACATATTATATCAAACACAGAATAAAAAAATATTAAAAAAATGTTTTATCTTCCTAATATTTGTATTATTTCATCGTGGAATGTACTTATTAAAAGGTAATTATTTTCAAGTATTTACTTTTTAAAATATAAAACCGCTGTTTTATATTGTTTAACTTGTATTTTATAAAAATGTATGAGCAGTTATCTTAAAAGTAATGACCGTTTCATTATAAAAAAATGTATTCTGAAAACATTATAAATATTTTTTAACTCTCTTAAACTACATAACTTATAACACCTTCTCTATATAACTGCCACACGGATTAAGGCATTCATTGTAGCGATATACCAGCTTCAATTACCTTCGTCGTATTCTTCTGCTGCCATTCCATTTAGCCACTGATTAACAGCATTTTTAAGTTCATCGTCACCAGCGAATCGCTTACCACTTTTCAATTTTCCAAACAAATGGTAATCAGAAGGAGCTAAGTCCGGGCGGGCTATACGGTGGATGATCGTAAATTTTCCATCCAAATGTTCTCAGTAAATCACGTGTCGGACTTGCAACACGTAGGCGTGCATTATTGTGCAGCAGGACGATGCCATCCGTCAGCTGCCCACGTCGCCGATTGCGAATAGCGCCCCGTAACTTACATAGAGTTTTGCAGTAAGCTTCTGCATATGTAGTCCTTCCATGCGGGTTGGTCTAGTGTTTAACGCGTCTTCCCGAATCAGCTGATTTGGAAAGTCGAGAGTTACAGCGTTCAAGTCCTAGTAAAGCCAGTTATTTTTACACGGATTTGAATACTAGATCGTGAATACCGGTGTTCTTTGGTAGTTGGGTTTCAATTAACCACACATCTCAGGAATAGTTGAACTGAGAATGTACAAGACTACAACTTCATTTACACTCATACATATCATCCTCATTCATCCTCTTAAGAATTATCTAAACGGTAGTTACCGGAGGCTAAACAGGAAAAAAGAGAAAAAGAGAGAGTCCTTCCATGCGGTATGAAATCAATCAGGAACATGCCAAACCGACCCCAAAAGACTGTGGACATCAGTTTTCGTCCAAACGGTTGTGGTTTGATCTTTGTCGGTCTGGTTGGTGATAAATGATAACGCCATTCACTTGACTGCCGTTTTCTCTCGGGCGTGATATCCATGTTTCATCAATTGAATTAAGGAACTCATCGCTTTTTTCTACGTAGCGCATCAAAAATTCCATAGCAGATTCCATTCGGATTTTTTTGTGACGTTCCGTTAAGACGTGCGGCATGCAACGTGCACAAACCTAGTTGAATAAAGCTAGTTGCATAAAGAATCATGCAAGAAAATTCCTCTACGCATAAAGTGAAGTGAAAACCATTCTACAAGTTGTAAAATCTTTTTGGTAAACAAAAAGTTTGAAGAAATATTTATTATGGTTGTTCAAACGCCACGGAAGAAATTTTCTTCGCAGGTCGCAGTGATCGAAGCAAAGGTTGCTTTGTCACAGAAACCTGTGGCGTTGTTTATAATATTAGAGAGGTTTATCGTTTTTAAGTTAGAAAAACCTCCGTCTCAAAGAAAAAAGGAAAGTTCTTTGAAAAGTTTTACAAAGAAATCAAGAAAATTTAAATAAAACTTAAAAAGTAGAGTAGAGAAAAACGATTAGAAGCCTTTAACTTTTTTCACAAGAATAAATCGGTTCTGTCAACAAAACTTCAGAACAGCCAAATGAATAAAAGACAGAGATTGAAAAAGAACACAGATTAATGAGCCATTTGGAATTCTTATCTGCCAGAGATCTTTCTGGCTTTCCTCAACGGGATAGACAAGAGGATGTTTTTTTATACCAAGGATCCAGCCATCCAAGTAGACCTCAGTTAAATTTAGAGACTCATTTTACTATAGTAGTCTTGGGGGAAGAAATATGTGGCACACATGAAATTAGGTAGATCCTGTGTCAGATTGGAAAATCCAAAGAAAAGGGTGAACTAAGATTAAGCCGCGATGCTAAAAGAAAAATATTTTGAATTCTCTTTATAAGCTTTTATTTAACTTGCTTTAGTTATAATCAAATATTGCAACTGCTATATCTTTTGATCTATCGTATGAAAATCAATGAAATTTGATACACGTATGTAACTTCGATGACTACAATACTACGATGTTAGAATTTGGATATGACCCACCTCCACCGCTACCCACCCACGCACTACCCCTACGCTAAATTCATGCATGTGCTGAAAATTTTAATTTCTCATGAACTATCGCATGAAAATGATTGAAATTTGGTACACACGTATGTAAATTCGATGACAATACAGCACTACGGTTTCGGAATCTAATATGACCCACCCCCACGCCCCCACGCGCTACCCCTACGCTAAATTCACGTATTTAGTTAAAATTTTCGTTTCTCTTGAACTATCGTCTGAAAATGATTGAAATTTGGTACAGGTATGTAACTTCAATGTGTAAAAATAAATATTTTTACTTTTTAGTTTTAATAAACAAACAAACTTAACAGACAATAATGTTCAGATATAAATATTATTAAGAATATTTTTTTTTTGGATGTAAAAATTTTATTGCTCATTAAGACTAAAAAGTAAAAAATAAAAAAATAAAATACAAAAAAAAATTACAAAAATATATTTGATTACATATAAAAAAATTATTTTTTATAAAAGCTTTTATTTAACTAATATTAATATAACATTAATAAAAAAAAGGAAACAAGAAAAACCCACTGAAAAATAAAAAATAGATTATACAAATATCTAATAAATAACCAATAAATAAAAAATAAATAAATGTAATAATTATTAAATTTTAAAATTATAAGTAATGAAAATATTTAGTTAAATAAAAGCGTGGCGCAGTTTTCATAACAATGTTTTCGAATAAGTATTTATAGACATTTGCTGTATTTTAAAATATATTTTTTGTTTAATGAGGTTGTTTAGTATATGTATATACTTTATTTATCTGTTATAAAATAACTCAAGTTATAATTCTTTGATGGTTCAGATTTGCACCGAGATGACCTTTAAGGGTTTATAAGATTAAAAATAAAAATTCAATTTAGAAATCTTGTACAAAGTTATTACATTTTGACGGTAATCTGAAAAATTATTAATTATTATCATTATTATAATTGTAATCGTAATTATGAATTCATTAAATAAAAATTCACAATTAATTAAAATGAAACTTTTAGCGGAAAGAGTGCGTTCAATTTGGCAGCAGAATTCGAAGATGAACTTCAACTATGTGAGAACACGTACAAAGAAAGCGAGTGGGTGCATTTTCCCAGAGTGTTACTTGTAGCTAGTCAGTCTCAACTGGAGAGGTTTCAGTAGACCTTTCCGCCTCGTGGCTTCGTTATTTAAAATTAAACTGAAGATTAATTGTTGTAAAAATAAATGTTGTGTTGTTTTAAATAAATTATAAAAACTGCGCCACGCTTTTATTTAACTAAATATTTTCAATACTTTTAATTTTAAAATTTAATAATTATTACATTTATTTATTGGTTATTTATAAAATAACATATATTTATAAAATTTATTTTTTAATTTTCAGTGCATTTTTATATTTGCTAATATATTATATTTTTTTGTTTAAAATTCTCTGTTTGATTTAATTCTTATTTTTTACTTTTTAGAGGGTTTTTCTAATTTGTTTCATTTTTTTATTATTGTTAATATTAATATTAGTTAAATAAAAGCTTTTTTAAAAAATATTTTTTTATATGTAATCAAATATATTTTTGTAATTTTTTTTTTGTATATGTTTTTATTTATTACGATTGCATTGTCGTTCTCAGAAAAAAATATTTTTCTCTCTGTACACCTTTTTAACATAGAAAACTATATAAAGACTTAGTGAAGCTCTCTTATTCGTTACTTGCAATCTATACCTTTCTAAGCTGGTTATACTTTTTTCTATGTGTTTTATTTTTTACATTTTACGATTAGATTTGATTTTAAACTATACTTAGCCAAATGATTTTATTTTTCTATAGTACTTTCTAATTAGGCGTTACACTGAGAAGAGTTAATTTTATCTTGTTCATAGGGTTTCATTATGTAACGGACAAGTAAATACGAAGACACCTTCGTTACCTTAAAATTATGCTTTTCGTTTAAAAACTATATGCAGGTAAACAATTGTGGGGAATTAGAATGCACCTAAGTTTATTTTTCTTAGATACTTTTTAAAACCTGCTTAATGATCGTAGCAGGTGATGCTATAAACAATAAAGTAATTCAATTATTAGAGAAAAAAATTAAATAACAATAAAATATAATACATACAGTTTGTAACTATAAAATAAATATGTATTTTCTCCTTAAATGTGAACTAAAGTATGTGATTAATATGTGGACACGTGCATTGTAAATGCATACAAATTCACACATTCACACCTTCCACACGTTCAACGGGCGTGCCTTATCCTCAATCCCTAAACTCATTTATTTATATACGCATCAAGCACTAAATTAAGTGTACGACTCAAGCAATAAATACGCACTAATATAACCACTACAAAAAATTTGGTATTCATACAAATAAGCTTATAAATTAAGACTATAAAACTGAATTTTTGTACAGAAAATCAAATATATTTATTTTACGAAAATAAATCTAACTATTACAATATTAATGGTAATGGTAATGTAGTGGGGCGATTCTCTTACCACACCCAAATTCTAGCTTGCGTTTGTATTTCTTTGTATCCGCACGTGACATATAACTTATTACATCACCTTCACTAATGTTTATTAAAAATTCGGCAAATTTATTCTCATTATAAAATATTTTCATTAACTGTGCTATTTAACTGAGTTAATTTTAAACAATTAAATTTTATCTGTATGTTCCATAACACATTTTTTGTTTTTATCACCCACTACTGAAATGAGAGCCAAATATTTTTTTTTAAAATTTCAACTCATTAAAAGTATTTATATATTTTTTTCTTTTTAACCTCCAGAACCACGTATTACTTCAGAAGGTATTACTTCAGAGGATGAATGAGGATGATATGTATGAATGTAAATGAAGCGCAGTCTTGTAGTCTCAGGTCGACCATTCCTGAGATGTGTGGTTAATTGAAACCCAACCACCAAAGAACACCGGTATCCACGGTCTAGTATTCAAATCCGTATAAAAGTAACTGGCTTTACTTTAATTAATTCTACTGCATACAAACATGTACACATGTTTTGATGTACTGATTTTACTAAACATCCGTTTCTCGTTTTATAAATTTTAATTCTATAATGTAAATTTCTTGCATAAACTGTTGAAGGAATACTTAATTGAAGATTAATATTAAATTTTCTATTTATTTATACTCTTATCAGGATTTAATAATTATAATCTTGAATCTGATGTCTGTGAAAATAATTCTTATAACACTTAATCATTTTTCTAAGTATAAATATTTCATAAAATATAAGATCTCTGATATAATTAATTATTAGTCTTGAAAATATGATGACGTTAACCTGTACACACCAGATGAAAGCTAATTTACCAGTACCTTATTTAGTATTATTTTTAACGTTTTATAGCAAATAAAAAAAATAATAAACGAACATTAATCTCAAACAAAGAATAGACAAACTGAATCAGGCATTATATTAAAAAATACCATTTTCAAAATAAATAAAAACCAAAAAAAAATAAAAACAAACTAAATCTAATCTTCCTATCCTGTGGCCCAACCCGCCACGTTTCATACATTTGGACTTCTCTCTGCATTCAGAGGCTCGATGACCACCTCCGCCACAATTAAACCACGCGCCCGACCTATCAGGGCCACTGCATTTGGCCGCAATGTGGCCTACCTCCTGACACCTGAAGCATTTTGGTTCCTCATCCCTATTGACAACACGACATAGGATCCAGTCGACCTTTATGCTTTCTGCTTTTAACAAACGAGTTGCCACTGCATAGGGTAGTGCTATAGTGGGATTCTTCGTATTACCATACGCTGGCCTGAGAGATGACACCTACGTCTCAACCCTTGCGTCTTCAGCAACCTCCTGTATAGCCGATAGTATCGTCGTCTCCGTTGTATCCTCCTCAAGGTCTTTGATGTGAACATACTCCTTGTTCCCTTAGCAACGTCGACACCCTCTAATTTGGCCTTAAATCATTTTTGCATTGCTTCCACACATGCTTACTCGGTCCTTTAACCCGTATACGTACCGCTTCTTCCAGTCCCGTTTTTATGGAGAGAACATCCCCATATCTTCTATAGTACCCTCTTTCATGACCTTCTGAAAGGAGTTCCGCGTAAGAGATCCCTCCAGATTTGAGGACAATCGTGCCCGACCCCTCAACCACTTGCCGCTGACCACTCGTACCGGTCCGCGTACCGGAACCTATCCTTCTCGAAATAAATAGAACTCTTACCACCCGTCCTCCCGTTATGGTATTCAAGTAATTTTCTCAAGGACCAACCTACGCGATTCGCCGTCGCCGCATATATGGCTGAAACTTGCTGTTCATAAATCCTTTTCAACGCCTGATAGATATCTTCCACCATAATCCTGTTCCCTGCTGAAGAGTCTACAACGACATGTAGCAAGCTCCCCATTCCTCATCATCCAGTTCACCCAACAGGACCTCTGTTTGCCCCTTCTCAACCACTACTTGTCCTCGATGCTGTTTCTCTTGCTTCAGCCAACTGCCTGACCAACACAGCCCTCTCCAAGAGTTGCTTTCCGTAGTCTGACTTAACATCCTTAGTGAGATCGAAAACCACCACTATGTCGTGATTGGCCTACAAAAACAGATCCCTTCATTGCCTCACATTTGGTGAAAAGTTCAGCTGGCCACCTCTGGAATACCAGGTCAGGGATATCCTCCTCCAGCACTCCATATTCAATGAGCTCCAAAAGCCTTCCGTTATCCATCCGAGACAGTTTGAGAGGCCACCTCAATTACATTTCGCCTTACTACAGCGCTACACGACGAGCCTGAATCGGTCAGCTTCTCTGTACGCCGCATCAGCTTCGTGTGCAAGGTGGAGCACTCCTTGATCTCTAGTTTGGTGATAATCTTCGCTGCTACGAGCTTCGCTAACTTCCTAATATGTGTATCAATCTCGCCCAGTAGACGTTCAAACACACAAGGTTCTCCTAAAGGCGAAATATCCCTTCTCACCTTATCACTCGATTTCTCTTCTGTTTCTCACCCTTGATCACCATCAACCACTCATCCTCGGCATCAACGGATGGTGCGTTAGACATCATCTGGGTTCTAGTCCCAGCCGAAGGAAACTCTTCATTGGAGTCCCAAAGACCATAGAGCTCCCTGTCTAACAGACCTCCCATGGACCTTTTGACAGGGATTAACGAGCCCAGGCTGTCCGCCGTGCTCTTTTTTCACCTCATGCAGGCGGGGGAGCTCGCAGCCACAGCTTAGATATCGCCTTGACTGGTGGTTGCTTCTCACCTCTATCCGCAACCGTCAACGGTGTCAATATCGGGGCCAAAATAAGGCCTATCGCCACAGAAGCACCATCCCCCCACATTCGTCAACATCATCCAAAACATTTCTTTTGGACGCAGAAGAAGCCGACGAACGATCAGACCGAATCATAAGTGTTACGTATTTGTCCTCATGTCTCCTATACCGCCGCCGATAGCGCTCCAATAATCTTTTCGACACCTCAACCAGATTTACAAGGGAGCCCACACTCTCTCCGGAAGAGGATCCTCTTCACCCCTCCCGGATCGCCGACTGGGTCACCCCCTAGACCCACCGGGATCGGACATGTTAGCAAACTCACAAAAAAAGTAAAAAATACGAAAAATTGCTAAGTCAATGTAAACAAACAATTGCAGCTGATTCTATGTATGTAAACAAACACAGCAAGCCAAAATCAGTTTATTTATAAAAATAAACACAATCACTGCCGGAAAGACTTAAAAATAAATTCTTTCTGGTGATTGTGTTTATTTTTATAAATAAACAATTTCCAGTCAAGGTACACTGCAAAGGTTCGATATCACTGCAAAAAACACGATAAAACTAAAAATATAAGGTTTATCTACAGTAAAAAGAGGTATTTGTGTGTGCGTGAAATATTTAATAATACATCTTTAACTACAGCATTATTCTACAATACTAAGAGGAGAAATTGAGAATAAATTGGCGTAATATTTAAAGAGGCGATGGAACAAAACATTCTTTATGAAAGAAAACTATGTCACCAGTCATTAAGCGTTTAACAATTTTTAATTATTAACAGTGATATAAGAAGAATTTTTAATACAACTTTGTGTAATAAATTACACGATGAATCATTTTAATATCTGAACGCAGTCTTAATTACTTCTGAAAAAAAGAAGTATTAGTGTTTTAAAAAGGAATGCTAAATTAATATGTTTTTTCTTCTTCATATTTTTTTTTTTTGCAGTATGTACATCATATATTTATATAATTTAAAAAAAATTATATTAATTATTTTCATACGACATTAAAATATTTATTATAACTTTTATTACGTTCTCTTCAAATATTTATTGAAGAAATTTAACTAGTAAGATACTATATAAAAATAACTGTATTACTCTAAAGAAGCAAGACAAATACGATAATCAAACTATACTAAAAAAGAAAAAAATATCTTGTAATCTCACGTAATCTTGCAACAAATGATTAAAGCACAACTATTAGAGCTTTCGCAAATCATGCGCAGTTTTATTAAATAAATCAGATTTCTTAATTCATAATTCAAGTTAAAATAAAGTATTATTTATTTTTATTTTGTATTAAAATAATATAAACCCTTTGTTTATTATTTATTTTTTAGTGAATCTGAATTTAAATATATGATGTTAGTTTTTCTTTCCCGGCTATAGCGATTTATACAGCTATAACTATAACGGGAAAGTATATAGATTAGTAAAAACAACATTTAAAAATACATTGCTCATTAAGTTTTTGCCTTAAGGAGCAATTAAAAAAAATTTAGCAAATAAAAAAAAATTAAATAAATTGTAAATAATCTGCGAAAAAAATTTATTCCAATGGTCCCAAGTCCAAAAAATTTATTTTTGTCAGATTTGTCAGACAGACGTTTGAGCGTATGCACGAATGTATGTTGGCCTGTATTTGGTCTTATAATTCTGGAAACCGCTGATCGATTTTCTTCAAACTTGGTAGAGAGGTTCTATCTTCGGGAGAGGGGGAAAGAATGTATTAACTTTTACAAAGATTGGAAAAAGAGTTGGGTGTCTTTTGGATAAAATAAAATTTTAAATCTTCACTGAGGCACTTTAGCAAACAATTTTTCCTACAAAAGTTTTTTTTTTTTTTAAATCTCAAGTTATCAAATATTTTTATTTAATATACACCCTCGCTCCAAAAAATGGCTTTATATATTTTTATTTTTTTTAATTATATCGTTCTTCAAAAAAAAAAAGTTAATGAAAATTTCTTGCCTACGTATTTTCTACTCATAAATAGGCCTTTATAAAATTACTATTATAAAAACCTTTTGCCATTCCACTCCAATAATCCGTGGTAACAAAAAATATTTTTTTAATTAAAAATTTTTTTTTTCATTTATTTTAATTTTAAATCCATCTCGAAAGTTATCCATTGCATTTAAAATGTAAAAATCTTAATTTTTTGAGTCCTTTAAACTCTTAAGTACTTCTTGAAAAAAAAATTAACCAAAAATTTTCATTCTCTTCCCAGAATATTAACTTAAACTTGTTTGTTTAGAATTATCACTGCATCTTTTTATTATTTTAACAATTTTAAAAAGTTCTCTTTTTAATTTTTGTTACTACATGGGATTATTTTCTTAAAGATTAATTTTAGTTGATTACTTCTATTTGAATACAGGACCCCAAAATTAAAACTTTTCGCTTAGTACTCATATAACCTAGTATGTTAAACATTAGTCACTAAAATAACTTAATAGCTTCCAAATTTAACAAAAAACTTGAACAAAATATTTTTAAATTTCGATTTTAGTTTATTTAACCGTAATTAATTGCCGGTTTTTTTTTAGTAGTAACATTTTGAATACTTTACTTTTAATTAAATTACACTCTGAGATAAATAGGCTAATATTTTACAGCTTTAATAGTTAAAAATAATTTTTACTTTTTCCAGACAACAGTAGCTTTTTTTTTAAAGCAAGAAATAATGAAATGTTCTATATTTCGATAAGATACGTTTACGTTTTTGAAGAGCCAACCAATATAACATACCAATTGAGACCTTCATACTGACACGACGGAACACAAGTTTATTTTACCTTTTGACGATCAGTTATTATATTCATATTTTTATAAAATTAAATTTAGTATAATTAATAATATTTGAAGTAAATAATTATAATGTATAACACATCATTGTTCCTAAGGATGGATTAATAATCCGGAAGCGCTCGAGCATTACTAATAAAGATTGTTGGTAAGTGGAGACTATTATATAAATAATTTAATAAAGATTAGATTTTGTGAAAATAGGTAACTCTCTATGCTATTTCATGTACATACGTTTATATTAAAAGAGTAATACTAAATAGAGAAAACAGCATTAAATCAATTTATATCACAAGCGACCAAAAAAAGATGTTTAACTTTATGAAAATTGGTAAATAGATAATAAAATTTAAAAAAATATATATTTCATGTATTCACTTATTATGATAGCTAAAAACAAAGTATTTTAACTAACTTCTGTGATTATTATATTAAACGTATGTGAAAGTAAATTATATAGCGACAAAAATGACTATAGACTGGGTAGTGCTCTATAACTGATCATCTGTATATAATACATACATATGTAAAAATTTAACAAACAAATTTTTTTAGCAATAGTTTGTTTATCAGCAACATATCAGCTGCCAGTTATTTTAAAGTCGCTTCTATTGTAAATTCTATTGGGAGTATGCCTATAAATTTTCCTCCAGATTGAAACTTACCGAATTTATATCTAACAAAGCTTATAGGTAAAGTTTAGTTTACCAGTTAACTTAGATTTCTAAGAAGAAAATTGTAAAAGTACAGAACTTTTAAGTGCGCAGAAAGAAACAGAACCTAAATAAGAACTCTACAAGAAAGAACTTCTAAAAAAAAGTCAGTAAATAGGAACAAAGTTAATTTTATATAAGAACAAAAAAAAAAACCAAAGAAAAAATAGCAAGAAACTTAAAGTACCACGAAAAAGTATAATATCAAGAAGTATTTATAAATTAAACCAGATAATCTGATAATATAAGTAAAAGAAAAATTACAGAAATGTTTTTTTTTTATGCGGGTTGAGTGGAGGGCCCCATTCCGAAAATTGTTTCTGCTTTTGAATCTTAATTATTTATAAATTTGAAACAATGTGTAAAAGATTAACTAATAATACTGAATATTTATTTTTATTTGCTATGTTAAACGTTTTGTATTCAAAACAATTGATTAAATTAAATTTTCAAAATCATTGAATTTTTATTATTTACGGTGTAGTTAATAAGAGTAGGTCATTTAAAAACAATGGAAAATAATTACATTTCTTTTTAAATTAAATTTTTTAACATTTAGTCAGGTTTTTGTTCATAAAGGCTTTTAAATTATGTTAGAAACATCCAATATTAAAATAAAAAAATTATTTCGTAAAATCAACATCCTTCAGATGACTATTTTGGTGTGTGCATTAGGGCCTGTTAAATAGTTTACGCATCATTCTTTGCAGCTTCTCCACATAAATAAACTAATTTCTAGTTTCAATTCCTAAATACCTAAGTTTACATTTCAGATATTTTCAATGCCTCTTATATTGTCGGACAATATTCTCGTAGGTCGGAGTTGATGATCATTTCGTTTATTTGTTTTTTTTTTTTGCCAATAATCTAATCGCTCTTTAATTTTATACAATTGTTCTGATTTTAATTTTTGTATACGTTCTCTAATTTTCAAATTTTCTCTTTTTATATTCATCATCTTCTCTTAATCTTTTTTATCTTTCCTTGGTCAACGTTTTCTTCCTCATGATATTTATCATCTCTTAATTTTTTTATTCTTCCCTTGTTCTTACATTTTCTTCCTCTTCAAATTTATTTTCTTGTCTTTTTTTTGAGTTATATTTCTTTATGTTATCTTTCTTTTTCCTGTACATTGGTTTCTTTTTCATTTCTGATTATCCACCAAATAATCCAAAAATAAAAACTGAATATTTTACTCCGTAAGGTCGAAATTAAAATTTGTAACCAGCATACAGGAGTTCACTAAACGGAATAGTTAAATTATTAACTTTTAAAATAACACACTAGAAATCTGAAAATTTTGTTAATCAATAACTCATGAAGATACGAATAATGTTGATTTAGTAAGACGAGTAATAAAGGGACTTTTATTCTATCCTAATATTTAATGTAAGATTGTTGAATTAATAATTGTATAATTTATTTGATGTCAATAAAATTTTATATTTCAGCATTTGTGTAAATGTCTACTTTATTAAAGAATTGGAGGATCGTATCTCACTTTCAAATGAAATAGGTTTAAATGAAGTGCAGCAAAAAATTAATTTTTTTAATTTTAATAACCAAAACTATCCAAGGAATTATAGTTTAATAAAATAAAAAGGTTAAAAAAATTAAGTACAAAAGACTAATTAAAATGAAGATGGAATAATTATAACAAAAAAAACAAAAAAAAACGATATAATTAAATTATTCCAAAAGTATTTTAGAAAGATGAAATTTTTCTCATTCAAAAGAGGAAAAATTCCGTAACAATTGAGCGACACATTGACGCCATTTTAATTAACATCACTGTTCTGTCATCTGTCAGATGATTAAATTTATGAATGGAAGAACGAAGATCAAAAATTTCAAATTTAGCATAATTATTTTGTACGTTAGTTTTTTTTTTAATAATATTAACTACAGTTATAATAATACAAAATAATTATAAAAATTAAACTTTTTTACATCCCAAACACCGATTATAAAAAAAAAAATTACCTGACGTAAAACCGTAAGCAAAGGTGGTTTTCAACTTACAAAAACCATATTGTAAGTGCTAAATATAACTCAGAGACAAAATAATAAATTTCAAACTTTTGTATTAAAATAGTGTTTCAAGTACATTTGTTATTATATGTTCGCGCACTGGCTTAACTTAAGAATAAATTTTTTACTATTGACCTCTAACCCTAAGTAGTATAAACACAATTAAAATATTCTACTAAAGACTACTTGTTCATTTTACAAAAGTTTATTAATTTTAAATATTTTAAAACAACTGCATCAAAATCGGTCAAGAGATCGATTCTCGGTCAAGACTCGGTCAAGAGAAACACATCTAATACAGCACCTCCTGGTGGCCCATAACCGTAAAACATGAGAAAGAACCTGCACTGAAGTGATAGGTAGGCAACGAAAAAACCGCAACGAAATCGGTCCAGTAGTTTTTATAAAATGTAAATTACGCAAACATGCGCGCGCGCACACACACACACACCAAACCTCTTACTGCAAATGCATATACCGTCACCGTTCCGTCGTTGGTAATAAAAAACAAAATATATTTATATTTAAATTCATTCTTTACTTTTGTAATCCCTTATGATATTTCAACTTGGTTTACAAAAAAAGATAATAATAATAAATATTTCGATATTTTTCCTTATAACTCATCAACAGTTGGATAAAATATGAAATTTAATATTATAAAAGCCGATTGATAAAATAAGTCCATTAAAACTGGAAATATCTTCTAAAATTTTAATCTCTAGTGAAGTATAATTTACGTTTGATAAATGTATTAAAGATTAACTTATTTATATGGATTAAATTCTGAAACCTTAACTGTTAACAACTTGACCAGAAGATTAAAAAATCCATACCAGGCTTAATGAGAATGAGTAAGCTAATGGTTTCCCGTCTATTTTTAATGATTCGAATATCTGCTGGATGTATACACGATAAATCCACGTAAACACAAATTATATTTTTTCTTACAAGTGACATTTTCACTCTGTTCACCATAGAAACTGACTGTTAATATCATTTTTCTTATAAAAAGAAAACTCAAATTATTTCTACTTGTATTGCATGCATTACAATCGTAAGAACGAATATGACAAAGTTAAAAAAGTTAATCTATTAAATTAATATACTTTTCTGTGAGGAAATAATACGTTACACAATATCTCTACTCAATAGGGAAACGATAGACATTATATAAATTAATAAAATTTGTTAATAAACTGAAATAAAAATTTTTGTCTTGAAGGTTAAAAGTTTTTTAAAATAGTTGAAATAATACGTTTTGATGTTTGAATTCTTTGTAATTATAAACATTGATATTAAATAAATTATTCGACTACTCAAATAAATAAATTTACTTAAACCGTAAAAAAAAATTGAAACTTTCAGTTTACTTACTACCCAGTGTCAAATGAATAATCTTGGTTTTAACAAATTTTCAGTAGCCAAATTTTTTAGTTTTTTTTTTATGATGAACTGCTACTATTTTGTTTTAGTTGTAGACATATACATGCTATATATCAAATTTATTTTCTGTATGGTTCCATTTGAAATAATAATCAAGATGATGCCCTTTCATTCAACAAGTTCTGAGTTCGAATCCTAGCAAGGATTATCAGAAATATATAACAGTAATCACTTTGAACATATTCGTCATCATAGAAAAATAAAATTTTGTTTTAATTACGTCATTACCAATTATAATTAATTTATGAATGAATAAGAAAATTAAAAAAAAAAAAAAAAATTTGTGTTAAAATACTCGTCTGCAGTGAATGTGAATGGTTACGTGGGTGTTGCGTAGGTTAGTTAATGTATAAGTGTATATCTATGTGTTAAAGTCTGCGTGCGTAGCTGTTTTCTCTCTTCTACGTTTCATTTTAAAGTTTAAAAAGATAAAGAAATTTTCAATTTTCTTGGTTATTTTCGTGTTATTATTATTTTTAGTTTTTCTAATCTCCTATTTATGATTAAAAATCTCGGTTACCTATTTTTTTACAGTTTTCTTTTGATGTATCTTTGACTTAAGCATGATATTCTGAAATTTTATTCAAAAGTAGAAAATTTTAAACAAAATTTTTTATAAATAATTCACGATTTAAGCAAGATCCATGTTTATTATAAGTATGGAGATACATTTTAGAGTACAACTTGTCAACTTTCAGCTAGACCGAATCCGTAATCTCTGACATAAAAGTCATGGATACATTTTAGTTGTATTGGTTTACTAAGTATCTAGTTAAATCTACAAAAAAAATTAGTACCTACTTAAGACCTGCATTCTAAATACGATTTATTATCAATTAAATGCGGTTCTTCTGTAGGCAGATTATACTTATATACTATCGACACCAAATCCATTTCCATTAGTATTTTAAATGTTTTTCTCCAATCTGGATTAGGAAAATCTAATGCGGAAGATAAAAATATAAGTAGAATTATATTTTCTTTGGTACTGACGTATTTTGGTAGTATTTGGTTTTATTTATTTTGACGTATTTTTGGTCTATCTGTGGACCAACATGGAAACTCTTTTCAGTATCTAAAGCCGTAAATATGATTAATAATGAACTGCCTACAGATAAAACTGGAATTCCTAATCTTTTCTAAAATAAAAACACTTTAATTAAAAATTTCTTGTTACATTAATCGGTAATTTTTTTTAAAGAAAATATAAATATTACATTCCCATTTTCTAAAAATCTACTTACTCAAACATTTTTGACTTTGTAATATAAGAAATTATCTCTAAACGTAAGGAAAAGACTTTTTAGAAAAATAAACTATCAACCATCGATAGTTTATTCTTTATTTATTTTATTCAATGGTTTTATCAACCGTTGAATAAAATTAATGGAAACAACTGCATTAAAATAAAATTATAAAAAAAATAAATTCAAAATAAAGGAGAAGAAATCACAAACTATAGAAAATCAGTTATGTATTCTTGTATTTCACAAGATTATTAAATAGAATATACTGTAAAACTCTTATTAAGGTCAAAGTATATTCACTGTTTACTTTTGTAAACTTAAAATATACTTAAATAAGGTTTAGAGTTTTAGACCGAGAAAGAAATATCTTGTGAGATTTCTCTATTAATAACAATAATTCTCTCATTAAAATTAAGTTGTAGATTTATAAATTTTAATAAAAACTTTCATAAAAGTTGACTGATTATAAATTGAATCTATAGAAAAAGTGCAAGAAAGATAAGAAATTTCCTTAACAAATAAAGAAGTTTATATACAAGAACACCTTGAACAGAACCACATTATAAACTTAAATAATAATTTACTATTGCATCTATAATACTGTAAGTTTTTCTGTACGTTTCATAGAATGATTTATGATTTTTTCTATTGTAATTTTACATAAACTGTAGCAAGTTAAGTGTATTATCTCGATTTAAATCTATTTATCCATTTTAAACAAATATAGATAAACTTTAAAGTAATGATCTTATTTTAATTAAGATGGAAATCCTTATATTTTAATTTATAATATTTACAAAAGAAAGTCAAACTAACTTAACGAATAATATGTTTTTAACATTTACTTCCTCGGTATAGATTTTATAAAAAAGTTGGTTAATAATCGATAAGAAAACTTTAATTTTTTTTTTTAATATTTGTAAACTGGTAGAATTTTATTTTTATAATATTGAACTAGGCAGCGAATTAATTTTTTTTAGAAACGTTGTTATTATTAAAGTAGTAATTATTTGTTATTATCAAAGGTGTAATTATCAAAGAGAATGTGAAAAAATATATTAATCTAGACAAATTAAAAGATATTTCGAATAAATTTAAAAATAAAACTTGAGATATACAAGGTGATTTTTTTTACTTTATGAAAATTTCTTTTTTGCAATTAACAGCTCAAAAAATATAAAATAAGAATATTTTAATGGAAAAATATGATAATATAAATTATAAATTTTTCTTCAATAAATATTTTCTTTTTCCAAATAGGAGCCCAGCCTTAATTTGGTAAGTCTCTTTTTTATTGTTTACTTAGTCTGGGTGTACTTTAATAAAACATATACAAAAAAAAGAATTAAAAATAAATCGAAAAAACACAAAATTTCTAAAGAAACATTTTTAGTTACTTTAACCGAAGATAATTTTGATTTCTTGAATGATTTACATATATATATATATTTTATACCCAGACTACACAGCATATTATAATGAATCCGGAAGTGTAGATTACGCGATCGAGAGACTCCAACGACAATTGCATTTTGTAGAGCCGTGGCTCGATATGTGGAGAATCAAGGTCATTGGTGAAAAATCGGTGGCAGTGATGTTCACGTACAAGACACGTGCTCCAGCCAGGCAGCTGGAAATCTCAGGAGAGGAAATCCCCTTTGGGAAAACAGTCAAGTACCTGGAAGTAGTCCTGGATAAAGGGCTTACCTTAGGAGAACATGTTAAATATGTGACCCAAAGGGCAAAGGCCGTCAGGGCCTCACTATACCCAGTACTGAACAGTGCCAGCCCATATCCACTGGCTCATTTTTCGTCTATACGTCTTGCCGATTCTAACATATATGCTTACCCGGCATGGGAAGCTTTGTTGAATTCCACGCTTCAAAATAAATTAGAAGCCGTTCAAAACATAGCGTTGCGGACGATATTTGGGGCACCGTGGTTCGTCAGAAACGTCACTCTTCGCTACGATGCGGGAGTACACACCGTATCCGAGATGGGGGTGGCGCAGGCACGCAGACTGTACGGGAGAGCGGCCGTGTCTGAACACGGCTATCTCCGGGACATCTCCCGAGAGGACCGTACTCCACAGGGTGTAAGAAAATGGCCTCATGCCATATTAAACGAACCACCGTGAGGAGGCGGTACGAGAATCAAAAAATGACAAACCAGGCTTAGAAAACTCTATATAGCGTAACCTATAAATGGAAACCGCGGGAAAATTCTGGTCGCGAAAGTGACCGTTTTCGCAATTAAATTTTGTTAAAACTATAAAAAGCAGATGGACTCAAGGGGAATCACGCCGGGATTACTAGGCTCAAAAGCTTAGTCTCATACGCTCAGAACCAGTAAATCAATTTCACCCTGGTCCATACGGATAGAAACGCAAATTACCAAATCCGTCCATAAATAAAATTAAAAGTTATAACCCTCACTAAATAATTGATGAAATCCCCCCGATAATAGCAGGAAGGGACATGGTCCAGGCTCTGCGATCCGTAAGGAGAAATATTGAAACTCCCGCCACTCTTGCGTTCCGTTCCGTTCCATGCATATACATATATATATATAAAAGAACGACACTAAGAGGAATGCTATGTAATTCATTGCCTTTATTTTAATATAATAAATCTTATAGTATAAATACCATTTTAAATCCTTAAAGAGTCTTCAAATTATTGTGATAATACTGTACTGAAAATTTAATTAAAAATTTAAATTTAAAAATCGTTAATTCATCACTGTGGAAGAAAAAAAAACAAAATGTGTAGGTATATTATTCATTTACACACAATATAATAGGATGGCTGGGCTGTAATGAATCTGTTTTACATATAGGTTTACCTATAGAGGGCCTTTACACTACTCCCGAAGGAAGTGTGAAAGCTCTTCTTTTCACCATATATTCTGGTTTTTTATTGCCAAAAGCTAAGTTCTTTATTCCCTATGGAGCTAGTCGTATATATTTTGAGTTAATGCAGGGCTGTTTTGTTTGATTTTCCTTAGTGTATATTATAATACATTTAGATATATATTTATATATTATAATATATTATAACATATTTAGATATAACCTTGTTTTTTATGTTAATGATATTACTTTCATATTATTCATGTTACCGTAAACGAAAAATTATTATTTTCACTTCAATTGGACACTTTCAGAATAAATGAAGCATGATATGATTAGAATGTCTACCTGTATAAATAGTACATTATAATACAATCGTCTAACAAAAGTAACATATACTACTTCTTCAATTATTATTGTTTTAATCATAATAATGCAACTCGATAAAATGTTAAATGAATTTGAGCATACAATTAAACAAAAAGGAATAGGTAAAAAATTACAAAAAGGCATGAAATGCAGAATAGATTGAATGAAAATCTACAAAAAAAAGTAGTAATAAAAATAAATTCAAAAAACGAAATATTCTTTCTTTTAGTTCCCCTGGTAGAATATTTTTCTATTTTTTTTTTTTTTAATCATAAAGTAAATTGTATAAGTTTTTCATTAATCATTTTAAAATGTACACTTGCATATTCTCCTGCTAAGTAATTGCCTTGATCCTTTTTAACATTCATTTCAAATGGCTCTTTTTTCATTTTTGTTAAAATGTATAAATTATTTTTAAATATCTCTTTGGATTCTGTATTATGTTGTATAGCTTCATCATATTTGAAGCTAAAATTTTCTTTAATTGTTTCTAATATTGTTGACCTCTTTTTCTTATTAATAAACTGATTAATAACATTCCATGATTTCTTTACATCGTTAAAATTTTCTGTAAATTGTTTATGGTAATATTCTCCTTTTGCTGATTTCAACATGTATGTGACCTCATTCCTAACTTCCTTAAATAGATCTTTTAATTAAGAATTGTATCTATTTTAAATAATTTCCATACATAATTATTATATTCTACCATTCCTTTTATTTCATCATTAAACCAAGAATTTTGTGCCTCATTTACATTTAACTTTATTCTTATTAATGATTCATTATAAATTCTCTCTAGCCTATGTCTTTTATTATCATATATTTCTTCTGGATCAGATAAATCTAGAATAGGCCACCAGTTTGTTTCTGTTTAGTTTCATTTACCATTATATTTCTTAAAACAAATTTGTATTCTGGCACTTTATAAGTCTTTTTTCTTTATGTACATCTATTATTGTACCTATACATAAATGATCAGGTATTTTCTCCTAGATGACAAACGACTTGCATTTATCGTAAACTAACCTGATGTTAATATAATCTATACATGATGAGACCAACTGATTGTTATAAAATTCCACTCTGGAAGGTTACTTTATAGTATTTAGTAATCTAGATAGATGTATATAATATACTTTAACAGTTATTTAATCCATAACCATCTGAGTGGTAGCAGATATTAATATCACCCAACAATTAAATTCTTCTCATTTCTTATAATTTCATTAGACAAAAATCTCTCTAACTCCTCATTAAATTCACATTTTGCCTTGGTGGTCCATAAAATATTGATAAAAACAATATATTATATATTATAAAATTTACTCTTTCATTAATAATCTTCTAAGAAGTATTTCAGATGCTTCAATTCTAGACCTATATCAACAATCTGTAAGTTTAATTATTCTCTAAAAAAATATTATAATTCCACCTCCTTTACGATTAGGTCGACATTTAATTAAACTTTTAAATCTTGGAATGCCATATAATTGAGCTTCTTCTTCAGTAATATTAATATCTGTTAAGATGATCAAATCCAGAAACGTTTTTGAATAATGAATATCTGCTAATAATGTATTCCATTATTTCTTGATGCTTCTTATATTTATACATATCAGTGTTAATTCGCTATTTAATTTATTATTTTTTAAAAAACTTGTGTTTCTTTCCATCCCTCAAAGGAAAAAAATTTTCCATTTGTATTCAAATCCATTTCCTGAATATCCATAATAATGATTTAAATAAATAAAAAAAACACACAAAACAATAATGTATATAAAAAATAAAAATATTTTCAATTATATAAATGTTCAACGGGAACAGTATTCTTCTAATTAATATCACCTATATCATTTTGTTTGTTAGTTGAGAAAACACTTTATTTGATATGAACATACTAAGACATGTACATTAGGTTACAGGTATCAGTTACGCATATTATTAATCCTTTATTATAAATTATATTTTTACAGGATACACTTCATGTAATGTATATAGGTTTGCTCTTTAACCAGTGTTAATTTTTTATATGATTTATTTTTTCTCATGTATGACTTGTGACAGTTTTTTTATACTCAATTGCCTGATCTGTTATGTTATCCATTTAATTTTATTGTTATATTTTTATTAGTTATATATTTTTATTCTTTGTATTTTTATTGAACTATACTGTGTTTAAACCTTTGTATTATCTTTGTATTACCACTGGATACCTCTCTTTTACTTTATTATTACTGTAAAATTTCCTTATAGTTTCATTGTTCAGGAAACTTGTAAATAAAACAATATCCAAAAAAAATTAATTATATCAAAATATGTTTAGATTAGTACTTAGAAAAAAAGAGTATTTTTATATCTTAATTTCTAAAAAAAAATAATTTAAAAGAAAAAAAATAATCTTACTAATAAGAAAAAGATTTATTTATTATAAAAACAAAGCAAAAAATAATGAAATATTACAAAAATAAATATTTTTTTAAGAAAAATAATTTTTTTGTTTTTTTTTATAATTTCTTCAATAATCTAACAAATTATTCAGTTCGTTTCTGATAAATAAACATTAAAATTACTTGAACTGATTACACAACAAATGGGGTGATAGTTGAAAACTAATTATTATATTAATAAGTGAATATTACAACCTAAGAAATTGTTGAGGCTTAAAACCTTTTTTTTTGTTTATATCAACAACTGAGAGGTAATAATCTTTAACGTAGAAATAACAAATATTCTATGATTTAATTCATGGAAATTAATGTTTCATTGCGTGAAATTTATTCATTATAATCGGATACAATAATTGTGATCGTTAGAGATAAAATTAAAAAAGAACTGTAAATATAATCCATGAAACGATAATAATTTTTCACTTTTTTTATGGAATATAATCCATTCACGAAAAGTTACAAATCGATAATCGATATCAGCAAAGGTTTCCATTAAAGCAATAATGAATATACAAATTCATAAATTCATAATAATCGAATATTACAAATTACGTTAATTTTTGATAAAATACATAAAAAAAACATTTTCGGCATGCCGAATGGGGAAGAAGATTTCACCGGTGCTAAGTAGGGAATAAAAAAGATTTCCACCTTAAAGTTAAGAAAAACTTTAAATTTACTCAATACGACAATGGTTGCATGTGAAAAAAGTTTCACATGTTTAGCACGACAAGCTCCATCTTCTTACAATTCCAGTAATATTTTGGTCATCCCTTGCCGTAAGGGTTGGTCAAAACAAAAATTGTTTCAGAAAAAAGTTTTAGCTAGTTTTTAGAATACAAACGACCACTTTAAACCGATTCGATACTATGTCTATTTAGGAAGGAATGATTTTTTGTCTTCAAAACCCCATTTTTTTCATTCGCTGGGCCAAGGTTGATGATATAAAAAAAATTTATCCACGTAAGTTTTAGGTCCTCATTCAAAACTTTAAACGAACTTTAAAGGAATTTAATATTTATAGTTATATAATTTTATATTTATAGTTATAGCGATATTTTGTTTTTTCGAAGAAACCCACCCATTTCCACCCTCACGGTCCGATTTTGGCCGTTAACGAACTTGACCGAGACTTTGAGACGAGTTATTTTTAACGAACAATTTGAAAGTGATTGGCGGAAAATTACAGCAGTTAGTTATATACATAAATGTATATGTAAACTTTTGAGCTGACGGTGGTTTTGAGGTGTGGAGGATGTGTTTCCGAAACCCCATTTTTTCCAACCCCTGGGCCAATGGTCGGTGATATCAAAAAACTTTACTTAGATAGGTTTTAGGTCCTTGTCCAAAGAATAGTAGGAACTTTAAATGAATTCAATATTTTACCTAATAAGAAAGTTATAGCGATATTTTATTTTTTAGATAAAACCACCCCATTTCTAGCCCTATGGTCCGATTTTGGCCGTTAACAAACACAACCGAGATTTGAAAAAGAGTTATTATTAAGGAACGAATTAAATTTAAATCGATTGGTGGATAATTGAGGCAGTTATCGTGTCCACAAGAAAGTGATATAAAATATATATATATATCTATATATATAAAAATGTTAAGTTCGTTTGTGTACAGCTTCAAAAACTCAAAATTTTCTGCACCGATTGAGCTCAAATTTTAGCACAATATATAACCCGCATCAAAGATTGTTTTCATCTATTTTTAATAAATCTATCTATCTATTTTTAATTTGTACAGTTTTTAATAAATAAGAGGCTAATAAATCAGATGGAAATGTAAACAAATTTGCTAGTAAAATTCTGATTACATAATTAAAAATCACTAAATTTTTCAATAATATTATGACTCACATATCAACAACATACTAGAACAACCATGACATATGTAGGAAGTGCTAAGAACTTTTAATACATCGGAAAAATGCAATATGCTATTAGAAGTTTTAAAATTATTTTTCTTAGGGTTTAAACGGAAAAAGATGAAATTAATGAAGTATCTGCAGTATAGCGTTATAAGAAATCAATTAGTAATTTTTAAGATATTTTATGGAGTACTATATACGTGAAATATTGGCAAAAAAACATTACACTAAACAAAGAAAATTTGAAAAATAATGCTAATTTAATAGATTCATTAAGTACGATGGATGAGTTAATTAATTAGCTAGGTCGTTTAAAAAAGTGTCGACAGTAAAAACAGTAAAGAAAAGCAAAGATAAGAATTCTTAAAAAATAAAAATTGAATTATTTTATAAAAGAATTCATTATCCTGAACTGTTTAAGATACCTTCAGTTAATATTTTAAAGAAAAAATGTTGATAATGAAAATAAAAAACATAGGATCACCTTGCTTGAAAATGTGGCTTAAAGGAGATTTGAAAATTCCCGCTCATTAGTTAAACTACAATGGGGTAATTGTAATATATATTTATGAGTTAGTTAAAATCTTTTCCTTTTCTCAGGCTAAGTCTTCCCCAGTGTCTTCCGGTAAATGAAGTAAACTCTTATACTTTAATAAAATATTATTTTCACGTAATTTATTTTTTATCTTCTTTTAAATGAATAGGATTTATTAATTTCTTAAAGCTTATTAATTGTTTAAATTTATGCTAATTAAAACTACGTTTTTATATCATTCATTTTTTTTGTATTTTTTTTTTGCCTTGACCTTGATTGAAAGGTCACTGTCATTTTTGTTTCTTAGGTAATTAAATATTCTCATTAATTATTTATTCAAGTTATTCGTCAATTTTAAAATGGTAAACAAAAATTTGTTTTGATATTTAAATTTCTCTTATAATTTAATTAACATTCTTCTAATGTTAATGTTAAAAGCAAGATTTAATTAATTGATAATAAAAGGACGATAGGTATGGGCAAACAAAAATATATTTGGCGGATAATTGATTAGTGCGCTGAGTTTTGCGTGACGGCAAAACAATATATTTGTCAACTCGTATATATTTTTAAAATAGAATTGTTAAAAATGATTACTGTCAGTCCGGTGGGTTGACTAATGCTAATAGATACTTTAAAAAAATAATAAAACATAAATATATTCCGCTACGGAATTACGGTTCCTGTAAATTGCAAATTTTTACTATATTAATAATTACCATTTTACTTTTCTGGCTATATTGTTAGGCTTTATTTTGAGTACTATATAGGGGTGTTAAGAGCATTTCCAGATATTACCGTATTATGCTCCGTTTAAAAAAAAGTTATTGAAAAATTCCGGAAAAAAGTATATGAATACATGTGTATAAATGTTGACCTGTTCTTTGCTTGATATTTTCAGACTAAATGAACCAATTTTGAATAAATTTTACCATTATGACCTCTATGTATAGGATATTGATACAATTTAATTTTGGTCACATTTGGTCGAGGAACAGAGAACTTATGAAAACTTAACGTATATTTTTTTCACATAATTTAATGCCTCTTATTTAGACAAAATACTTTCTGATGGTATCTGATCTCATTCAAATCTCTCATAAACGATTAGGGTCAAAAAACATTTATTTTTTCAGATTAGATTAAATAATTTTTTTCTGTATCGAAAAATTTCCTTATTACACGATTGCTCAAAAGGAAGTGCAATGTATTTAGTGTAAAGTATAAGTGTTAGTGTTAAGTGTAAAGAATAACGTGAAGGAACAAATTCAGGCCTATACCAGGGAACTGATGTGCGTATGGCAGGAGCGGTGGACACAGGCCAGAAGAGTCGGTGGACCCGCCATCTGATTGGGGACATTTGAGCATGGTGTGAGAGGAAACATGACCAAATTGATTTCTTCATTACGCAGTTCTTGGCGGGACTCGGGGATTAAAGGGCGTACCTTTATAGGCTTGCTCTGCCAATTCGGACCGTTGTATGGTCTGTGATGACGAGGAGGAAATAGCGCACCATGTTTTCTTTTCTTGTGTGTGATTTGAGGCTGCTCGACGGGGTATGTTGGATGAACTGGACCGTTAGGATACGTTCACACTGGAGGAACTCCAGCGCAACATTCTAATGGGAGAACAGCAACGGTTGGCAGTAGCAAGTTTCAATAAGTACATAATGGAAGAAATAAGAGCTTCAGAAGATGATCGAAGGAGACATCGGAGGGTGCCGGAGCGGACAGGTCCACGACCGAGCGCCTCGGGGGCCTCCTGAGCGTCTGGGAGTCGCCTTGGTGCGGCGAAACTGTGGCACTCTGTTCCTGATGCTCGATGGCGTTCTCGTTGCTGCGGAAGACAATTGCCATTTGGTAAGTCCTGTGTTGTGAGTCTGTTTGTGAGATGTGTGTGTGAGGTTTTTTTTTTAAAGTAAAAAGAGAAGATGAAGGGAAGAAAGAAAACTTCCTATGGGATGTGAGAGTGATTTTTTACTACTTGTGTTGGTGATATTCTTGGTGTTGCGCGAGTGTGTGTTTGGATGTTTCAGTTGTGATTGCGGTGATCGACTGTGTGGAAGAGGGGCGTTTCCCCTCTTCCTGAAGTAATGCTACAAAGCGAGTCCCATGAGGGGCGTAAACCCAGGGGTGGAGGTTTAGTCGGTTGTGCGCAGGAACACATATACATTTAATATCTTCTTGCGGAACCTGTTACCAAGTCCGAAACTGCTTCGGCGCCTGTTTTCTCCACCTCTATAACAACAACAAAAAAAGAAAATAAAGAAAAGGTGTATGTAAATACGTATGTTTGTTTGTTCCACCGTAGCTGCTCAACGGCTGAACCGATTTAGACGTATTATCCCGCGTTGGAATTCTTACGTTACCGGAAGTTTAATAGACTATTAAATATTATACATATATGTGTTTAAAATAATTTAAAAAAAATAAACTATAAACAAAATTGTCACCCGCACGGTCTTTAATTATCCTGTATTAGTAATTATCCTATACTAAAGAACAATGTTTGTCAGAGGAGTAATTTTTATCACAAGTGATTTTTTAATTTTTAATATTTATCTCCTGTTTATTAGCTAAAATACATCATGAATTAAAAAAAAAATACGTAATTTTATTTTTAAGTCAATCGAAAATGGGATAGGATTTAACTTAAGAATAATTAAATATCTTGATAACGGGTTACTATATAATTTTGAAATTTTGCGTGGTTAATTGGGGGTAAAAAATGTGACCGTTGTAAATTTTTTTGAATAAAAAAAATAAGGGCAAGTATAACTAGAATACTAGACTGATTGTGTATTTCAATGAGGGTTGTTATACAATGTCAAGTTTTTGTACAGTTAAATTAATATATGTAAATTGTAACTCTCGTAAGCTATTAGTGATTCAAACAACAAAAGGGCTGGGTAAATGTATAACTCATTTTAATTTCCAAAGTGTTAATAAGCAAAATATTCTTTAATGGTCTGCCATAAAAGTTACAGCACTTCAAGAACAACCGCTTTACAGTTCTGAAGTTGAGTAGTACAGAATCATTTCCTTAGTTATTGTTGAGCTTATATAATAAAGAAAGAAAAGCCGCTAGAGTGTATTAAATTCTCATTTTAGATACCCTTTTTAGTTCGTGACCTCATCATCTGCAAAATAAGGAATAATTTTTTCAACAAGATGGAAATTTTATCCGTATCACTTAATTTTCAACGTTAGTTTGCTGAATTCTCCCTAGTAGTGTTTTCCTTATATGAGAACATCATGTGATCAGGCACGTCATTTCATTTTTCAGATTGTGTCTTCTTTTACAGGGGTTGTTTGTAAAACAAACATTCAATGCATCAGCACCGCATATAATTCAGCTGTTAAAATCCTAAATCCTGTTAGAAGTTAATTATTATGGAAATTACACGAGTGAAAAATGAGCCATACAATAAACTTACCTGCAACAAAATGGTCAAAATGTAAATAATGATAATGTTAACAAAGGGGATGTTGCCAATTTAATTAAATATTTTTATGAATAAAAATTGCTTAAAGTAAAAATTAAGTAAACGAAAGAATTTACTGTTTATTGTATGTATTTTTATTAGATGTCATAACTACGACTGTTGCAGACGACCTGACTTCAAGTCACTCCCAAAAAAAAATATCTACTAAGAGAAAACCAACATTAACGAATTACATAAATTACCAAGAATATATAACACCTAATCCCAGAATTGCAAAGGAGAGTTTGGAATGATGCGGTTTCCTACTGACTTCTTCAATGAGTATGCAATGACACTATTGCATACCAGCAGGTCCAGCCCACTGAAATGCATATGATGGGTCACAAACTATACCGGTTTAAAACGAAAACAATTACTCTGATCATCTCTGTTAAAATAAAATATATGACTCTGGTCATATATTGAACATCATTATTCTCAAGAAAAAACAACTCTGACTAGTTCTGCTTCTATCTTAGATGCTTTTTATGCGTCATATTCACAGCAAAGAATGTGATATATACAGTGAATCAATAAACATATGTACTTCTGTGTTCAAACAATATACTTGACACTAGCCCCACTCGATAGTTATACTGTTTATTATAAATGAAATTGTCCCTGTTCAGTAGCGAATTTTGCTTTATTTTTTCAGTTTCATATAATAATGAAATGAAATATTATGCAACATATGGTATTGATTTGATGATATTATTATTTATAATTTAAATAAAATAATTAACGATTTTTTTTAAATTTCATTAAAAAAGTAATGTTTTTACTTCCTTGTACGAAGTAAATGAAGTATTGTGATCGCGAAAAACTTCGGTTTGCAGATTTAAACGGAAATATCCATTTTGAACATCCCTGAATCTATTTGGACTAGTTTCGGTGTGATGTCTGTACGTACTTACATATGTACGAATGTAAATCACATAATTAAAAAATTATTAGCCATAGAATGTTGATATTTTGGATTTAAGACTGCTGTAACATCTAGTTGTGTATATCCCCTTTTGATTACAATCAACTGACCAAAAGTGTCCAAAAAAGCCCGAAATCCAAAACATTTGGATTTTGGACTTTTTGTTATCTTTAGTAGCTCTCATTTAGAGTTTTTCAACGAAATATCATAAGTGGTACTTATTTCCATTGGTTTCAAAGTTACAGCCAAAACAATTATAATGAAATGTTTGGATTTTACAATGGTAAGGCAGATCGGTTCAAATCCGACTTCATTTACATTTTTTTTAACTTTTTTTAAATTTAAATATGAGTATATTGATTTATTAGTAACTATTAATCTCTGATTGTAAAAACGATTTTACAATAAATAATAAGTCAATAATAACAACAAAAAAACATGAAAAAATTCAGTAGCGAAATAAAATTTTATGTACTTTTAAAAATGTGTATATATAATTTAATTGGTGTTCAAGGAAGTCATGTGGTGTCAACATCATATTTTTAAAATAAAAATCGTATTGCCTAACTAATGAAAACATGCATTCAACTTAATTTTTATATTTAAAATACTGAATATCAAAAAAAAAAGTTAATTTTTGGGATGAAAATGTAAAGATAAATAAAGCTTACCCAAATATTGTTTTCCTTGTGAACTCACTAAGAGCAGAAGGAATTGGCTATAATATAGTTTTAAAAAAGGGGCCATAATATTCGGAAATATTTGTCAGAAATTAGCATGTATTCCTAACTTAGTAATCGTCTAAAGTGTTGTCTATTTCTAAAGTTCATACTTTTAATGACTTGAATATACATTCACACAGTGTTTGGGTTTTACCAAAAAAATCTGCAACTGCTTTTTTTCCATTTTTTTTTTTTATTGTTTTTATTGAAACATTATTTATCCTAATTTTTTTTACAATCAGAGGTTAATAATTATTAAACATCAGTATATTTAAATTTAAAAAAAAAAAGTTAAAAAAAAGGAGGTGAAGTCTAATTAGAATCGATTCCTTGTATTCGAACCCTTTCCTGATTCGTGATTCCTATTCCTGATTCGAACCGTTTCCCTTGTAAGATCCAAATATTTAATTAATTAAAGTCTCATTTGGCTATAACACTGGAACCGATGAAAATAATACCACTTATGATATTTCTTTGAAAAGCTGTCAATGAGAACATATTACTGCAGTTAAGAAAAAGTCCAAAATCTAAATTTTTTGGATTTTGGGCTTTTTCGGACACTTTTGGTCCAGTCGATTGCAACCAAAGGGGAAGGTGCACAACAGTCAATGTTACAACAGTCCTAAATCCAAATTTAAACATCCTAGGGCTAATCGTTTTTGAGTTATGCGAGTTACATACGTAAGTAAAAACGTCACGCCGAAATTAGTCCAAATGGATTTAGGGATGGTCAAAATGGATATTTCCATTGAAATCTGAAAACCGAAATTTTTCGGAATCACAATGCTTCCTTTATTTCGTACAAGGAAGTAAAAATTTATTTCGAATTTATTTGACTTGAGAACTTCCCTAAAAACTTCAAAAACAATTGAGAAAGCAATGAATGTTAAAGAGATGAATAAAACACCGTTACTTTTTTAATATTTAGTACACATTGAACAAATAATATTAAAATTGATGGAAAATCAACTTTGAAATAACATCACAAAAACATAAATATTTATCGATTAATCAGTTATAACATTCCGTCTAATTTAACAAAATATTTTTTCGAATATTTTGTTAAATTAGAAAACAAAACATAGTCTTATTAACAATAAAAAAATTATTATAAAAACGAAGAAAGAAAATAATGAAATATTACAAAAATGGGTTAAATAATTTTTTAAATATTAAAATAGGTTAAAATAATATACCAGGAATAGAAAAATTATGGTTTAATTATAGCTTAGTACAAATACGGAAAGAACTTTTTTGATGAAAAAAACCTGAGAGAATCAATAGAGGTACAGATCAGTGAGTTAAACATATGTATTTCTATTTTTCAAATTAATGAGATTAATATAATCTATGATTTTTGAAAACCGGAAAGAAAAATTAGTAACAGATTTTACTACCAGGGTATTTTATTACCAGGGCAATATAAAGATAGGATTGATGGTAAAATTCAAGATGAAGAGAAGAAGTTTTTAAATGTGTATGAAAAGAGAAAATTTTGTGACGAAATCTATAAAAAGAAGAAATAGGTTTGTGGACCGTACATTAAAATATCCAGGTTTAGTTAGTTTGATAAAAGAGGGTTCAATTCTGCAGAGGAAGAATATGTAGGACACAGTAAATATGTTTGCCACACGAAAGAAACAAATCGAGAAAAGTGTCAAATTACTGAAGGAAAAAACTGTTCACCATCATGAACCAAAGATTTCTCTTATTGATTTCAATATTTTTGAACATGAAAATTTGAACATAGCTAACAATACTATACAGAAGAATGGCGTATAGATAAAAATGTATCGTTTATTCAATGACTTGCATACGAATTTTTGACTATAGTACCAATTATAAATGGTTAAACAAGGAGGTATTCAATTATATAAAATATTTAAATTGATCTGAAAATGGTTTGAATGGAAGATTTTCTAATTATAATAACAGATTTTGTTTTCTATCACCATGAAGAAACCCTGATCTTTCACAAAGACTTCATGGCAAAAATTTTAAAGTAAAACGCTTTACTCAAATGTAATCAGTGCAAGGAAATAACAATATTATTTTATCAAATAAAAATTATGTAATTTTTTGTTTAATTTGAAAGCAAAATAATATTAATACCTTGGTTTTTTCATTATAAATTTTAATTAAATTAATGTATATTTTCTACTGGTATTCTAATTTAAATTTTATATTGTTGTATTTGAAGTACTTTAACACCCGATAGCTAATGAAGGTAAAAAAATAATAAACCTTTATTCTTGTGAGTAATAATACATTTAAAAAAACTTTCATTTGAAGTTAAAATAAACAACGACGTTACGTACAAGAAGAAAATATTTGTAATTTGTGTGTGTGTGCGCGCACGCGCTTGTTAAGCTCTCTTCCCTATCACACTCTCTCTCGCAAACTTGTGCGCGCGCACGCACGCACACACAGACACACACACACACACACACACACACACACACGCATATTTACATATACACAGATACAGAAACGAGAAAAATATACCGTACTGTAATAAAAAAAAAAAAAAAATATTCAACTATGAAATTTTGACGAAGAATAACCCCATAGGAAATTACTTTTTTTTTGACAAATTGTCAGTAATATTAATGTTTTCAAAAAGTATAGTATTTTTAAACAAAGAAATAAATTCTAAAAGTGGTTATTATATTAAAAACCATTTTGTTTCATAAAATCAGTTGTCAGACAGTTTTCTTCAAAATTTGACCATTATGAATACTGAACTGATATATTTTTTTTTCTTTTTTATTTTACACGAAAATATGATTAAAATCTGAGGAAAATGGAGATCTGAGATATTAGGAGATAGGCAAGTTATCGTTTCAGTGTCTAATAATACTATAAAGATATTTCAATGTTCTTAAAAAGATTACAATGAAAAGGTATTAGTGGTAATTAACATTTAGCTATCTTCTAAGGAATAAGAACTCACCGTAAAGAATCTAGTGAAGCAGCTACACAACCAGTTTACTTCATTAAAAAACCTGTGTAACAAAATACTAAGAATTAATGTTTTTCACCTCTTAAATGATACAAAAAATTGATAAAGTATATGTTTTTAAGTCTAAGCAGATCTTCGTTTAAGATGGTACACGTATCCAGTTCACAGGGCTCCAAATTTAATATAAAATAACATAGTTCCTTTAGGAAATAATCGACAAAATAAAAAATTAAATAAATAATTACCCGTTTTTATAAATTTATCCAAACAGTAAATTCTGAATTATAACAATACGAATACAAATTTTTCATACTTTTCTGGCGATGGTTATTTATTCTTAATATTTTTTTTTTTTTTTGTCTTCAGTCATTTGACTAGTTTGATGCAGCTCTCCAAGATTCCCTATCTAGTGCTAGTCGTTTCATTTCAGTATACCCTCTACATCCTACATCCCCAACAATTTGTTTTACATACTCCAAACGTGGCCTGCCTACACAATTTTTTCCTTCTACCTGTCCTTCTAATATTAAAGCGACTATTCCAGGATGCCTTAGTATGTGGCCTATAAGTCTGTCTCTTCTTTTAACTATATTTTTCCAAATGCTTCTTTCTTCATCTATTTGTCGCAATACCTCTTCATTTGTCACTTTATCCACCCATCTGATTTTTAACATTCTCCTATAGCACCACATTTCAAAAGCTTCTAATCTTTTCTTCTCAGATACTCCGATTGTCCAAGTTTCACTTCTATATAAAGCGACACTCCAAACATACACTTTCAAAAATCTTTTCCTGACATTTAAATTAATTTTTGATGTAAACAAATAATATTTCTTACTGAAGGCTAGTTTAGCTTGTGCTATTCGGCATTTTATATCGCTCCTGCTTCGTCCATCTTTAGTAATTTTACTTCCCAAATAACAAAATTCTTCTACCTCCATAATCTTTTCTCCTCCTATTTTCACATTCAGCGGTCCATCTTTGTTATTTCTACTACATTTCATTACTTTTGTTTTCTTCTTGTTTATTTTCATGAGATAGTTCTTGCGTAGGACTTCATCTATGCCGTTCATTGTTTCTTCTAAATCCTTTTTACTCTCGGCTAGAATTACTATATCATCAGCAAATCGTAGCATCTTTATCTTTTCACCTTGTACTGTTACTCCGAATCTAAATTGTTCTTTAACATCATTAACTGCTAGTTCCATGTAAAGATTAAAAAGTAACGGAGATAGGGAACATCCTTGTCGGACTCCCTTTCTTATTAGGGCTTCTTTCTTATGTTCTTCAATTGTTATTGTTGCTGTTTGGTTCCTGTACATGTTAGCAATTGTTCTTCTATCTCTGTATTTGAACCCTAATTTTTTTTAAATGCTGAACATTTTATTCCAGTCTACGTTATCGAAAGCCTTTTCTAGGTCTATAAACGCCAAGTATGTTGGTTTGTTTTTCTTTAATCTTCCTTCTACTATTAATCTGAGGCCTAAAATTGCTTCCCTTGTCCCTATACTTTTCCTGAAACCAAATTGGTCTTCTCCTAACACTTCTTCCACTCTCCTCTCAATTCTTCTGTATAAAATTCTAGTTAAGATTTTTGATGCATGACTAGTTAAACTAATTGTTCTGTATTCTTCACATTTAGCTGCCCCTGCTTTCTTTGGTATCATAACTATAACACTTTTTTTGAAGTCTGATGGAAATTCCCCATTTTCATAAATATTACACACCAGTTTGTATAATCTATCAATCGCTTCCTCACCTGCACTGCGCAGTAATTCTACAGGTATTCCGTCTATTCCAGGAGCCTTTCTGCCATTTAAATCTTTTAATGCTCTCTTAAATTCAGATCTCAGTATTGTTTCTCCCATTTCATCCTCCTCAACTTCCTCTTCTTCCTCTATAACACCATTTTCTAATTCATTTCCTCCGTATAACTCTTCAATATATTCCACCCATCTATCGACTTTACCTTTCGTATTATATATTGGTGTACCATCTTTGTTTAACACATTATTAGATTTTAATTTATGTACCCCAAAATTTTCCTTAACTTTCCTGTACGCTCCGTCTATTTTACCAATGTTCATTTCTCTTTCCACTTCTGAACACTTTTCTTTAATCCACTCTTCTTTCACCAGTTTGCACTTCCTGTTATAGCATTTCTTAATTGCCGATAGTTCCTTTTACTTTCTTCATCACTAGCATTCTTATATTTTCTACGTTCATCCATCAGCTGCAATATATCGTCTGAAACCCAAGGTTTTCTACCAGTTCTCTTTATTCCGCCTAAGTTCGCTTCTGCTGATTTAAGAATTTCCTTTTTAACATTCTCCCATTCTTCTTCTACATTTTCTATCTTATCTTTTTTACTCAGACCTCTAGCGATGTCCTCCTCAAAAATCTTCTTTACCTCCTCTTCCTCAAGCTTCTCTAAATTCCACCGATTCATCTGACACCTTTTCTTCAGGTTTTTAAACCCCAATCTACATTTCATTATCACCAAATTATGATCGCTATCAATGTCTGCTCCAGGGTAAGTTTTGCAGTCAACGAGTTGATTTCTAAATCTTTGCTTAACCATGATATAATCCATCTGATACCTTCCAGTATCGCCTGGCTTTTTCCAAGTGTGTATTCTTCTATTATGATTTTTAAATTGGGTGTTGGCAATTACTAAATTATACTTTGTGCAAAATTCTATAAGTCGGTCCCCTCTTTCATTCCTTTTGCCCAGCCCGTATTCACCCACTATATTTCCTTCCTTGCCTTTTCCAATCCTTGCATTCCAATCTCCAACTATTATTAAATTTTCATCTCCTTTTACGTGTTTAATTGCTTCATCAATCTCTTCGTATACACACTTTACCTCATCATCATCATGGGCGCTTGTAGGCATATAGACGTTAACAATCGTTGTCGGTTTAGGTTTTGATTTTATCCTTATTACAATGATTCTATCGCTATGCGTTTTGAAATACTCCACTCTCCTCCCTATCTTCTTGTTCATCACGAAACCTACTCCTGCCTGCCCATTATTTGACGCTGAGTTAATTACTCTAAAATCACCTGACCAAAAGTCGCCTTCCTCTTCCCACCGAACCTCACTAATTCCTACTATATCCACATTTGTCCTACCCATTTCCCTTTTTAAATTTTCTAGCCTACCAACCTTTTTCAAGCTTCTAACATTCCACGCTCCGACTCGTAGAATGTTATTTTTTAATTTTCTGGTGACCCCTTCCTTAGTAGTCCCCACCCGGAGATCCGAACGGGGGACTATTTTACCTCCGGAATATTTTACCAAGGAAGGCGCCTCCATTATTGCTATGTGAAAATGCAGAGAGCCACATTTTCTTGGAAAAAAAGCAGCTGTAGTTTTCCATTGCTTTCAGCTGCGCAGTACTCAGAGGACTGAGTGATGTTGATACGGCCGTTTAAGTCGTCCTGACTCACGCCCCTAACAACTACTGAAAGAGCTGCTGCCCTCTTTCAGGAATCATTCCTTAGTCTGGCTCTCAACAGATACCTCTCCGATATGGTTGCACCTTCGGTCCAGCTACTCTGTATCCCTGAGCACTCAAGCCCCCTCACCAACGGCAAGGTCTCATGATTCATAGAGGAGATTCTTAATATAGTTGAAAAATAAAGAGACGAGTTTTAAAAGATTCAAAGAATCGATAATTTAAAAATTTTATCGACTTCCCCACCACCAATATTACCTAAAATGTATTCTTGTGGGGGTCAGTTGCACTGTTATTTTGCCTAGGAATGGATAAAACAAAATCGGTTAAAAATATTCCCATCAGGGAATCGATTGGTTTAACCAATCGGTTAAAGCCCATCAGGGCTAGGAACGGGGGTGTGTGTGGCGACCAGAAGTGTCACAAGGCGGGTGTCTTCCCCTATTGGGTTGGGATGGTTAAAAATATGAAATAAATAATAAAATAGATTTTTTCGATTTTTGTTGAAGAGGGGAATTTTGGAGTCAAATATTAAAAAAAAATGATAAGATAAAAATGCACGCATATGTTAAGCTTAGTATAAAGTAAAATTACGTTTACAAAATTTTAAGAAAATTGACAACAAAAAAATGTCTATCTCAACCCCTGAAGAAACTGACCAAAAAATTTTAATAAAAACTTCCGTCATATAAATAAGTCTTGTATTCAGCATTTCATCAAATCCGTTTATCCAGTTTGAAGTTATTAAACATCAAACACGCCAACATACGAAAACTTTTACTAAAACACTGCCTCACATACACTAATCTCTGCCAAATTTCATCAAATCGGTTTACTCCCTTTTATTCCCTTTTTTTATTTTTTGGGTCCCTGGATCTTGAAACGTAGAAAAATGCAATAAATCAATACCTAATTTTTGGCTAATTACTATACTTTCTTTCTTGGAGCATAGCTTTACAGCTATGATCTCAGGAAAGTAATATAAATTGAACTGTTAAGGGGACTTTTCACTTTTAGGTAAGACCTGGTTTTATAGGATAAAATTTATGAAACTAACTTTCATACGTGGATTTGCAAGCCTTTTATTTACAAGATTTGAAAAATCAAAATCCTATGAAAAATTGAATGATATAGCATAAGTTCCTTTTCTTTTCAGATTTACTACATTTAGCTTTAAAAATTCATTTTAATTGCCAGTTATATTGTAAATTAATCGAGCTTTCTGTAGGCGTGATTGATTCTTTTATATTTCTTCTACTTAAAGAAATATATAAAATTTATCCTTTAATTTTAAAGTATATTTTAATGTATACTTTAATATATACATTAAATACTTTATTATTTAAAAATTACTAATTTCTATATATAGAGTTTCAAAATTATTTTACCATTCAACTGGGATGAATATTTATCTATCTATTAACCACGCACCAAACATGTACGATATTGAACTTAGCCCTCAATTAAGACTAGTGTTTATGCCTGTGCATGTTTATTATGTGTTAGCTGTGACTGCTTACCTCTTGGATAACCAAGATGTAAACGATCGATATGTATATGGGAACTTTCTTTTAAATAGACATTTCATGACCTATCTGTCATTTAAGTGGTAACATAATTTTGAAATACTGTATATTTTGAAAAAAGATTAAATTTAAAGTAAATGACCATTTTTTTTAAAAATTAGACTTATCACTGTAGGTTACTAAAACCAGAAATAATATCAGTTTATAGCTTTATTGTTTAAAAAAAAAATACATCGATTTTGACAATTAATATTTTTTTTTTATTGCTTATAAGAAAGATAATTTATTAAAAATTATTTTGATATTTAATCGAATAGGTATATCAATATTTAAACTGTGTTTATTTATTTAACTAGAATTTTCTAACTTCAGTCTTTTAGTTTTATTTGATTTGAACGTTGAATCAAAGTTTATTCTTAGTATAATAATAACAATTTTTATCTCTAAGGTATTTAAATAAAATAATAATTACTTTAAATATTTTTATAATAAAATAAAAAATGCATACATATTAATATTCCATTTTCTATTTAATATTAATGAGAAGTATTACGTTTTCATTATTACCCGTGGTTATTTAATCTTAAGTTAAATATTTAAATTCTAAAAGTATTTTTTCATAACAAACTTCAATATGAATTTAATGCGTGGGTATGGGATTAAACACTTATATTCAAATATCAAATGATGTTAGAGAATCTGTGGGAAGTTTAGGGCTAAATTACTGGGAACGATTTTTCTGCTTACTTGGAAAATGCAAAAGTGTAGGTGTATAATCTATTAAGTAAAGATTTTGAATAAATAAAATAATATAGAAATATTGAAATATTTTTAATAAATTAATTTTACCCTTTATGATGTCAACGCAGTAATTGAGATAGTTGACAAGGCGGTGGCCAATACCTGGAAGAGCAGATTTATACCAATCGTAATATTTCTCGGTGTGCGGAACGCATTCAACTCCCTCAGCTGGAAGTCTATCTTCCGGCCGCTGAGGGGGTTGGGCGTTAGTGACTACTTCAGGAGGATAGTACAGGATTACCTCGACGATCGGCGGCTTGTAAATAGGCTGGAGGATAACGAGCTGTGGTTCCGGTCTACGCGTGGGGTGCTCCAGGGCTATATCTTGGACCCCTCCTGTGAAATGGTCTATGATGAGATACTTCGGTTACCTCCCAGGTAACCGAAGGACCTCCTGATCTTCGTTTACCTGCGTTACCTGGGAGGGGTGACTCCCATTGCCTACGCTGATAATTTGACCCTTCTGGTGGGGGAGAAGACTGTGGAGGGGGTGGCTAACGTTGCTATAGTTAAGATCGGAAGATGGATCACGGAAAAGGGGTTGAAGCTGTCCCGAAGAAAATCTGTTTTCGTTCCGGTGGCGGGAGACGGGTGCTGGCGCCCATCGCAATCAACATCGAGAGAGAGGTGATCGAGTTGCGGAAAACTACCAAGTACCTGGGAATGTGGCTGGACCACAAGCGATCGTTCACCCACCATGTGAATAAGGTTAGCGAGAAGGCGGGACGAATGGTCCAGCGTCTGGTTAGGTTGCTCTCAAACATCGGCGGACCACGAGCGTCGAAAAGAAGGCTGTATTCACACGTAGTCAATGCAACATTTCTCTGTGGCGTTACGGCGTGGAAGTGGCCATGGCCGTGGAGCACAACAGGAGAATCCTAGAGGGAGTACAGCGTCGCATGGCCCTCAAAATGGCATCAGCATACGCCTCGGTGTCGACTGAGACGGTGCTGATGATCACGGGGCAGCCACCTCTTCAGCAGCTGGCAGAGGCTAGTGTTGGCCTACCGAGGAGTTCCTAACGGGGACATACATGCGGCCTTGTTCCTAGATTAGCAAGCTAGTTGGGATGCATCCACCAAGGGCAGGTGGTTACCGCCTTATCGCGGATATAAAGCCGTGTGCCAGTCGGAGGTTTGGTGAGCTGAATTACTGGTCCACGCAATTCCTGACCGCACTTACCTGTGTGGTAGGAGGAGGGCGAATGACTCCTACTGCCCTTACCATGGCAACCCGGATACCCCAGAACACGTGGTGTTCTGGTGCCTGCAGTTGGATGAATACGGACCGCTCAGCGTGGAAAACATCATCGTCACCATGTTACAGAGCTCCTAGAGTTTTGATACCATTGCAGTGTTCGTGGCTTGGGTTCTTCAGGAGAAGGATCGGGGGGCTCGGGGATGAGGGACACCCCTCTGCGGAGCTGCCGTTCGCACGTGTTTGCACGAGTGGACGGTAGCGATGAGGGACGGAGACTCTCAGCGAAAAAGACCGAGTCCCTTCGGGGATGCCCCACTCTGGATGTCCCCGTTAGAGGCATCGGCATAAAGATCGATTGCCGTCCCTGGGTCCCCAGGGACCCAGGGACGGCATAGCCGGGCGTGGTGGATCCTACCCTGGGAGTTTCAGGCGGACGCAAAGTGAGATTCGACTGGCGGGCCGAGACGTGGAGGCCCGTTAGAGTAAAGGACATTCCCCGGAGCTGTGTAATATTTAACTGTAGGATCCGGCCCGGGGATAAGAAAAAACAAATTTCCATTGTATTATTTATTAATGTCAAAATAAAATCTTAAAATAACTTAAATATCAATAAAATCTTTGCCCTCTTGCATATCTAAGAAAAATTAAATCCTGGTTAAAATTATATGAAATACTTTCAGTCTTTTAACGTGTTGATGGAGAAAACCCAGCCGAAAAAAAATCAATATTATATAAATATATTTAAATAATCTTGGTATTGGTAAATACTTTATAAGTATTTTAATAAAAACTTTTTTATCGGTGAATATTTACATTAAATTGTGAATCTGTCCTCTCTTCTCTTTTATAAAAAAGATTTATTCTGTAATAAGGTTTGGAAAAAAATAATAGTATTGCTGATAAAGTAGATCATCCTGAACTCTTTTTTAAATTCGATTTTTTTAGATAGCCTACACAAAATTGGGGAAAAGTCGGAGTTACAAGGAGACCATATACTTGTTACAGTAAGACGATAAAATATTATCCCATCACTAAAAAGCCTCCCTTACATTATGCAGAGCAGCATCAATCCACTTAAAAATGTGCAATAAATCAGTGTTAAGGTACGGATTCATTCAGCAAAATATAGAAGTTACTAAAAAGGAGGAGCAATCATGTCGAATTGAACACGTAAAATATATTTAGAAAAGAAAAGATCAGTGAGTAGTTGTTCGATTACCCTCTTCCATCTGCGTTAGTAAAATCTTGTACCTGCAGAATCACTGCACCAATTTTCAAAAAAATTATTACCGCACTGTTTGTGTCTATTATACTAATGACAGAGGTTGGATGAAAGTTTGAATTGAGTAAAGCGGTGAAGAATTAAACAATGTTTATCAAATTAAAATTTATAGATACTCACTAATTATGCTATTAAATAAAATGATGGTTAAAATAAATCATACATGTATATAAAATATATATACTGCAGGATTTATAAAAATAATATGCGTGAAAATTTTTAATATGTGTTATATTATAATAACTAGCAGACCCGCTAATGCTTCGTTATTGCTATATATATATATATATATATATATATATATATATATATATATATATATACATATAGAGAGAGAGTGAGAGAGATTGAGAGTGTTGGAGAGAGACAGTTTAAATGAACACAATTTAAAATTTGATAAAAAATTTAAAAAACTGGGTAGCTAGTAACAAATAAGATACAGTGATTGGATTATTGTTTCTTTGTGTTTTAAGAAAATTAATATTGTATTATATGTAAGGAAAAGGAATGTGAACGGCACTTAGACTGTAAAGATTTAGTATTTAGTCAACGTTTAACATAAAGACTTTACTAGTAAACGGTACTGAATCACCATATAAATCTTTGTAAGAGCGTAAGGTATCAAAATATGAATCGAATTATAGTTATACGGTTACATAATAATTATATGAGTAGTTGTAAGAAAAATACTAAAATACTAAATAAATAACACTGATATATACTTTTGAAAAGTAGCATTTCTTTTTTTATAATGATTTAATAAAAGATCAGTTTCATTCTACTACTTCTTTCTTTTTTTTTGTTTAGCCTCCGGGAATTACCGTTCTGGTATTACTTAAGAGGATGATATGTATGAGAGTAAATGAACACAGTCTTGTAAAGTCTCAGTTCGATCATTCCTGAGATATGTAGTTAATTGAAACCCAACCACCAAAGAACACCAGTATCCACGATCTACTATTCAAATCCGTATAAAAGTGCGACTTGAACGCTGGAACTGTCTACTTCCAAATCAGCTGATTTGGAAAGACGCGTTCACCACTAGAGCAACACGGTGGGTTTTCATTATACTACTGTGCAACCAAAACCTACAGCATTAAGTACGTTACAATTCAGAGGTGAGATTTTTATCCTCAGTTTAACAAAGATTCAAGCTTTAACTCACTGTATCGAATTTGTCTCAAAGCATTCTTTCGAGAACCGTTTTTATCTCCTGGACGTCATACTGAGAACCGCTTTTCACAGGGAGAATATTAAATGATAATTGTCTTCATCCCGAAAAAAAAATGAAGAGGATTTCTATATTTCCGTACAATTTTTTTTAGTTTATAAAATTATGTTTTTTTTTTTTATAGTATTTAGATAAATTCAGATTTTACCGAATAATTGATATTATAACTTTAATGTTTTTATGTCTATTCAACACAAATGATTTCCAAAACTAATAGTTTATGAGTACAATTAAATCTTTATCATTATATTATATTAATCGTCTTCAGCATAATATTTTAATCATTTAAAATGCAAATTGTACCTATGATTCCAAACTAGAAAAATAAAAATAACGAAAACACAATAAAAAGCATCTAAGACGCATTTTATATGTGTATTAATTAAAAATTAATTAAGCGCGTAATTATTAGCTAAAATTTAAAACTATAACAGTATTAATTTACATAAATCATACTCGTAATTAATTGATTTAATTTAACATTTATAGTTTAGGCATCCAGCTATTAATAATATTAAAAGATGAATTTTTTATTGTATGAAAAAGATTCGAACCCATGTTTTCCTCCGTTAGGTGTTTATGGTGTACAGTGTGTGCGTGTAATGGTCTGGTATAGATGATGTTTGCTTGTTGAAACCGAATATATGTGCGGGCGCCAACCCCCTTCTGGAGGAAGTAATGCTTTATTAACGGTTTCCCATGAGGTGGTGTCGCCAGGTGTAGAGGTTTAGTCAATAGTGCGCAGGAATACATACGCATTTTCTGGAACAGCTTGCAAAACCTGTTAGCGAGTCCGACACTGCTTCGGCGCCCGTTAAAGGGGTTCTCCATCTCAAAAAAAAAAGGTTCGAACCTAGAGTCTGCCTTAAAGTTCATCTTAATAATGGTTACATTATCTCAGATTATATAGTAGAAGAATTATTTATTAAAGTAAATTAATAAATAAACTTTTATTTTATTAAAAAAATGTTAAAAAATATTTTCGAAGTTAGTGAAATGAACAAATGTGTAACGTAAGGAAATAAATGCTTTTTATTTTAAATTACTTTGTCATAGAAATAATTTCATTGCTTTCTGAGTAGTAGAATAACAAACATCGTAACAGTTAAGCAGTGTTCTCATGTATAATCAGAGTATACAGTATCGGGTACAACACCTAATGAGAATGGAATACGATATGCGGGTTGCATAATCAAACACAAACAATTTTGTAATTTACGTATACAAACGTTCACATACTGTACCTTATTTTCTGTTTTCAGTTATTTTAAATGTTTAATTTACATGAAATTCAACACAATAGTATTCTAACGATTAATTTTGACAAATTTTACAACATATTATCAATTTAAAACGATTACATTAAAAAATATTTTTTCGATAGATAAAATTTTTTTTTTAAATGTAAATTTAAGGGTTAGGATTACACTGAGTATAATAATACGTCTTTTTTTTTTTACTAGCTCAGTTACCTCCGTGTTTCTCATGATCAGTTGTTATATGTTAATTTCAAAATAGAACTTCTGTGATATGTTCCATAGCGAAATCTATTAAAATTTCACTTGTTTTTTAAGCATTTAAACTCTATTAAATTTGCAAACTCTTGAGGTCTTCTTTAGGTAGATTTCATAAGAAAATTACCTATTATAATGAGTACCATGATTTGATTTCCGGAAAATTTTTATATATCTTCGCGTTTCACATTTCCTAAGCCCCAAAACCACCGTCAGCTCAAAAGTTTATATATATATTTCACTTTCTTGTGGACACGATAACTGCCGTAATTTTGCGCCAATCATTTTCAAATTGTTTCTTAAAAATAACTCGTCCCAAAATCTCGGTCGAGTTTCTTAACGGCCAAAATCGGACCGTGGGGGTGGAAATAGGGTGGTTTTTTTGGAAAAACAAAATATCGCTATAACTTTCTTATTAAGTAAAATATCGAATTCGTTTAAGTTCCTACTTTGGGTAAGGGCGTAAAACTTATGTAAAAGAAGGTTTTCGATATCACCAACCATTGGCCCAGGGGAGTGGAAAAAATTGGGTTTTAAGACAAAAAAAGTCATACCTCCCTTAATAGGCACAGTAACACTTTAAAGTAGTCGTTAGTCTAGTAAACATTACCTAAAACTTTTGTCTGAAACAATTTTTAATATGACCAACCCTTACGGCAAGAGATGACGAAACGTTTGCTGGAATTGTAAGATGGGACTTGTGTACTAAACATGTGAAAATCTTTTCACATGCAACCATTGTCGTATTGAGTAAATTTGAAGTTTTTCTTAACTTTAAGGTAGAAATCTTTTTTATTCCCTACTCAGCACCGGTGAAATCTACTTCCGCCTTCCGGCATGCCAAAAGGGATTTTTTTTATCCTACGAGTTAACCAATAATTTATGGAAAAAACTTATCAAAAAAGAAGGCAAGAAAGAAGCGAATTTTTTTTTGTTATATTTTATATATTAAGCCAGCTCATAGCTGAGAAATCTTATAATTTTCATCCAACTCATTTGTATGAAATTAAATGAAATTTAAATTTAAATTTGTTAATTATTGTTGCATGATGAAAGTAAAACACGCATTCCAATAAAGAAATAATTCATATTGTAATTTTCATATTCTTTTTCCAAATAGTTTTTATCCACTCAGCTAAACTATGTTTCATTTGGATTGTCTCCTTAATTATGATACACATTTTTATATTATTAAAATGTTGAATTTAATTTCCTAATATGAAAATCTAGTAAACATGGCATTTCGAAACATCTTAAAGAAATATTACACTCATAAACTGTAATACGACGAGGTCCATTGACCTCGTCGTAATTTATTACCTGTAACTGTAACTTTAATTTGTAACTGTAATTTATTAACTGGTGTACATATTTGGATTACACATATATCCTTAGAAATTCACAACCTGTAATTAACCTAAATGTTCAAACAAATAAATAATGACAAGAAGCGGGTGTAATGAAATGAATTATTCTACATTTGATTTGGTATAAAATGACTCTACTATTAATAAACGAAAAATTAATTCTTGGAGCATTTGAAAAAAGCCAAGCTTGACTGGGAATTGAACTACGAAACTTCTGGAGGAAAGACGAAGGTATTACTATAAATTTATCATGAAAAAAATTGATAGGTCTCACACCGGAACGGTTTGTTCTAATTAGGAAACGGTTTCATTTATAAGTTTTATGAATTATTGTAAAAAATGAAACATAATTTAAAATTTGTAGTGAATATTAACTATAAGTGAGTTTTAATGTGTTCAGATTAAGTGTGTTTTGAACGAGTGTGTTTTGAACAAACACTCGTTTGTTCAAAACTGATGATAACTAACCATTCCAGTTCAAGATTTGGTTATTGAAATCTTTCCAATCCTTGTTGACCAATTTGTATAAGCAGTGTTTGTTTTAGAACAAAACCAGGTAGTTCCGTAGGATAAAAGCAGGATTAACAATGGTAAGAGATATAAGCAGTTAACAAATAAATAATTAAATATTACGAGTTAGGTCGATCTTTGAACAATTTAATATTATAATTTTTTTTTTTTTTTTTGGAGGGAGGTGGAAATGTACGTATATACGTACTTAGTGCCGGATTCCAACTGGTGGTCTTCAAACCGCTATTATTAGACTACCGGTTAAAACCACCCTCCTTTCTACCAGGACTCGATCTGGAGCCGTTCTACGCGTTACTTCAGGCCGAGTCATCCTATCCAAGCCTGAGAGGGTTGCTACCTAGTTTTCACCTGTCTCAGGACTATTCAGGTCATCCTTCTTGGTCCTAAGAATGATCTGACTAATCGGGTTACACTCTTCCAGCTGCTTAGATCACGGTGCATCAACGTAACCACGTTGTAGGGGCTCACTGCTCCGAGATCCGTCTCTAGTATCCCTCGATCTGCCACCCACCGAACACAATTGAAAAAGGTGTTCTCGCCACAGTCCTGTACACCGGGACAATAGAGACAGTCGGGGGACGGCGCATTCCTACAGCATGGAGGATGGCGCATAAGCGTAGAAGTAACCGTGATCCGTTAAAAACTGGGTCACGTAGTACTCCAACTTTCCATGCCGCCACTCTGTCCTGGTCTGACAAGAGGGATAAGACTTGGGGTCCATCGTTCTCTGGTCTCGCGCGGTCTGTGTCTCTTGCGAGGCGAGGAATGTGCAAGTCCGTTCCTCCCAGATGATGGTCTTCCGGTATTCGCCTGCCGGTGGCCTCCTATATAGGCCGCCTGGCGCTCCTTTGCCAAAAAAGCAATAGGTATAACGCCAGCAACCACCAGGATGGCAGGCTCGGAGACCGACCAAAAAATAATAAGATACGTTTATTTTATCTTCATTTACAATTAAATGAAAAATAACTTAACCTTCTCTAAATGTACAAAGCTATTTGCCTGTAAACATATTACTACTAATTTTTTAACCTTTGCACGTAAAAAGTTTAGTTGTTTATTGGCTGAAATAATTCTAGTTTTAAATTTGTCATGATCTAATCTAATCTTCTTATTTGGAAATAGTCGGACTTTATTTAATAACGTTTAATATTAATTAAATTTCCACGTATAAACACAATTATTAATATTATTTTATTAAACATATTTTTTTGTTATGAAAACTTTTTAATTTTTTCTAAAAAGCACTTTATGTTTTAAAAATTATGTCTGTACATGTTTATATATGTCTCTATATACACACTCTATATATATATATATGTCTATTTTTTTAAAAATAACAATTAATATCAAAAAGAAACCACCGTATCTGCAAATATTATAAATTTTACGATATCATAATGAAGTTTATACGGTGATTATTATGAAATTATTTATGGTTGTTTGTAGAACGTTCCAGGTGTGTAATGTTGAAAATAATAAATATTAACTGTAAAATTATCCGCAACAGCAATATATATATATATATATTCCATCGTTTTGTTGTTTCACGCTACTAGAGCGTTTCTGTTTCTTGGAAGAACAGCGTAACGTTACAGCAATTCTAGTTCAGACAGAAAAGAGGCAGCGCTTTGTACATAAATTAACAAACACCCGTGTACTCTAACAACAAATACATCTACAAATTAATACACTGGCACAAACACATTGATGGCAATTATATGAAAGCGAAATAATTCTTAAACAAAGATTATAACTTTTAGAAAAATAAAAGAGTATACCATAAATTAAATTTAACAGCTGAATATTAAAATATAAATAAATAGATAAATAACTTTAACCTAACAAGTAAAACAAGAAACCAATAAAAAAGACAATTTCAAAAATCACAGAATACCAAAATAGGAACTTATGATATGGCTCAAATCATTAAAAAAATCACATAAATTCACAGCCTTTGCAATCATGACATATAAATATGTGTGAATATGAACGCACTCGTGTTAGGCTGAAATTCAAATCGGTACAATCAATACCGTAAATACCTAATGCATCATAATGGGTATACTACACAAATTTTTATCAACTAACCAAAATAAAAATAAAACCTTTATGTATTTAGATCTCTATAAACAAAATTATCTCACAAGTTTTGAAAACAAATTATTTTACGTTACAGAAAAAGCTTCAGAATATACAGCATAAGAGTATACCACAAATCTCTTGCATACAAGAATAAACAAAACACTAAACATCATAAATATTATATGCTTTATAAACATAATCCATAAAGAATTTGTAAATAATATTGCTTCAAATTCACAAAAGTTTACATTGGACAAACAGGATGCAGCTTTAAAAAAAAATATAAAATAAACTTATAAATTCATTCCTCAGATATACTTACTTGCCAATCAATAGAAAAATGTTTGCATACATAAACAAAACATGGACAACATCTTAATGCGATGAGTATTAAAATTGTATTATTAAATAATGTGAAGTACAGAAAATGAAAAGTTATCAACATCAATCTTGTCTGATTTCTCAATACAAAAACATATTTATGAAGATCTTTTAGAGAGCATGGTAATGTTTAAATAAGAAAAGAAATAATTAAGTTCAATTTTAAATAATAATTTCGTTCTAATTGAAATTTAATTCTATTTTTTATGGCTTAATTTGTTTCATAAAGGTATACCTAATATCCGAGTAAAAATTTAACTCGGTAAAAAAGTATTTATTTAAGATTAACTTAAAGAAACGAAATAAGCAAGTTTCAAATATTTTTGAATATTTTGAGCAATTTCCGAAACTAAATCATATACAAAGAAAGAGGAACGTTTAGATAACAAATTTTTTTTTCTTTAAAATAATTTTAAGAATTCACTGTGCTATAACATTTCATATTTACAAAGTGATTACTTTTAAAGTATTAAAAAGATATATAAAAAGGAGTTTAAAATCTTGATAGAAAAAAATCGTTCTTAGGGTTTTCTTTTCCGCTTCACTAAATCTCACTTTATCTTCTGCTTTAGTAAAGATTTATGAAAACGCTTATCTACCTTATATATCCTGAAACTTAAAATTTTTCAAAGAGAGCCCTTAAAAAAAACATTTCTAACTTTCGATGTTTGAAACTCATATAAAAAAAGGTTCACAGCTTATTTTACTGGTTACCAATGAGGTGTTTGATATCACAGAGTTAATCTGCTCTAAAATTACTTCGTTTGCTGTTTCATAATAAAATAAAAGCAAATACTACATACACTACCGCACGTGCACGCATACAAATATATATGTTTGTAGATCTACCATGGGATACAGTTTCAAGAAAATCTTTAAAAAAATATCAAGACAAATTTGTATATAAATTTAACGAAAAAAATCTGATAAGGACACACCATGGACTTGTACGCTAATTATATACACACATTTAAAAAAAATAAAAATTACATAAAATTTTATTTCACTAATAACTTCTGATATTTTGTAACTATTTTTTTACTGTTATTATTGAATTATTTTTACTGTAATTTTTTTATAATCAGAGATTAACAATTATAAATCAATATATTATAAATAATTATATTGTAAATCAATATATTTAAATAAAAAACAAAAAAGGAGATGAAGTCTGATTCGAACCGATGTGCCTTCCTCTTGAAAGATCCAAATATTTCATTAATAAAAATTTTATTTGGTTATAACTCTGTAACCAAAGAAAATAAGTAACACTTATGATACATCATTGAAAAGCTCTTAATGAGGGCTTATTACTGCAGTTAAAAAAAAGTCCAAAATCAAAAACTTTTTAATTTTCGGCTTTTTTTGGACCAGTCGATTGCAATCAAGAGGAGAAGTGCACACCTTTATGTTACAATAGTCCTAAATCCAAAATTTCAACATCCTACGGCAAATCGTTTTTGAGTTATGCGAGATACATACCCATATATGTACGTACAGACGTCACGCTGAAACTAGTCAAAATGGATTCAGGAATGGTCAAAATGGATATTTCCCTTGAAATCTGAAAACGAAATTTTTCGCGATCACAATACTTTATTTCGTACAAGGAAGTAAAAAATGTAAACACATATAAACCTCTTAATATCAGCATGTTATTTACATTAGCTTTTTTTATGTCATAATTGAAAAGTTCGGTATTCATCCAAATATCAATTCTTTTCTTATATCTGAGAAATACCTGAATATTGATTAAAATAATGGATCCGTTTTCCTATGAAAATAACTTTATATATTATTTCCTTACATACTTATGCCGTGAGATAGCTTTATAAACAGTGGATCCCCAACAACTAAATCACAAAATAATATCTATTCAAATAGCCGATCTCCGTAGCGAAATTAAATTTTTTTAATATGATTTTCAGTAAAATCCATTTGGTGCAAAGATTGTTATTAAATTATATTTTCATAATAACAGGAATCTAGTTTAGATACGTCCGTTTAGATACGGAAAAGTTTCTCGCAGAACATCCATTGCGATTCTCGCCGTATGGGCGGTGGCACCATCCTGTTGAAACTAAATTTCATGTCCATGAAACTCATTCAGTTTCGGTCGCAGAAATTCATTCAACATGTTTACGTATCGATGAGATGTAACTGTTACTATGCGATTTAACTCCTCAAAAAAATATGGACCAATTATGCCGAACTTTGAAACCGCACACCACACTGTAACATATTGACTGTGAAGTGGTTTGTCAAGAATTTGCAGTGGATTATGCGAAGCCCAATAACGGTAATTTTGTTTATCCACAAATCTTGACAGATGAAAATGCGCCTCGTCACCTAAAAGAATAATGGCATCCTGGTAGATATTTTCGAGGATGACCTCGCAAGCTGCTTTGCGAGACCCCAATCATTTGATTAAGTTGCTGCACTAACATCATCTTATACGGATGGCATTTCAAGTCGGCATGAAGAATTCGTCGTACACTTCGATTAGAAATGGCTAGCGCGCAGGATGTCACGCTGCTGAACGTTATGGAGACCGCGTAACAGCTAACCTTACAACATTAATGTTTTCAGGCGTTCTCACAGTCCGTTTTCGTCCTGTTGGTTTCATTTTTAAAGCAGACGATGTGTTCCTAAAATTCTTCACCCGTAACAATATCGTATTCCTACTAGGAAAAGACGCGTGTCGATTTAAATTGAAATGTCTGTGAAATAAACGCTGTGTTACAATAACCGAGTTGTTATTTTTAAAATAAGCTTCAATCTCAAACGCTCGTTGTTCACCCGACCAAGACATACTGGCTACTGAAATAGCATGAATAGACCTGTTGATGTACAACACTCCCGTCTTCTCATTGACAGTGGTGCCAACATAACAATTACTACAAAATCATCAGATTCATATGCCGGACCCTGTATTTATCAAATCCTAACTTGCAGAGCCATCAGAAGGTTTAAAAAATTGTATGTAAATTTAGACGTATTAATTTTTTGCAGAACTCAGAATTTTATTGTAGAAGGACGGATAAATATGATTTATGCTTGCAGAGATGTAAAGATTACAATAATATTGAGCAATTTTACAAGAAATTAATACTGCTGTGTCAAAAATAGACAATAGATTTCTTTTATGTAGGCAATGAAATTAGACAATCAGTTAAAAGAAGTCCGGATAATGCTAGTTTTTAAAAAAAATGTATATTACCTATACTATTATATAAAGAGAAAAAGGGTTTTTGTTTGTTCGGGATAAACAAACAAATCCACTCGATTAATCACAACCAAATTTTTACCCACTTTCTTGGCATAACTAAGAAGGTTTCCGGGTGTATTTCACCTTGAAAAATCTCTAAATATATATATATATATATATATATATCGGCATTAGTGGAGTATTTGCCGGTCAAAGCAAAAACTTGAATGAATTCTGAACTGTTAGTGTCTGTCACTGTGTGAGTTGAGTTTGAACTGAGTGATGTGAATATCTAAAAGCAAATTTTTAGATTTTCTGAAATGCCGAGTTTCAAGAGTTAAAATGGATTTTTGTTTGAATCCCTATTATTTTTTTAATTTATCGGTAAAAAATGAAGAAATCAACCTAATTTTTGGCGAGTGTTATCTTCACGTCAATAAACCAATTTCAAGGTTTTTGAAGTTCGACGTTGAAAGGTGATGAAGAAAGGTAAAAAAATTTTGAACAATGATTGTAAATTTTCCCGATCCCGCTACATTATGCGAAATATTCAGTAAATTTGGGCTTCCACATACTCTTCAGACAAATATTTAAAAACCATTTTCGAATTTTTTTTTTTGCTGATTAAGGGGTGCGAAGGTATACGGCGCTGTGGCTCATCCAACACACCCGCTGCCACAGTTACTGAATGTGTGACTGGCTGCACCTGCCTCCAGTTACTTTACTAAAACAGATAAAATAAAATACTGGCCGCTATGGGAAACGCCAGTAACCATATAGCTCAAGAGAAACTGCGATAGGGAGCTAGTAATAAATATATCTAGGAATGGTACAATTCATTTTTTTAAAAATATATGTAATAATCGATGACAAAAATTTGTTAAAAAGCTAAGGAAAAGACTTTTTTATTGTTAAAAGACACGAAAAAAACGAAATGCGTGTAATAGGTATTACATTTCAGCATATAAAATAAATATTGACTATTAAAAAAAATACATATATATCAATATGAAATCAAAACTTAAAGCGTCATTATAATCTGTAACGTAATTATTCCTTCACGCGTTCAACGATTTCTCCCACCACCTATATGCTACTACTTGCACGCCTACAGTTAATCTATAATATACCTATACCTATACTTATTATACTGTAAAATTCATGACAATTATCTCTACCGGGTGGGTTCTCTACCTTGTTTATTGCATTAGTGTTCATCCGCTACTCCTGTATATTAGTACTTCTTCTTATATATTTATACAGCAGTTAAGAGGCTTTTATAAATACATTTTATAAAAATGTTATTTTACTTTCATCTTCAATAATCATTTTACGTTAAATAATATATTAATAGTTATGCAAATACAGTAAGTATCGTTTATAGTGATATCGGATGTAATGATCAAAAACTTGTCTCTTGGGTGGTTTGGTATGTTGTTAATACATAAATAGTATGTATGTTGTTTATAATTACATCGGTTGTAGAGAAATATCGGTTATTATCACTTATTTTTTTTACTACAATGTAACATTTTATCGCTTACAATGACGGACGGAAGTGACTCGTCAGTAACGTAGTATATATTCATGGTAGATACAGAAATATTTTGACGGTTAAAATGAGTCACCTTTTCCTTTTTACCTGCATATGTACTGCAGTTCTTGCTTTTCTTTTTTTCTTCCGGTAACAGGTTATTGAAAACCGAAGCAGCCAAATTCAGTTGTTATTAATCCTTTGTTGTGAGCATACCATATCGTGCGGGTACAGAATTTTATTTTACGTATCCTGTGTAATTCATTTAATTACAATTTAATTATGACTTCCCAAAAAAACGTTCACGATAGAAGAAAAGCGACACATTATCTGGCGGTTAGAGAATGGTGAAACTAATAAGCACATTGTTAAGAATTAGGCGTAGGTCATTCGACATTATCGGTGATATGGAAGAACCGTGAAAAAATTAAGAAAAATTTTGAAACAAATTCTACGAAATCAAAAAAATTACAGCCTAATCAACATTATGATGTAGACCAAGCGCTGTTAAAATGATTTAAATAGCAGAGGGCTAGCGATATACCTATTGGAGGTCCTACATTGCAGACTAAGGCGAACGAGTTTTCTGAAAAATTCGGTAAACCACGTGAGACAGCTTGGATACAACGGTTCCGTCAGCGTCACTTATTGTGTCGGGGAGAATAAGCGGTGAGGCCGCAGCAGCTCCAACGGGTGTGTCATAAAATGGCCAAAAAAAATCTGACACACTGCCAAAATGCCGGTTTATCAGAAACCATTCAACCAAAATTAAAAGAGGGTTATTCGGGCGAAAAAATTATAATTCTGATGAATCTGGTCTTTTTGTAAACTGACGCCAGAAAGAACTCTCCGGTTTAGAGGCGAAACGTGTTCGGGAGGAAACTTATCAAAAGAAAGACTTAACAGCACTAATTGCTACAAATATGACTGGAGCTGACAAAAAACAAACTTCTGGTTATAAGGAAAAGTGCTAAACCCCGATGTTTTAAAGATTTGAAATCGCTTCCTGTTATGTACGAAAGAAACAAGAAAGCTGGATGACATGTATTTTCTTTACGTCTTGGTTACGAAAATGGGACGGTGATTTAAGAATTGGAAATTAAAAAATACTGCTGCTCATTGAAGATTATCCGGCTCACCAACACGTTGAAAATCTTTCGTGTATAAAGTTAGTGTTCTTAACACCGAAAACAACAGCAGTCTTACAGCCCTTAGATCAAGGCTTGATCAAGTCTGTCCACTACAAAAACACCCAAGTTTACAAACGATACAGGAATTAAATCAAAAAAAGAAACGCAAGTAATTATTCTGGATATTGTAACTATGTTAGAGAGATCATGGAATGATATTTCTCCGCTGACTAAAAAATTGCTTTTGACGTGCAGGATTTTTATCACAAGTTGACGAAGTTACTAACGTCGTATGCGAAGAAGAAATTTTAGCGGAGTGGGGCAATAATCTGCAAAACCAATGGTTGTCAAATGCTTTGTTTGAAGATTATCAAGAGGTTGACAAAGATTTAGAAACGCATGAAACTGTAACAGATGATGATGCAGTGGCTTAATTACTAGCAGAAATAGACGGGGACGTAGGTAATAACAACCAAGGTAACGATGAAGACATCAACCCGCCAAATCTTCCAGAAATTTTAGCGACAATAAAAACCATATGCTGGCCTCTCAATTTTACCGAAATTACTAATGAAGAAACAAAGAGTTTCTTCATTGATTTAGAAAAGAACCTTTCATGGACGATTTGGTCCATGAAATTTAGAAAAGAACCTTCAAAAACTGTATTACAACACGAAATGTTCGAAACAAAGCAAAATAACCGACTTTTTGAAGAAAAAGTAATTTTTATACTTTTTCTGTATCTTCTTTTACTGTACCGTATTTGTACTTATTATTGCATATTTTTGTTGTTTTTTTATATTATTTTATTACAAAAATAAATTATTATTATTTTACTGTATTACAATACCCGTCTATTAAAGTAGTACCACTAATCTACCTAAACATCGGTAATTGTAACTATTCCTTATAATGACCTAAAATTGTTAGTCCCTTGGAGGTCACTATAAACGATATTTACTGTAATTATAAACAATTTTTATAACCTTAATTGAGTCGATTAGTCAAAAGGTAATATACGTCACACCTGTTTTTTTAATAATATATTATTTCTTTTGTATTATTAGGAAGTACAATTTTGCAACTAAGGCATTATAAATAAATATGCTCGAATTTACTGGATATTTATTGAAAAAAGGGAATTAAAAAAAAAAAACATTTTTATTAAGAAATTTAATAATTCAAAGAAAACCTATTTCAAATAATCGCTTTAGAAATTAAAAACTGAAGAATCAGTTTTTACTATTATTTAAATTTAGGGAAGGAAGAGTATTATTTTTTATTTTAATTAAGAACAAACATTTTCTCTAGTTTGATCCAGAAAAACATACATTTTATATTAGTTTTAGAGATTTTTTTAATTTGAAATAGATTTTTAAACATCAATATTTAAAGAATATTTTATCATTTCTAAAAAGTTTTATAATATTATATCTTTTACATTTACGTGTACTTTTGAATATATTATTTTAAAATTTAAAGATAATAACTGATAAGAACTGACTTAACTAATATTTGTGAATTTACTTTAGAATTAAATTAATCATTTATACTTTTACACGCACTTCGGGGAAAGAATTTGGTCATTATAACTTAAAAATAAAGGATAGCTCAGTATCAGTAATATAAGTAATTCTAATCTTTTATGTGATACCATTCAGAATGATTCAGAAGGAAAGAGAGATAGTTTGAGAACTGATTGTAGAGCTTGAAGTAAGGAAAAAGGTTCATATAAACATGGTTCAAAACGCTTTGTTAACGAGTTAAGGTTTACAAAAAATTTCACTTCCCCTGTTGAATAAGGTCACACGGAAATTATTACGGTGTTAAAAGCGTTAATAAAAGGGAAGACCGATGGTTCCTTATGCTTTTTGACCCAAAAAATTGGATAAAATAGGTCCCAGAATAGTATCTTCTGTAGTTTTCATACGGTATCTAAAGTAAAACAGAAAAATTCGGCGACGAAAATCACGTTTTATTAGATCTGATGTATAATAACTTTATTAAAAGTGAAAATTTTATTATTGAAACTTGTAAAGAATTGAATTACGATAAAATTAAAAAAATTATTAAATACAAATAAAAAAATCAACATTTATTATTAAAAACAAATAGAACAAAACTTTCTATCTTATGAATTTTAAAACTAAAAACAACCGTTTTTAGTACAATACTTTGAAAAATTAAAATACTTTAAATTCACTCAAAAATAATATTCATTCTGATTTTTACAATATTAATAAACGTTCGTTGACAACAAATATTTCACCGTCGATATCGATGCACTTTTCAACTCGTTTTCTTATATTTTCTGTCGCCAACGTAATTATATTTTCGCAAACCTTGATGAGGGTAGCAGCATTGAGAATGAGAGCGATCAGTTCATCAATGCGTCTACATTTTGCTTGCATACCTTGCATTTCATCCATCTCCATAAACAGCAATCTAAGGAAGTTAGGTCCGGTGATCTAGGTGTCCAATTTACCGGCCTGCTACTTCCAACCCATTTATCAGTAAATTTTTCATTTACGAATTGTTTAACTTCATTCGTGAAATGTGTTGGTGCTCCATCAAGTTGAAAGGTCATTTCAGTTCCCTTTTGCTGATGAAAGATTTTCAAGAACTATAAGGAATTCATTATATAAAAAGTTTTCTATAAATTATAATTTCAGCTTACTAACAGTTATTAGTAGCGGATATGTTCCAGCCCTTTCGGAAAATATTATTTCCGTCTTCAGGAATATATGTTAATTAAATATATATTATAAATTCATTTCAAATATTAAACTGAGTTAGATTAAAATAAAATCCAACTCATATAAAACCTAACGATTGATCGACAAGTAAGTAAAATCAGGTCATACGTATTTGCGTGTTGTCATTAAAGGAGTCTCAACTGTTATGTATCTTGGAATGAAATCAGTTTGGCCAACGTAAGTCTGGTAGTACGATATGAAGAAGATAAAATAATCAAAGAAATGAATTCTTTAGATAATAACATTAGATTTACCTAAGTCGAGAAAGCAACAATCGTTTAAATTTTTTGAATATAAATATTAGTAAAAATTATAATAATAACAAATTCATATCGACATATATAGGAAGCCCACTAAAGAAGAGACTATAATTCATTTCATCCTTGGCATCATAACATAGCAACCTTTAAGACACCTTAATTTATAAAGCAATAAAGTATTTGAAACATAACATGAAATTAAACAGTGGATTAAATAATATTCAATATATTGCTATAATTTATGAAAATAACGATAACATAATACATAAATTATATACTAAAATAAAAAATAAAATATTTATAAAAGATAAAATAAATTAACAAATAATAATAACAGAAATAAATATGTTAAAATTGAATATAATATAGATTACAGAAAATTCAATAAAATCTTTAAATCATTCGAATTAAAGCAACTTACATAACGTAAAACAAAATAATTAATTATATAAATAATAGAGATCCTTCAAAGACAGTGGAAAGTAACCAATGGATTTAATTTACATAATCACGGTTTATACAGTTTGAAATGCGCAGACTGCAATTTGGAGTAAGTCGGTATAAACTAATCGATCCTTTTCGACTAGGATTAGAACACATGAACTGTATAAATAAACGACACAAAGAACGTTATAATTTTGCCAAACATATTTTAGAACAGAATCATAATTACAACCAAAACACTTTTATTAATATTCTGAAATACTCTAATAATATCTAAAAAAAAAACAACAAATATTTTAGAAAAATTGCATATATACTTAAATAACAACAATCTGATAAACGAACAAACGAATTTTGATAACGATATTTTTGTTCAAACAGATTTTAAACAATAATTGTTGATTCTTATGTTGGCCAAACTGATTTTATTTCAATAAACATAACAGATGAGACTGTTAATGATAAAACGCATATATGTATGACTTGATTTTACTTACTTGACGATCAATTGTTATGTTTTATATAAATTTTATTTTATTTTAATTTAACTCAGTTTAATACGTGAAGTGAATTTATAGTAATATATATTTAATTAAAATATGTTTCTGAAGATGGAAAAAATATTTTCCAACCGCTAGAATATAATCACAACTATAATTATTGGTAAGCGGAAATTATAATTTATAGCAAACCTTTTATATACTGACCAACGGGCCATGCTAAATAAAATCAAGAAATTCATTGTTTAAAAATTCCACATAATTTCTCCCTGTGACACGTTGTTTTAGTTAGAAAGGGCCTATTAATTGGTTGTCGATGAATCTACATCAATAATTCACCGAAAATTGTTACTGGAAATTTGATTTAACTACAGCGTATGGGTTTACTTCAAACTACCGATGTGAATTCCGTGTGTCATTACGAGTAAACGTAACTTCGTCCGAAAATAGTATAAACGGAATAAGTGGTAATTTTTAACTCATTGACAAAACTGCAGTCGTCTGGCATGGCTATCAAGCTGGAGTTGTTGAACTTTATGGATATGGTAAGGAGGCAGTCCTTAATCATGTAATGTTATCCATACTGTACTTTGTTGAATGATAAATCGTGTAGAAATTCTTCACGACTAAGCTGTACCATCTGTAGAATGTCTTAATTTTTCATCACCATATACCAGTTGACGTTCAAACGAAACATGAGCGCTGAGAAATGTACGAAGATTTTCTTAAGGTTATTAAAAGTTTTAATACTACGTTTTTAATTTTTACAAATTGATAACAGTTTCCTGTTAAGTTTTTCTTTTAATAATAATGATTGAACAATTTTTTCTGTTTATTACAGACTTTTACTACATAAAATTTTTCAAAATTAAATTCTCTAAAATTTTTGATAAGAAAATTTACGCATTTAATAAATTTATTGAAATTCAAACACAAAAAAAAACGTGTTTTTTTTGTCACTGAATTTTTCTATTTTACTTTAGTTATCATGAAAACTACAGGAGATACATCTTTAGGATCTATTTTATTCGATATTTCGAATAAAATAGCATAAAACATAAAAGTCAAAAAACATAAAAAACCATCAAGTTTACCCGTCACATTACACCTTAAAGATTTCAGTATGATAGTATGATTTCATTTCCTCTGATTTCATCGGAGGAAATGAAATCCGGAAACTTTTCAGTTGCCGTAACTCGATAACAAAGCGTTTTGGGCATACGTTTTTATGAACCTTTTTCCTTATTTCAAGGTGTAGAATTTGTTCCCAAATTATTTTTCTTCCTTCTGAACCAATCTACATAGAGCGAGTTATAAAAAAACGACTAATTTAAACATTTTTTTTATATTTTACAAATACTTATTGTACGAACAAAGTAACTTTAATAATTATTATTTTTCTTATGACTGTAGTCTATAATACCGGTTAAAAATAAAATCTACAAATAAAAGAGAATTTTGAAATTGTTTAATATATTTTATATTTGGTATACGCAGAAGATGGTGAAATCCTGTAGAATTACATATAAATATTTCGTCAGAAACGTCACTCTTCGCTACGATGCGGGAGTACACACCGTATCCGAGGTGGGAGTGGCGCAGGCACGCAGACTGTTCGGGAGAGCGGCCGTGTCCGAACACGGCCATCTCCGGGACATCTGCCGAGAGGATCGTACTCCACAGGGTATAAGAAAACGGCCTCATGCCGTATTAAACGAACCACCGTGAAGAGGCGGTACGAGAGTCAAAAAATGACAAACCAGGTTTAGGAGTCTCTATATTGCGTAACCTATAAATGGAAACCGCACAAAAATTCCGGCCGCGAAAGTGACCGTTTTCCCAATTAAATTTTGTTAAAACTATAAAAAGGTAGACATCACCACACACCGTCTCACGAAGAGACCACGATTTCATTAAGTCAGCATATTCAACTCCCTCCGGAGAACGGGGCGCATTTCTCCTTCCAAATAACTAGAGCTCCGGTAGGCGAACTCCTACTAGCCCATAGGTGCTGGTACCGAAAGTACTTCAGCGGTGGACTGAAGGGGAATCACGCCGGGATTACTAGGCTCAAAAGCTTAGTCTATCACGGTCAGAACCAGTAAATAAATAACACCATGGTCCATACGGATAGGAACGCAAATTACCAAATCCGTCCATAAATAAAACTTAAAATTTATAACCGCCACGAAATAACTGATGAAATCCGCCCGATAATAGAAAGACACAGCAGCAAGGGACATTGTCCAGGCTCTGCGATCTCTAAGGAGAAATATTGAAACTCCCGCCATTCTTGCGTTCCGTTCCGTTCCATATAAATATGGAAGTTGCATAACTGCAGTATAATACTGTTCAGTAGGTCAATGTTATTAGAGATTAAAATAATCGTTTATATATTCTTTATTCCAATGGACAATGGAGTAATTGGGTTTTCCCATGAGCTTATCCAGGTGCCATGACCTGACTTGCACAACAAACATTAACATAAGAATATCAAGAAGTAAACAGGCGCTTAATAAGAAGGGATGTGATGGTCTACGGAGCTGAAACGCGGACGTTGAGAACGGCAGACAGAAAACGAATTGAGGCTTTTGAGATGTGGGTGTGGCACAGAATGGTTAATGTCAGATGATAAGACCATGTAAAAAACGAAATATTAAGGAGAATCGTAGAAAACAGGAAAATGCTAAATGCGATTAAATATAGGAACCGGCTAGGATATTGTATGTGAAGGTGTTTATTAGTGGATGCGATAGAAGGTTTGCTGAATGGAAGGAAAAGAAGAGGAAGGACGAGATTTCAAATGATAGATGGATTACGGAAAAGGGAAAATATGCGAAAACAAAGAGGTTAGTAAAGGATAGAACAAGGTGGAGAGCAGCAGCTGTAACAGAACCTTCTTCCCTAATAGTAGAATATATGATGAACTATCCCAATTAGTATTCAAATTTATTAATCTTGCATATTTTAAATAATACATTCGTATGAATTATATTAAACAGCTTGGTGTACTTTAGAATATTTATGTTTTCCTTTGAAAAACTAAATTTAAATTACAAAGCAATTTGAAGAACAGTAACTTGGATAACTTAAATTTTAACGAATTTAACTTTTGTTAATTTTATAATATTGTTAAACTCAGATAAATTGAATTATTTCAAGACTCATAAAAATAGATTAAGAATAAAAATTGAAAATCAATTAAAAATAAACCTTATATTCCTATCGATGTACTCCTATCTTGAAAATACATTGAAATAATAATGTTGTATATCCTACTATTCCAAAATCCGATTGACTTGCAACTTTGGAATTTTAAATAACATGTACTTTCATTTTACTAAACCTCAATTTATACGATCGCTATACAAAAAGTAAACAATTAAAAATGGTAAAACTGCCCTTCCCCTTTTTTAATTTTATCCAAATTTTAATACCATCAATGTTAATGTGTAAAGGTTCTTTGAGCCATTCTCAAAGAATGACCCATTTGTTTAAAATACAATCTAACACTCGTACGTACGTACATATATTTTCCGGAAATTTCTAAAATATTTATGTTTTTTTGTCTAAAGGGGTGTTGAAACGTCGAATTTTACAATAAAACCTCGATAACCTTAATGTTTACTGTTCTCTTTACTTTCCCTTTATAGCATAGCTACACAGTATTAACCGTGAAGGTGAAAACTCCGTACAAAAAATGTAAATCAGTTATTACTAAACCACGCCTACGTAATATTTTAGTATTACTCTGCTGTAATCTAATTAATTTATTTTGGACTTCGGTATATTATGAAAACAGAAATGAATTTTTCTTACATTTTTATTTAAAAGTTCTATAAAATGTAACTAGTAGAGATGATAATTTATGTTAAAAATTCAAAAAAAATAACAGGAAATGAGTTTTTAACACCAGTTGAAAAGTATCCAAAAATAGATATGAAAGAATAAAATCAACAGATTAAACATAATGGAACTAGATTATTTAAAAATTAAAAGTAATTATCAGAGGTAGATGTAGACCTGCCTAATAGTATACCACGATATGACAATAGAATTTTACTGAATATATATACACACACATACGAGTATGTATATGAATAACTAATAATTATATATATGTAAATATAATTTAACTAATTTATAATGCACTTGTAAATAATAAATTGTATTACTAAAGGAGGGAAGACGCCCGATATACACAGAAAATTATTGTATTTAAAATTACTTTCATAAAACAATCTACGGGTTCGATTTTAGAATTAACATTCTGCGTTTTTAGGACGTAATTTCATCCTTAATGATTTATCCAGCCCGTGAAAAAATTTCACCTTTCATAATTTTATTCTGATTAAATACCTTATACATACAAAAATATAGAAAAATAAAGATTATTTATTTTATAATTGTATATAATTCTTTATAAATTTATATCTTTATTTATTTTTTATAATTAAACTTTCATACGTAAAAATCATACTTACGTAAATAAATAATAATTTAAATTAAAAAGCAGAATATTTCAATGCAGTCACTTATGAATGAAGTATTATAAAAATAATTTAATATAATCTGCATTAACTCGTACTATTGATTCTCATATTATGTGCAATACAATGGGCTATATTTAGAAAATACACCTACATAATGTATTTATTTATAACCTATTACATCTTTTTTTTTCATTATAATATAGATAAAAGGTACTGTTCTAGAAACTAAAGAAAACCAAAGTTATTTTTGTAGTCATTCTAACAATTTACTTCACTATGAAATTTTATTACCTTTACCATACATTTAAAATTATGATTATTTTTATCTAATCCGTTGAACCTTTATGAAATGTATTAAAAAAATTATGAAATACCTAATACAGAGCATTCTGAAAGTTGCTGTACACTGAAATTATGGACGTGTAATGACGAAACTTTCTTAATTATTACTTTGTATTTTATTACATAAAAACCGATGTTACAATAAATGAAATATTTATAAAAAGGTATTGAAAATGACCTTTTACATCAATTCAATACTGCACACGTTTCAATTTGTTTTAAAACACTTTAATCAGCTGATGTACTGGAATGTTTCGTACGTATGCCGTTATTGCGGTTTTTAGTTAAGTTTGTAGTTAGTCTGTGACTTTGTAGTTAGTCAATCGTGCGTGGTCTGTTGCAATAAACTGCTTCTTGTTTCATTGCTCCCAATAGAAAGTTCTCTATGGGTGTCAGATCGGGCAATCGTGCATTACACAGACCTGTCAAAATGATTTGTTCACCAAAATATACAAAAAAATTAAAATAAATAAAGCTAAAGTATTAAGCTTTTAAACAATTTTAATGCAGCTTACTGAAAAACTTTCATTTCCCCCATGCTCTCGATTAAACATAAAGAAAAACTTTCAAATATTTAAAACTTTTCTTCAAACTGATTTTTTTTTTTTAATTTTATGATTTTTGAAATGTGAAGTGCACTGTCAAAAAGTAGAGTATTCAAGCTTTAATTTTTTTTCTATTCATCTCTCTCAGCCCCTTGGTTACAAAGTTAAAACAGTTTGAATTCAATAATTTTTTATCATAATATATAGGTGTTCCTTTAATTTTTTGTATCTGTATATAATGTAGCAGTAGTACGAAATAAAAAAATAAAACCGATTTATATTCTTTATTTTACAGCCACTTACTCATGCAAGTTCAAGCCTTTCTTTGTTCTGTGTAGCAGTCGCCAAATATTTCATTTTGACAACTACTCATAATAAATATGTCAAAAGAAATAAGAAAACGTAATAGGGAATTCAAGAACACGTTAGCGGATTTTAATTTTGTCTGCGGCATTTTAGAATGTGTAATTGTAGTTATCGACGATCATTTTAAACATTAAAATTGTAATTTTGTTTTAATAAGTTATTATATAAAACATAATGTTAATAGAATCTATTAATGAGATAAACTATTTTATAATAATTTAAAAAGTTTTAAGTTGTACCAGATTATATATTTTTTTTAAATTAATATTTTCATCGTTTAAAACCATCTATAATATTATATTACATTAAATTAAATATTATTGTAAATATACCTGTATATTTAAAATAATCTGATTCCAAATTCCACCGCAATCTCTCAGGAGATGATTCATAACCCAAAAATAAAAAAAAAGTTCACATAAACATAGGTCAGAAAAACGGATCTTTACCGAGTTTCGGCTTGCAAAACATTTATCCCTGTTTTCTGCTCTATCTGTGAAATTAACCTTACTAAAATTCTTTGGGTACAAATTTAGGGTTAAATTTGGTGTTCTTATGGTTTTTGATCTAAGAGATTGAATAATAGTAGTCCAAGACATCTTTTTTTTATTTTTATTTTTTCAAGATGAGGAGGAACCCCATTTACGGCCATCTAAGGAGTGTTGGGCTCGCTAACAGGTTCCGCCAGTTATAACCAAGGGCGTATGTATACCTGCGCACTACCGACTAAACCTCCACCCCCTGGTTTCCCCCTTCCTGGGACTGCTTATAAAAACATTTCATCAGAAGAAGGGGGAATCGCTCATACACAGTCATAACAAACCAACGAATGTCACACACCACACAAACAACACCACTGGAAGCAACACATATAGCACGTCAAAACGTCAAATATAAAAACACCTTCAACAACATCATACAAGAACCCTGCAAAAAACAGGACAAAGCTTCTAACATCCACGCGTTACATACCCACACAGCAGTCATAACAGAAATCTCAAATAGTCGCATCACTTACCAGCGGACACCATAAGACGCACGAGCAGAATGTCCCCGGTCTCATCGCATTCAGGCGACCCCCACACGTACGGGGGATCATCTAGGCACTCAGCCGAGAACCTGTCCGCTCCCGCACCCTCCGACGCCATTCTCCTCTGCGGTACTCTTCATATAACTGCAGCTTCCTCATGACCGTCCTGACGAATCTTTCCACATTCTTCCACTGTGCCTCACCTTGTAATAGGATTCGAAGGGTATCTTCAGGGCGGAACATGTACTCACGTCTCAGGTTGCCGAGCATCTCTACGCTTTATGTCGAATCACGGGCACAAAATTAATACATGTTGGGGAGTCTCAGACATCTATCTCGAATAGGTTTTAAGAAAAACGGGGTAAAACAAGAAAAGATTTTGTTGGAAAATAAACTTTTTTAGGTTTGATATAAAATAAATTTTTTAATTTACCAATAAACAAATAAAAAATTTTTAGGTAATCTAATTCTGAAAAAAATGATGTAAATAACATTTATTATTAAATTAAATACAAATTTAAGAAGTTCACGTCTAATTAGAAAAAAGACACACAAACTGGATCGGAAAAGTGATACGATTCTAAACAGAACAATTTACATAAAAATCACTAAAAATAATGAAAATGATTTTAAAGACATCCTTCTAAAACATCATTAATCTTTATTTTTTCATACTTAGACAATAACAGCTGATCAACTATTAAGTTTGTCTCTGTCATCTGAATATTCATTTGAGCGGTGTTTGTGCTGTTACTGTTCGGTCAGTCATTCACAATAGATGATTATTTACCCATTGTGGGAGACTATTCACAAATTGCTTTCATTTGAAGAGTTGATGGACATTTTGTTAATTTATGGAAAAGTATACAAAAATGGATTGGTTGCTGTGCGTGAATATCTGGAAAACTATCCAGATCGAAGAGTACCAGATCATAAAACAGTTGAGACTTTGGTGAGCTTAAAACAGGTATACTTAAACCACGGATTCGTGGCTGGTCATGAACGTTTTGCGAGAAATGTTAATATTGAAGAAGCAACATTGAATGCGGTAAAAGTATTCCCCACCTCAAGCATTTCCCATCTCAAGCATCAGAAGATTGTTATATCCCCTTTCATGTTTCAAATACAAGTGTCTGGCGAAAGTTACGGGACCAACAATTATACCTATTCCATACAACACGTATACAAGAGTTATTACCATCTGGTTTTGGTAAACGGATGAAATTCTGTCGATGGTTAATTAGATAATATAAACGTCATCCCATTTTTCTAAGTAATATTCTAATTACGTCTGAATCCTGTTTTACAAAAAAAGTCATAGTAAATTATCAAAACATGGAAAGAAGAAAATCCCCACGATACTTTTTTTCCCCTCTACTCCCCTGGGCCGGACCGACTTGATGGTATTACGCCACCCAGGGGAGTGTCCGTTACTCTAATTAGCCCTCCCCACCTACTGGCAATATACCGGCATGGCTGCTCGGGCTAACCGAGCAGGCTCTTTTGAGGTTTCTTTAATTTTTGTCCTTTATGGCACCACACCATACCTCAATGCCGTGGTGTGGTCCATGGATCTTTTGTTATTTTTTATTCCTACCGAACACACCGAAGGAGTCCTCAGCAGATCATTGAAACCAGCACACCTCAGCATGCTGGCTCTCACTGCTGAGGCTGTCCACCCCACCTAACAAACTAGTACCCCATATTTCTTTCATCTATGCTCTTTTGCTTTAAAACTGTTCTTATGTAATCAGCAACCTAAGCAACTAAGTATGCCATCAAAGACCAGGACCCATAGTAATAGGCCCAGAACTGAACCTTGCGGCACACCGCCTGACCCCATGATACTGCTAGAAGTCATTTCCCGTGCACGTTTTCGTTTAATTTGTACTGTTATCTTCTTGGTGATAATTTCGTAGGCTCTTTTTTCTTACCGCCAAGGTTCAAATGAGAGCAGTACTTGCATTTTTTGCATCAAATTTGATTGAACACTTGGAACATATTCTTCTTGCAGCTAGATTACAGATGAGGTTTTTCAATGATGACGCACCTACTCACTACTCTATTGATGTGATGAATCATTAAAATAACAAATTTAGTAAGCAATGGATTGGTCGAAACGGACCATTAAAATGGCAACCTTGATCTTCTGATCTCATGGCAGCGAACGTTTTCCTTTGGGGTTGGATGAAGTCTTTAATCTACTCTGCTCGTATTGATACATAAGACTAATTAAAAAAAAAAAGTATACGATTTTTATTCTTTTTAATAATTTTTTATTCTTATTTTATCTGTTACTGATTAATTTGCATTTGTTTTCATTTGGTTGCTCAATCATTGATGTAAATTTTTCTGTTTAAACTCGTGTCACATTCCCGATACATTTAGTGTATTTTGATTCTAATTTAAGTTGAACTTCTCAAATTTGTGTTTAATTTTCATAAAAGTTATTTAAATTTATTTTCTTAGAATCAAATTTTCTACAAAGTTAACTAGAACTTTTATTTTTTTATTAGTAAATAACAAAGTTATTCTATTCAAAATCTAAAAAGGTGTATTTTCCAGCAAAACATTTTCGTGTTTTACCCCATTTTTCTTAAATGAGGTAGAGGTCTGGAACCACTTTTATCCAATTTTTTAATTTAAAAACCATAAGAAAGCACTAAATTTACTCTCGATTGTACTCCAAAGATTTAGTATGGTTTAATTTCAGATAGGAAGCAGCAAGCAGGGCTAAATATTTTGCAAGACAAAACTCGTTAACGAACCGTTTTCTTACGTAAATTTATATGAATATTATTTTAATTTTCTTCCAATCATCTTCCGAAAGATTTCTGTACGATTTGGAATCAACCTGTAAAACGAATTCCTTTTCTGAAACATATAGTGAAACGGGATACACATCTTTACACGCATAATATATCGACATACATATACTGTTATAATGTAACGTAATTTTATCACAATCGATTTTCAGTTTTCAATTTTTTGTTATCTATTTCTTGAAGTCATCAATTTCCTCTTATCGTGTAAACTGTTCCTAAAAGAGATTTCTTTCCTATAAATTTCCTTTTTTTATTAACTTAAATGTAAGGAATAATATACTGCTATCAGACCATTTTTCCGATTTGGTTTTAACGGAACTGTAATTTTTTGTTCCTTTATATTTTATTAATTTAACATTATCAATAACAAGCGTTTGAAATATAGCCTATACAGATAAGTAAAATAATTAAAAACATATATTAATATGTATACATATTTTTTTATTAATTTTAATTTTTTTTGTATTGCACACAATTAGGTTTATCCAACACGAATCACTGCTCAAGGAAAGGATTTAACTTTCTAGAAAATTTTCAATCATTATTATTATTATTTTTTTATTTTTTATTTTTTTAATTTTTACGGGCATCGACTGCTAGGGTCATTAGCCCTCGTCACATTCTTTAAAAGAAATTAGTATTACCATCTGGATCGTCATATGTAAGGGTGTAAAGGGTCCTTACATTTTATTTAAAAGCACAAACTTCACAAAATACATTAAGACAAGACAACAAAGACAAATACAACACTTACGGGGTGTAAAGGGCCCCGATATTAAAAAAATTGAAATAAAAATCTCAATTAACATGAAATTAAAAAAAAATATATGTCTATACAATACCACACCATATCATTATTCTACCTGTCTCGTTTATTAATTTGTTTAAGCAACCTCGGGGCGACAAGAACTGCCGTGAAGCAGTATATTAGTCGCGCCAGGATGCCGTGGCAGTTGACTCCTTATAAACAGGCTATAGGTATCCGTTGCGCTTACCCATAGCCTCGCGCCCTCAGTTTACCCTTGAGGGTCCCCCATGCCATCATTGGACACACCCCGACTCACTGCTATTATTATTATTATTATTATTATTCTTATTATTTTTATTATTATTAATATTATTATCATCTATTCTATTACTATAATTATGATTCATTAAAATCAAATTACGTTTATAAATTAGTTATATTCGATTTATGGATTTATATTTTCTTTTATTTTTTATTTCGATAATATATTTTAGTATGCAAATAGTATCTTTAATAAATTTTTTGGAATACTATAAATAACTTTTCTTTTTAAACACCGACAACCTAGATATAACTTTGTCATAATTCACAGCTTAGAAAGCGGTTGATGCGTCGGACGGGGATCGATTACTGACTCTACTGGCTTCTTGCTACCTTTGACGCTACAGCGACGACCTTTTACTATATACTAACCACTCCATAGTAGTATTTTTTTTTCCATTGTACTTTTAGCGGTACTAATGCTCTCTTTTTCCTGTTTAGCCTCCGGTAACTACCGTTTAGATAATTCTTCAGAGGATGAATGAGGGTGATATGTATGGGTGTAAATGAAGTGTAGTCTTGTACATTCTCAGTTCGACCGTTCCTGAGATGTGTGGTTAATTGAAACCCAACCACCAAAGAACACCGGTATCCACGATCTAGTATTCAAATCCGTGTAAAAATAACTGGCTTTACTAGGACTTGAACGCTGTAACTCTCGACGAAGCGGTTCTAATGCTAAGTACGTATGTACACACCCAACGTAGAATTACTACGTTCTATGTTTTCACTTTCTAAACTTTGACGAGTATTTCACTTTCTAAACGTTTCACAAGATTTTTTGAAAATAATAGAATTTTTCCTTATATTTTCTTTTTAATACATTCTTTCCGTGTTCCACCTTTTATCTTTTTAAATTTTGTACAAAATTTAATAACTAATCGAAACTGAAAAATCAAAATATTGTTTTATTCATTTAAGGAAAACTGAATATCATAAAATCTTTAAGAATACGTGGCAAAAAAAAAAAAAAAATAGAAAGATAAATTTAAGAGAAGTGAGAGTTTACCTGAAAGAGCTCTTTTTAGTAATTATTTAGCTTTTGGGATGTATTAACTGCTGTGAATCTCATATAAAGTACAATCAATTTTGAGTCACTGATAGCACAATTAACCTCCACCACGTAACAGTATATATATATAGAAGAAGCAAGACTTAAATACCTGAAAAGTGGGCATATATATATATATAAGAATCTATTGTCCTGTACGAGGAAATAGTATATCTAAGAGAAAGGGGAAAAAATTGAAGAACTTTTAGCAGCAAAGGATACGAGGTTTTTATGACAGGAAATTAATTAAAGATGAATGATTGGATTGGAAGGTTCAAGATATTTGGGAAAAAAGTAGCGCAATGGAGATAGCACGAGGAGTACGTTTTTTTATAATAGTTTAATCTAAAAAAAAAATGGTTAGGGCATTAGCATTACATCATGCAGGAGAAAAACAACAGAAATAATTTATTGGTGAAAAATAAGGAATACTCTCCTAAAGTTATCAAAGTATCCTCAGGTACCTAGGGGTAAGTGATAGAAAGTCGTTTCACTTGATTCCCAACACGATTCCAATTAGAATTTGTTAACGGTTTCTGCTTGGCTGAGAAATATTTGCAAATTTTATTAGAATTTTATTTTTATTATCTATTATTAAATCTTTCAAACTGTTACAAATAAACATAATATTTTTTAAAAAATAAATGTTTAAATTCTATTTCACATAAATTTTCCGTATTTTTAATTATACTATTTTAATCTGTTGCTAAAATAATTGAATCGTAAGCAAGAGAACGTAAGCTATGTAAATAAACAACAGTGATCGTTACTCTAATGCAAGTACTCTTGATAGGCCTACTTCAGACCTTCAGTGCTTCATTTAAATTCAATTTAAATAAGGATGGGACACAAAATTTCTGTATATCTCCTGTTCCTATGACAAATATTAGGTAGAAGGCTTCCTTATTTCCTACTTAAACCTATTACTTAAATACGCGCTCTCTCTCTCACACACCCCCCCCCCCCCACACACACACACACCACACACACACACACACACACACACACACACACACACACACACACTTTTTGTTAATATTAAAACAGATTCTATAGAAAATATTAAGCTTCTGTTTAGTCTTAAAGTAGACAAAATGCCTTGATGTACGAATATGGTAAATATCGTCTAAATGAATTTAATTTAATTTAGAGCAGATAACAATTCCCCTCGTATTCAATTAATTTATAAATCAGTTATTTATTAAATTAATTCTTCATATTTATTGGAAAGAATAAATATATAATTTTCGTCACAGAAGGCGATAAAGAAAATGCTGTGATTTCTGACGCAAGGTTGTCAAGTCTGGGGAAGTTATCGATACTTCACAAAACTAAAACAAATAATAATATATATTCGAATGAAGTTAAGAGTACGCTATTCATTGCGTAAATTATAATGTAAAATAGTTAAATTGTGCTATAATTTATTTAAAAATAGCACTTTATAAGTGGAATAGTTAATTTAATTGTTTACACCAAATTTATACAGGAAGAAAGATATTAATTAATTAAAAGAGCTAATTATCTTTTATTCATTGTTTAAAATAAAAATAAATTACTATATTAATATAAATTAAAAGAAAGGACTCATAGACATTAGCAAACAAATTTAAAAAACCAGGTTATTAATTTATTAATCATCAAACAAAAAAAATATAATTCACAAAAGAAAATTCTAACCAAATACAATGCGCCTGAAATATATAAATCAAATTATACTGGTGATATTCAAGGTCAAATTTGGTATAGTTTATTAATAAAAATTGAAAATTTAATGTAAAAACGTCACCTCTATTTTCATTACATTATTATTCTTTATGTACATTTAAAAAAGTAATTATTTTTTAAGCTATAGTTAAACGAAATTAATGTAATCTCTAAAAAAAATAATTGTTTTTATAAACTTAGACGTCAGTTTTTATAAACTTTTAGGTGTCAGCTACATCAAAGCTGGCGTTAAAATTAATACAACATTAAATTCAAAGTAACCTAAATTTTATATTTTGTAGTTCATTAATGTATAATTTTCTTGTGTAATCCTTTAATAATATAGTCGGGCAAAGGTCAAATAGGCAAATAGGTCTAATTTAGTTATTTTCATATAAATTTTAAATAACTTTGTTTTTAAATGATTAAAAATTTAATGTACCGATAAAAAGTTTAACCAATAACATTTTTCCATTTTAATACACTTAGATCAATTTTTAACGTTTTCAAAGTGTTATACTTTACTTTTTATAGAGAGCTATCTCATAAAAAAATATTTGAAAAGTGAACTTAAAGACTTAAGTCGGCTGTAAAAGGGCTGTAAAAACATCAAAAATGAAAAATTACTTTTTTTTACTTTTCACTATGTTTTACTTCTTTTTTACTCTACGATTATTTTTCCTTTTTCTTCGTTCTCCTCTTCACCTTCTCCTACTTGTTTCCTTTTTTCAATTTTCTCCCTGCTTCCTTTCCTATTTGTTCTTTTGTCATACTCCTGTTGCTTATTTTCTGACTTGATCTCATTTTTCTTTCTCTTTGTTACTTTTCATTCCTTTCTGAGTTTTTTACCTTCTCCTTTTTTTTCTTCCCATATATCATTATCTCCCTATATTCTTCCTCCTTAGTTTTATATTTTTCTTTTTATATCACTATTCCTGTATCTTTTCTTTATTTTCTTCGACTCCTCACTCATTTTTCTAATTTCTTCTGTTCATTTTTCTTTGATTTTTCCTTTTTATTTTCCTTTTCCTTCTCCTCTTCCTATTTTTATTATAACCTTTTCATTATAACCTTCAACTTCTTCTAATTTTCTCCTTGTCTCTTAATTTTCGTATCCTTTTTCTCTTTCGTTGTTTCTATTTATCCTTTTGATTCTCAATTTCTTATTCTCTTTGTTCTTTTTCGTTCATTAAATACTTGCGTCATACAGCCGGAAAAATGATATAAAACAAACAAACTTCTTATACAAATAATACAACTCTCAAATATATAGGAGTAATAGGGTTTCTCAGAACTCTTCAATTTATAATTAATAACTAAATAATCAGTGACTAGTTTTAGATTATTTATGGTAATCTTTTCTAATAATGGTCAATTAATTTTCTAATGAAAACGGTGTTTTCGCACGTTTAACTCTAGTAAATTGTTGCTAAATAAGATTTAAAAGATAGCTTACAATATATCCAACATAAGAATTTGAACAGAGAAAAATCTGAATTATTACAATTTTGTGCTGGATATCGATAAAAAAGGCTTTATGATTCTGATTGAAACTTTATTAAATATTTGGTCTTTAAAAACAAATAAGACAAAAAAAATTAATAAATTGAAATTTTAAAAGTCATATCAGAAGGAAAGCTCTTTAATTTTGGAAATACTACTTCCGCTTTTCTTGATTTTATAAAACTTAATAAACTGAATTTTAACACATAAAAAAATAATTTAATAAATAAATACATTTACAATTTTTATAATTGGTTCAAAATACTATTTCATAATAGTAATAATAATAATAATTTATTTTATTTATTTATTGGGTTGTATCAAAACCAGGATAAAATTTCCTCTAAGCTACAATAGGCTTTTTTAAAAATAACATAGAAAACTATTTCTATTTAATCTATATTATTAATTATAATATAGTATTTTACAATATACAATAATATAGTAAGTAGTTTTTACATATTTCCTTATTGAACAAAATTTCTCTTATATGCTATAAAAGTATTTTCTTTACAAAGAAAATTATTTCAATTTTAGTGTGTAAAATGAACATGAGTATAAGCTAATTTCGCATGCAAATCAAAATTCTGTATTTTGACAGATGGAACAAAGATTTTAGTGAAAGTTAAGGCTAATGGCAAAAAGTGATGTTTCAGTTCAGTCTTCAATCTAGAAATGCCATTTATAGATCTCAAATGAATCGGTAGTTCAGTAAGATAAGCAGGAAAAAAAAACTTGGGTGTTGAGTTTTCATAATTCGTGAAATATCGCGGTACATTAAACAATATTCCTGTTCCTCTTAATTCATTATTTGTGTGTCAACAAAATAGCCAATTAATATAATATAATAGTCAGTTACTATATATAATAGCCAGTACAATATACATCAACAAATTATGAAACTTCATAATTCCCACCCTAGCCATATGTAATATGTCCAAATAAAAATTTTAAAATTCTGATTAAAAGGTTTTCGACCGGATTTAAAATATACTGTGGTGCAAAACAACAACAACAACAACAACAACAACAATAATAATAACAACAATATATTCCCTTCTCTGTTTATTTCTTAGGTACAGTATATCTGGTTTGTATGTACAAATTAAAAAATACATTTTTTTACATGAATGAAAATTTATGTTTCTAATTTCTGAAAATAACTGAAGCTGGGAGAAGTATAATAGGTATTAAAAGCAATTTATATGTTTAAAAGATAAAGTAATTGTTTATAAGATTTACTAAAGTATAAGAGTGAAGGAACTGGTAAGGGGTAACTGGTGAAAATTTTAACAGTTCTCTCCCTAAAAAAAACACAACCTTGTCAAAGTAAAAAATAAATTTTTTGCAAGTTACATGAAGATTTCTAAAGTTTTTAATTACAAATATTTTTTGAGTAAAAAAAAAGCTATGTATTTATTGATTGATCTGTAGTCAAACAGCATAAAAAAAAAAAAAAATAAAATAAAAAAAAAAATTGTTTATTATTCTACCAAATATTGTACCCAAAGAAGAGATGTAATTACAGTGTATGTAAATTTTGCTCGTTTCTCGACCAATGTACTCATGAGAATTTTAGGTTATCGTTCTATCAAACTGCCTAGAACTTCAACATTCAGGAACCACAGTTTCTATAACATTTTGGTTAACAGGGGATTCGAACATAAGATTTACAAATTTAATAAATCTGCTGTACTGGATTTCAAAACTGTGTATTTCAAATTAAACAATAAATTTTGATTTCAATTAAACAATGTATATTGTTTAATAGTATATATATACATACAAAGTGATTCGGGAGGAAAGGGAAATTATTTGGAAACTGAATCTAGAGCTTCAATTAACGAAAAGCGTTCACGCAACATATTTCTTAAAATTCTTGGTTATTGAATTACGATTAGCGTAAAGTTTTGCTGGGATTTCAGTACCCCCGGTGAAATGAGGTCATACTGAAATTTTCATTCGTTATAATCAGAATAAAACTTGATGGTTTCTTTTGTTTTATGGTTTTATGATCTGGAAATCAAATAAAACAGGTCCCAGAACCGTGTCTTTCAGAGGTTTCATGATATCCAAAGTAAAAAAGAAAAATTCGGTGACGTAAAACACGTTTTGTTTTAGGCTTGAAGTACAGTAATTGTGTTAAATGACTAATATGTACGTAACGTTTATTACCAGTCCTTGTAGAGAATTTAATTTTGAGAAAATTGATGTAATAAGTCTATGAAAAACGAAAAGAAATCAACGTTTCTTATTATAAACAAGACAGAACAAAAAATAACAGAACAAAAAATAACAGAAAAATGTATGAATTGGTAAAAATTAAAAATAACTGTAATTATACGTCCTTTCATTCTAGAAAACGTGTCAATAGGAGAAATTATCTGGAATTTTAAACAATGAATTTTTTACAGTGCTTGAAAATTTATCGTTGACGAAAGGAATTGAAATGTCCTATCGAGTTAATGGTGAAAAACACATTTCACTTATGAAGAAAGACAATTCTTCGACAAATAATTTACTGGTAAATGGATTGGACGTATTGGCCACTTAACAGGACTTTACTTCCTTAGACTACAGTTTAGGGGATGGATGAAATACGAGGAATATAAGCAAAAAGTAGATACATATCACTCACATTTTCAATTGATCACTCGCATTTTCATTGCTGCTATCCTAATCAAGGAACGCCAAGATATTAGGTTGACGAAAGAAAATATAAGGAAACTATTGAAAAATTTATTAATGTCAATGGTGGAATTTTTGAACATTTATTGTAAATAAATTAATAAAATATAAACTACAGTGAGTATTTCTTTAAAGAAAATTAAAAATATTTTAATTGTTCAAGGGTCTAAATTTATTATTCTAAAAACAGTTGTTTTTAATTTTTACAAATTCATATCATTTTTCTCTTCAGCTCATTTTTTTTTTTTTTGTTATAAAACATTAAACTGTTACTTATTGTTTTTTTTTTTATTTTTCATGGACTTTATTATATCACTTTTCTCACAATTAAATTTCCTACAAATTTTCATAATAAAATTTACGCATCTATTATTAGTCATTTAACAAAATTATTGTAATTCAAATCTAAAAAATCCTGTTTGTCGTCACCCATTCTTTCTCTTTTACTTTGGATAAAATAAAATATAATGTACACTTCTGGAAGCTGTTTTATTCGATTTTTCAGGTCAAGAAACATAAGAAATTATAAAATTTAACTTATATTACGCCTTAAAAATTTAGATTTGACCTCATTTAACCAGAGATCTGATATCCGGGTGAGATGTTTCGCTAGTAATCCGATAACAAGCGTTTTTGGACATATGTTTGAATGAAACTTTTTCCTTATTTCAAGCACTAGAATTAAGTCTCTAATTATTAAATTATTTCTGTAATTACTTTGTATATGTACATGTAAAATATTATTATGAAAAGTAATTTGTCATAAAAATTAAAATACATGTAATTACAAAATCCATTTCAAGAACGAATAAAATAAAGCTTGATGAATTTTAATAATTTACTTGAAAACTGCGGACATTGCCTTAAACTGTTCTACATATAATACTAATATATAAGGATAGATCTAACTTTTATTATATCACCAGACCAATACATTTTGGAAGTGTAATTTTCAGTTTTTCACTATTTTTGTACGGAGTTTATAAAACAAATCCTCATTCACTTTACACCCATTTACATACAATTCACACTTACACTTAATCAAGTAATCAACACAAAACGTTTTTTGAGATTGCATAATTTTTACTTCCTTGTATGAAGAAAAGGAAGTATTGTGACCGCGAAAAATTTCGCTTTTCTGATTTCAACGAAAATATCCATTTTGACCATCCCTTAATCCATTTGGACTAGTTTCGGTGTGACATCTGTACGTACGTACGTATGTATGTATGTATGTACGTGAGTGTCTCGCATAACTCAAAAACGATTAGCCATAAGATGTTGAATTTTGGGTTTAGGACTGTTGTAATATCTTATTGTGCACCTCACATTTTGATTGCAATCGATTGAACCAAAAGTGTCCAAACAAGCCCAAAATCCAAAAAAAAAATTGGATTTTAGACTATTTCTTAATTGCAATATTAAGCGCTCATTGAGAGCTTCTCAACAATATATAAAAGTGGTTCTTATGTTCATTGGTTCCAGAGTTATAGCCAAATAAAATTTTAGTTTAAGCAATATTTATATCTTACAAATGGAAGACACATCGGTTTGAATCAGACTTTATCTCCTTTTTACTTTTTTTTATTTTATTATTATTTTTTTTAATTGAAATAAATTGATTTATTAATAATTACTAATCTCTGATGGTAAAAAAACTTTTACGATAAGTAATAATTCAATATTAACAATAAAAAAAAGAAAAAAATATCAGCAGTTATTAATAAAATATAATTTAATGTACTTTTCATTAAAAATAAATAAATAAAAAAAAATGAGTATATGTAATTTAATAGGCGTACAAGAAGTCATGTGCTTGATAAAATCATATTTTTTATTCAGGTTATCACGTAACACACCAACACCCACAATACAATCGTATAAAATGCTAAGTGAAACCAATATTTCATCTAACTCAATTGAATAATGGAAAACGTTTAGATCAGTTTATCAAATATAATCAGATTTTATCATAATAACAAACGATTTTAGCGATAAACCTCAATGAAAACAGATGAACATAGTATTAAATAACTCATACCAATGAAAAATGTAACCCAATTCACCAAGCAGAAACTTTTTCTAAATTTATAAATTATTAGAGAACTTCATTTTAACATATGTGGGGTAGATGTAGTTTACCCTAGGGATTGCAAGTTAGAGAGAGAATATATCAAAATATATGGAAAATTGGCAGTTACTGGAAAACGAAGTGTGAAGTCTGATATTGACGTTGTTCTCATTCAAACACATTTTAGCTAAAAACGAATCAAAGGTTTAGCCAAATTAAAAAAGTGTGCACGTACATATATGTGTATGTGCACACGATTTTAGCTATTCTACATTTATTATACGTTAATATGTTATATTTTTGTGTTTGTTAACAGAAGAACATGGAATAATGAAATTAAATAAGAAATAGGTTTTTGTTATGAATAAATACTGATGTGACAAAAAAATTGAATGCAATGATCATGTAGACTTATTGAACATTAAAAAAATTAGCAATACGCGTCAGTGGGGTGAAATATACATTACAGACTTACACATTGGCAGTGGCAGTGGTATATATTACTTATTACTGGCAGTGGGGCGCGCGCGCACACACACACACACACACACACACACACACACACACACACACACACACACACACACACACACACACACACACACACACACACACACACACACACACACACACACACACACACACACACAAAGCAAAAAGAATCGATATTTTTAGTTATACCGACCAACCTAAAATAACTGAAGCATTTTAAATAAAAACAATTATTTTATGTTAAAAAATTTTTTAAGAGTCAAATAAATTTACTTTACAATTTTTTCGCTAATTATATTTTCTTTACAACGATTTTAGATTGTTTTTAAGATAAATTGCCTTTTTATTTTTTGTAATACACAAATATAAAAATAAAAACAAATATTACAGTTACATACAAAATATAGCGTGTATAAAAAAAATATAATTCAATTTCAAAACCATGTATTTGGACATCTACATATGATCAGTGAATAAAATATGCACCATTTGTAATTGCACACCTTGGAGTTCAAATACGGTCGCAGATTGTAATACTAGCTCGCAATCGCTAATCTCAGTCGTAAACTACACCGCGTCTATGTATAAGAAGGCGTTTTATAATAATAACCTTTTGAGTCAATAATAACTTTTCGGCCTGCGTTTCGACATCTTTTCAGGTTCTGTCCACCAACAGTTTATAACATTGATCACTGGTACAAATAATATGAAGAAAATGAAGAAATGGTATCGATAAGTTTAATTTTAATTTTAATTTAATGGTCTTTTGAGAACCTATCTCAAATTTTAATATTGGGGCCCTTTACACCCCATAAGTGTTTGTGATTGTCCTTGTCTTTATGTCTTAAATGTTTTGTGTAGTTTGTGCTTTTAAATAAAATGTAAGGTTCCTTTACACCCTTCCATATGACGATCCAGATGGTGATAGTAGTTTCTTTTAAAAATTGTGACGAGGGCTAATGACCTTAGCAGTCGATGCCCATAATAAAAAAAAAAAAAAAAAAAAAAAAAAAAAATATGAAGAATCATATTAAGTTTATCGAACTTAAATTGGGTCTTAGGCAAAGATACATTATTTAGATTTTATAAAACATTGGTTCAATCTAAACTAGACTACGGATGTATCGTATGTTCATCCGCTAGAAAGTCGCATTTAAAAAAGTTAGACGTAGTTCATAATAGCGGAATAAGATACGCAACAGGCGCTTTCCGCACAAGTCCGGCGGCTAGTCTGATGTCCGAAGCCGGAATAATGCCACTACATTATAGAAGAGAGATCCTCTTGTTAAGATACGCAGCAAATATATGGGGTTATCCTGCTCATATAAATAATAAATTGTTTACGAATCATCCCATGGCTGCATTATACGAACGTCGTGCTACCTATTCCAGACCAGCCGGAATTAGGTACCACGAATTAAGAAATAAATATGAAATTGCCATTCCAGATACATTGGCAATTTCTACTAGAGAAATACCGCCATGGCTCTTGCCAGCGGTAAATACAAGTTTGGATCTCTCTCAAGGAGAAATAAAAAAGAAACCAGCAGTGATCATCCAGCAGGAATTTTTGGCAACCGTCAGGAGCTACGAAGAACATATTAGAATTTATACTGACGGTTCTAAAACCGAACATGGTGTTGGATGCTCAATATATGTAAATGACGAAGCCCACTTTTGGAAACTGCCAGATGTGGCCAGTGTCTACACGGCAGAACTCACTGCAATTCAGCAAGCTCTTCGCTACACTGAACACTATTGCGAAGAGAGAGTGCTAATATGTTCCGATTCATTAAGTGCACTTGTCGCAATTCGGAACAAAAACATTAAGGACGTCCTAATTGCAAACATCCTGTCCATTTTATACGTTCTAAAACAACGAGGACAGCGATGCGTATTTGTATGGATTCCGGGGCATGCTGGTATTACAGGTAATGAAATCGCAGACGAAGCTGCCAGAAAGGCAACAGTCTGCGATGATTTGGATGCATTTCCTGTAAGAGTGGCAGATGTTAAAAACCGTCTAACAAACATAGTAAGAAACAAGTGGAACGCTGAATGGAGGAGTTTAAATACAAAATTAAACTCAGTTAAAACTTCTCCTTATAAATGGAAAAGCGACTTTAAGTTGACTCGCCGTGAACAACTAGCGGTGACCAGACTTAGTTTCGGTCACACGCGATTAACAAATTTATATTTGTTAACCGGCGAAGTGAGACCAATGTGCGGTGTTTGTAAAAAAATACTGACAATCAAGCATCTAATAGAAGAGTGTACTATATATGAGGACCTCAGAAAGAGGTTCCGTCTTACAAATAATATTAGTGCTGATCTGGATAATGGAAATGAAGAAAATATAGTTGCATTTCTACACGCCAGTGGACTTCTTAAAAGTCTATAAAATGAAAGTTTAAAGCTGTGATAAAAGATACTCCAAGCGGTAGTTTATATATATATATATATATATATATATATATATATATATATATATATAAAGAAAGAAAGAAATGCTATTGATAAGTTTAATTTTAATTTTACTTTAATGGTCTTTTGAGAACCTTATCTCAAATTTTAATATCGGGGCCCTTTACACCGCGTAAGTGTTTGTGATTGTCCTTGTCTTTTATGTCTTAAATGTTTTGTGTAGTTTGTGCTTTTAAATAAAATGTAAGGGCCCTTTACACCCTTACATAAGACGATCCAGATGGTGATAGTAATTTCTTTTAAAGATTGTGACGAGGGCTAATGACCTTAGCAGTCGATGCCCGTAAAATTCCACATAAAAAAAAAAAAAAAAATATGAAGAATCGGAGTGTTAATGCAATGGGAAGAGTTCAGGGCGACCACATACTTCAGAGGAAAATGTAATTTTCAAGAGGCAAACAAATTTAAGAAGCTTTTCAGCGAAGCCCGAAAAAGTCTACTAATTGCGCTACCCGAGAACTTGTGATCTCTCATATGGATTTTGGCGAATGCTAAGACGACTTTGCATTTCAGGACTAATCTGCTGATACCACAAGAGAAGATTTAAGTGAGTTACCTGTCGGTTCGGTAACGACCGCTCATACCCAACTCGCGTCGGTGTTTAAAATGCCAGGGATATGGTCACACTACAACATTTTTCTCAAAAACTGAGATCTATGCTCGATGTGTAAAGGAGAGCTACAATGACACTAACTACCATGAAGATAAAAAATGTGCAAACTGCAGTGGTTCACATACAGCTCTTTCCCGAGTTTGGCCAACTTTTAAAGAAGAAAAGCCAATCCTCAGTGTCACTACCGAGCAGAAGCTACCTTTTCCATCTGCACACAGAGAATACAGAAAAAGAATAAACCCACGGAACCTGATTAACCAGATGTATCTTAGGCCACCGCTACATCAAAACAAGCTCCCACGAATTTAGGTAATTATCAGTGCGGATCCTGAAGTTAGCTAAAACAAATTGTTCAGATGTTATCTGATCAAGTCGCTTCACTTATAGGCAATATTTTGGAGCTAATGAAACTGAAAAAAGTCGTTAGTTGCAGTTAATGAACTCAATTGTGGGATCCAGGTGAAAGTCCCTGCCCCCAAAGTTTTACCCGTGCAAGCGTAATAATCACAGCTACTGGTAAGCAATCTACTAAGCTCCCTGTTAAGGGAGCCCTCACAATCACCCCTTCTGAGATTTCTTCAACGACTTCTCAATCGTCAAAATTTCCTTCTCCATCATCTCGTATTCTGGAGGATATGGTTGAGAAACCGCTCTGCCCCAAGGTATCGGAGTTCCTTTCATCAAAAATACGAAAAAGAAAAACCGGATTACATGCAACTAATTTTTATATGTTTTTCTTAGATTCAGTATCTATTACTATCTTTTCTTATGAACATTATTCAGTGGAATGTTATAGGTATTCGGTCCTGTATCGAGGATATTAGAGTATTCTTGTGAAGGAATGTCAAGTAAGGTGTTTATGTGTCACCATCGCCTGTTGATTTGAATGAGTTGAAAACCAGGATCACAACTGCAGTAATGTCTGTAAAAGAAGAGTGTTTATAACGAGTTACGGAAGAATTCAACTATCATCTTTCAGAACATTTATAACTTGGTTAGTGAAATTTAAACCCGCCGGTTGAGTCTAGCGGTTAAACTAGTCATCGCAAAATCAATTGATTTTCGAAGTCGAGAGTTCTAAGGTTCGTGTCCTTGTAGAGGCAGTAATTGATTTTATACGGATTTGAATGCTAGACTACGGATACCAGTGTTCTTTGATGGATGAGTTTCAATTAACCACACTTCTCAAGAGCGGTCGATCTGAGTATGTTTCGACTAGATGATGTTTACTGGTACATTTACATTTACAACATTGTAGCTACGTCAGGTCAGGCAAGTCGGTAGCGGTAATTGCATTTGCTTACACACATGCGTGCATCCACCCCACCAACACCAACACACACACACACACACACACACACACACACACACACACACACACACACACACACACACACACACACTTACATACATACATACATACATACACACACACACACACCAAACCCAGAAATAGCTGGAAAATTGGTTGAAGAAAATAAAACAAAGTGAAATTTTAAATATTTTTAAGTAGTATATAATTTGTCTTCTAATTGTAACACATTTTTATGATGAAATATCACATTTTTGTTACGAGATGTATCTGTTTGAATTCGGTTTATTATTTTTGATATACGCTGTAAGTATATAGACACACTATTCAAAAATAAATAAAACGCATTTATGCGCTTATACCATTTAATAACAACAATAGAGAAATAAGGATAATAATATAAGAAAAACTACATTCCAGATACTTCAAAAATCATACATTCCAAATGAAAGACGGGGAAACACTATCATTATTTTAAATGTTTCATCATTTTTATTTATTATGCTACGATTAAGATATGTAGCTAAATAAAAATTAAAAGACCTTAAATTTAAAATACTTATGTTTAATTTTAGAAGAAGGTGTAAGCATGTAAACGCAGGTTTCAAACTAGTATTAGTCAGGAAGTAAACGATATTAATGTTGTAAATTTTCTGTTTTGTTTATCTTTTTTTAAGAATAATTTTCTTCAATTTTTGAACACATTCATATTTTAGAAATTAATAAATGATAGGTATTAACTGAATGTGAAATTCAATCTATTTGATTTTTTTGTGAGTCATTTGAATATTTTGAAAAAAAAATCTATACATATTTTTATTTTCATATACCTTCTCAAGAAGTTGCTCTCTGAAATTTTTCCTTTATATAAAGATATTATGCAAATATTTTAAAATAGATGAGTTGTAACCGTCACTGTTCTTTTAAATGCCCCATCTGTATAAGTTACATCATTGAAATATATAATTCAAAATACTTACTGTTCCTCCACGTCGGCAGAGTGTACAGTCATATCTTACTATAAAAAATTAAATAATTATTTTACCTTGGTAATAGGATTTTTCAATCATGCAAATTAATAATTTGTAATTATTAATTTATAGATGTTAGAATAAAGACCAGAAGTAGATAAATTTTAATATATTTGAAGTGATTCACATCGTTAATATTTAAAATACATATTAATTTATTATTCTATTCTCCCTAATAAATTCAGGAATATAAAACACATTTAAGTTTAAAATCGATTAATTTTAAAAGATGACGAACCACAATTTCTGATAATTCATGATAAAATATTCTCTATTTGAGTGATACTATTGATTATAACGTCACACCTGGGATTTAAATAAGTCAAGTGGTACTAGAAGGAATGAGCTATGAGTCCCTTGAGAAAATACCTTTATCAGCGAATACCTTTTAGGATGGCGATTTATCTATTTAGCACCTCTATCTCTCCAGTGGAAGTCATTCTCTTTCCTGTTTCTATATAACCTTTACCACGAAAGAAATCTAATCCTTTTTCCTTGAAAGATAATAACACGGTAGTATTATGACCTGCGAAGAGCAGTTACGTATAACAGATCTAACTTTTAATGACCAAAACCGATTGCCAGTACAATATAACCTCATGAAATAATATTAACAATATTTACTCGAATCATCAAATAGATTTTAATTCTTTCCAACGTAAAAAGAACGGTAAATAATAACTGATCTGCATTATGATTATTGAGTAAAATAACTCTCAAATATGTTACTAAAAAACAAAATAAGATTTAAAGCAAATTAAATTAATAAAATAAAAAACCTACTTAATGGAAGAATAAACATAAATTAACTAAATACATTGTATAAGTAATGAGTAAAATCGTAAATTTTAAATTATAATTAATTAATGAAATTGAAAAAAAATTCCCCTTTGATTTGTAATCTCAAAACTTACTGTTTTTATTCTGTTATTGATTTTAGAGCTAAGTAAATATCTTCCGTCATCTTTAGGAATCCATGAATTATATAAAAAATTATAAATTTTATGTTATTTGAAAAACTCCTTATCAACTGTATTAAACAGAAAAAAAAGAAAAGTATTTTATAGTAAACTAACACTAATACGAAACTCATTATTACACTTGCTGTCAAGGAATAAAGTAAAATAATTTTAAAAACATTAAAAAAACAAGAATGCAAATATTTAATTAGTATGATGAGTTCAACGTTTACAATAAAACTTTAATAATATCGAATGGTGTTAATTTTACTGTAATTTAATCTTTATAATATTGTTTTCAAGTAGCACGAGGTTTTTCTACATTTAATGCTATTAAAATATGCGTGAAGATGAACCGTGAGAATTACAAAGCTCTCACCCTGGCAACAGAATAGAAAGAAAATTGGATTGGAAACCAGAATTATAAAGTAAAATCAATAAAAATGAATTTACAATTTGTTATATTCAAAATATTTTTAATTTCTTGTTCGATTAAAAATGAAACCAAACAAATATTTCATATCTTGTATGTTACAGTCACCTAAACTTTTAGAATTACTGTCGCTTCTTTTGCCGATGACGCAGTTATACTGGCTGTTAATGACAGCCCAATTGTGGTCACAACTAATTTACAATTTGAATTAAATCAAAACAGAAGGTGGCTGAGCATGTGGAAAATAAGGGCTAATCAAGCTATGTAAAGCCATGTGACATTCGGAATGAGGAGAGGAGACTGCCCACGGGTCCACCTTGATATCAGTTTAATCCCGCATTCTGAAAGTGTAAGAGGTACCTGGGTCTTTACCGTAGAAGATTCATGTAAGAAAAAGAGAAAGTAACTTAAGAAGTTGAAGAAAATGTACAGGTTGGCAGCAGGTCTGAGTTATCTTTGTCTAATAAGCTGCTTTTATACTTAGCGATTTTGAAACCAATATTGACATATGGGGTTTAACTATAGGGCACGGCAAACAAGACAAATATCAAAAATCAAATTAAATTAAAATAATTAGTATGATTTCAAAAATCATACAGCGGTTTCAGAACAAACTAGGGAGGTGTACAGCTCAGGACCCTTGGTTTGATCAAAACAACAGTGAAATCCACTAATATTTGAAACTAAGGTACATCAATCTACTACTATTAATCTGAAGACTAAAATTGCTTCCTTTGTCCCTATACTTTTGGTTTCAGGAAATGTATAGGGACAAGGGAAGCAATTTTAGGTCTCAGATTAATAGTAGAAGGAAGATTAAAGAAAAACAAACCAACATACTTGGCGTTTATAGACCTAGAAAAGGCATTCGATAACATAGACTGGAATAAAATGTTCAGCATTTTAAAAAAAAATTAGGGTTCAAATACAGAGATAGAAGAACAATTGCTAACTTGTACAGGAACCAAACAGCAACAGTAACAATTGAAGAACATAAGAAAGAAGCCGTAATAAGAAAGGGAGTCCGACAATGATGTTCCCTATCTCCGTTACTTTTTAATCTTTACATGGAACTAGCCGTTAATGATGTTAAAGAACAATTTAGATTTGGAGTAACAGTACAAGGTGAAAAGATAAAGATGCTACGATTTGCTGATGATATAGTAATTCTAGCCGAGAGTAAAAAGGATTTAGAAGAAACAATGAACGGCATAGATGAAGTCCTACGCAAGAACTATCGCATGAAAATAAACAAGAACAAAACAAAAGTAATGAAATGTAGTATAAATAACAAAGATGGACCACTGAATGTGAAAATAGGAGGAAAAAAGATTATGGAGGTAGAAGAATTTTGTTATTTGGGAGGTAGAATTACTAAAGATGGACGAAGCAGGAGCGATATAAAAGGCCGAATAGCACAAGCTAAACAAGCCTTCAGTAAGAAATATAATTTGTTTACATCAAAAATTAATTTAAATGTCAGGAAAAGATTTTTGAAAGTGTATGTCTGGAGTGTCGCTTTATATGGAAGTGAAACTTGGACGATCGGAGTATCTGAGAAGAAAAGATTAGAAGCTTTTGAAATGTAGTGCTAAAGGAGAATGTTAAAAATCAGATGGGTGGATAAAGTGACAAATGAAGAGGTATTGCGGCAAATAGATGAAGAAAGAAGCATTTGGAAAAATATAGTTAAAAGAAGAGACAGACTTATAGGCCACATACTAAGGCATCCTGGAATAGTCGCTTTAATATTGGAAGGACAGGTAGAAGGAAAAAATTGTGTAGGCAGGCCACGTTTGGAATATGTAAAACAAATTGTTAGGGATGTAAGATGTACAGGGTATACTGAAATGAAGCGACTAGCACTAGATAGGGAATCTTGGAGTGCTGCATCAAACCAGTCAAATGACTGAAGACAAAAAAAAAAATGTATATCAAGGAAGAAATACAACGTTTCAGTTTGAAATGTAAACTTCGGCTAAATGACTCTTCCCTTCTTTCGATCTTCACTATTTCTGTTTTCACTTTCACTTTTAATTTTTCTTCTTGGTTTATTATTTTTTCTAAATGTTCCATCAATCTGCTACTGTTTATGATTCTTTTTATTGTTTTTTACTATACTAGAACAGTTCTTCAAAACTACTTAGTGTACGTACTACGTTCTATACTCAGAAGTTCTATATAGTACTAGTGTATAATTTTTGAGAAATTTCAATGGGGATCCTTTTTAATATGTATATATGTGATACAATTTATTCATGGTTCCTACAAAAATGTAACCGATTGTAAATACATATGAAAAAAAATATATATCTCGCACGTAGTATAAACTCAGTAATTTTCTTTGCCTATTAGTTGTTACCGATTTTTTAATTTTTAATTAATTTTGTTTTTTAATGTTTCTTTTTTATATTCCTGTTCTTTAAGGTCTATTCCTGTTCTTAACTCATTAGAATACAACGTCACATGAACTGATAAAAGCAAAAATAAATGTTATTTTGCTCGTATTTTACTACTCTTTTTAAAATATAAATGTTTCGTTACATGAATTGCAAACTAAATGAAAAGATCAAGCCCACTAAGCAGCAATAAAAAAATTAAAGTTTTTATTTTTTTACGGGTTTTAATTTGGTGGTGTTAGATTTTTTAGATATAAAACAATTATTGATTTACTGGAATAGTAATGATTAAGGAATACTAAAGACACCAAGAATTCTCGAAAAATATATTTTTTTTTTGACTATATATTTAACAACATTAAAAAACAAAAGGCATCAGAAGTCATTTACTTAAAAAATACATTATAGTAAAAGGTTAAATATTAGGTATCCTAAATTACACAACATTATAATATAATTAGATAATTATTAAAATACTGTAAAAATAATTTGTTTGTTTTAAGTCATAAACAAATCGTACAAAAAAGATCATGTGCAGAACTGAACAAGACAAAATTTTTGTTAATTTAATTTGGTTTAATATTACTAACAATACCGACCTGCGTGGCGCGAGTGGTAGCATCTCGGCCTTTCATCCGGAGGTCCCGGGTTCGAATCCCGGTCAGGGATGGCATTGTCATACTAAAAAAATTGCCATTCATCTCATCCTCTGAAGCAATACCTAACGGTGGTCCCGGAGATAAAAAAAAAAGAAGACTAACAATAGATACCGCAGATAAAGAAACATCAACATACTAAGTAGCAGCGCCATAACGAACCATGATTCTAACTTGTAACTTGCTCCGTTCAAATTTTTTCTACTTTAAATTGAGCGTAACTCAAGAACGATCAAAACCTTGATCAATCTTTTTTGAACAACAATACTTTTGTATAATTTTAATTTCAATGAAACTGATCAACTAATTTTGAAGATTTTTGAGACACAAACTTTTTACATAGGCCATATGTGTATATATATATATATATAGAGAGAGAGAGAGAGAGAGAGAGAGAGACCAGGATGTGAAGATCTGTAAATGGATCAGAGAACAAACGAAGGTACTTGATATCATCATGAAAGTTAAAGAATTACAATTGGCGGTGGGCAGGCCATGTAGCAAGAAGAACTAATTTTAAATGAACAAAATTGGCACTTAAATGGATACTAATAGATGTTAAACGTCCACGAAAAAAAAAGCAGTGGACCGAATTAGCAGAAAATCGCAAGAGACCGTACTAGCAGGAAACGTACCGAAGAGGCCTTTATCCTGCAGTGGATCGACAACAGCTGAAATTATAATAATAGTTATATATATATATATATACTGGTACCTGGGTATATAAAAAACGCCAATTTAATTGAACGGTATTTTCAACTTCATCGTCGTACTTTTCATATCTCAAAACGTAAAGAGAATTAATTTTAACTCTCCCCCGTACTAAAACTAAGCCACCGAAAGTAATACCGTATTTTTTTCGAAAAGTCAGTAAAAACAATTTAACAAATTACAATAATTAACGAAAAAATAATTACATAATTAATGTGTACGAACTAATAAAAAGATTGCTTTTAATCAATCACGCCTCGAAATCACGTATATGCTGTCCGCACTGCAGGTTGTTATTAAAAAGGATTTGACAGTGAAAGACTATGAGGTAGGCTATCGGTCTTTAAAATTAAAACCTTTATAGTTTACAGATGAGATAACCTTTTTGCTTCTAATTTCTATCATTCTTTTTATTATACACTGTTAATAACTATAATTATACATGATTAACAGTTTTCAACATTTAATTACAATTAAGATAGTAGTGGATTGGAACTAATCTATTTATTTGTAAGATTTTTTTTACAGTTTTTTCAATTAAACAAAACTGATTAATATTTTAAATTGCTGATTAAAGTTATAAGTTACCTGACAAGAATAAATCAACTTTTATAATTGAATAACCGTTAACAAGATTACAAGCATTCTTTATTAGGCTCAGACAGGGGAGCGAATAGGTTTTATTTTGCTGAATCAAATATACCGAGTTAAATAATCTGATTGTAGTCAGCCCTTTAATTCATTACAATCACTATGAAACAGATTTGTGAAAATAATTTAAAATAAATATTTATCTATCGCTTTCTGTTTTGATATGTAATAAAACATTACTTCTACTCAAAAATATAACGTAAAATTAATTTTCTTTTAACTCTCCTGCTGTAAGAGAACTTTCGTAGTTTCATTCCACTTACAAGTCCATTACTGATCGATCGACTATATTGGTTGAACAAGACTGATTGATGTACAGTATTTGGGTGTTCATGCAAATTGATGTACTGAAGAAATTTATCTCTACAATTATTTTTCCTGTTAAATCGAAAGTTATTTCGTCACGCCTCTAAAAGGTGTTATCTATCAGATTTTGCAACTATAACACTTGAATGATACTTTTGTAGTTTTCAACGTCCTTCGGGAGCACACGAAGTTGTTTACTGTTGATTTTAGCACACTATAGTCGGTTTTGAACACCACAGATTATAATAACTCGTAGAGTTTTGTTATATCAGAGATTACGTACACAATTATCAGTGTAGGTTTAATTTTTACCATTTAATTGACATATCTACGCAGATCTCTTCCATGTGTAAATGCTCATACCGATTTGAGAGTGGCAAGCCACCCCTAAGGGCTAGATTGTGACTCTTTGGTGCGCAATAATGGTATTACCTGCCACATTAAAAATGGTATTCCGCATTAAAATCCGTAATGTCACTTTCATTTTCTACTCCTGAGAAGTTAAACATATTATCGATAATGCCGTCTCTAATTAACTTACGCCGTGCCGATTTCCGAGGATTCCAACACTTTAGAGATCAAATTTTTCTATTACGTTGCAAGTAAATGTTTATACGTGACAATAGGTTGCTGTTTACATGTGATTATTCGCCGTTGCTTGAAGGAACAGATTGCAACGCGACAAAGAAAAAAAAAAGGTTATGTCGCTTATTCAAAAACGATTCCGATTAAATGTATTATTTCTTTAAATAATACTAGGATAATAATAAACGAAATTATATAGTCTACAATATAATACACCTGGTAATAAATCAATAAATTATTTCACAAAGATAAATTTTTGATTAGAACTCACTAAACACTTCTTTCTCGCGTATAAACTGCTGGAACACTCCGTATTTCGTGAAGAATCTGAGATTTATGAGTATCTGAGGATCCCGTTTGTTTGTGAAGAGATTGGACGTCTCAGCACAAAGCATTTATATGTTGACTTAATAACTCTTATATTAAAAATCTTGCGTAAAATTTTTTTAACAATAGCAAGGATCTCAGACGGCTCAAAAGGCTTCACATATTGGACATAGGGTTCGGATCCTGATGGTGGAGATAAGCCTCCGAAGTTAAATGACTGTGAGGTTACGGAACAATTTGGGAAAATGGTATGCGTCCCAGTATGTTTATACTGAGTTAATTATGATGATTATATGTTTGCGGCTTACTATAACTTAGATTATTTGCTTCAAATTTCTGGACTCTACATACATATGATTGATTATTTATGCGTTATGGTTTTAATTATTTGGATAATTTGTTGATTACTAATGGACTTTGCATTTATTTAGTTTTTCAAATTAAACTATTAGAATTATCTATGTATTGCTAATTTGATTTGTTTTACAGGAATATCACTGGTTGCTCCACTTTCCCGTAATATTTGACATAATATTTACTTATCGTTTCTATAAGGCAAACTGATTGCAAATAAAGAATTACACAAAAAAAGATTGAAAGTATTACTGTAATTTATTTTTTTAATTTTATTTTGTTAAACAATTGTTAGTATACCAAATTGTGGTAATTCTTGTTTAAAGTTTTCTTTAAAGATTTAAGAAATCGGTTTTGTGAACATATACACGTACATTTAGTTAAAAAAAATGACACATAAACTTCATTCTTTTACACTTATATTACAAAAGCATATTTTATTATTATAATAAAAGCGAAACGAAGGAAAATATTTATATTAAGAAATATAAAAAATGAAGAATCATAATATCAACGGAAGGAAACAACTCTAAAGTTATAAAAGAGTAAGAAAAAGCAAAATATTTTTGTGCTTAGGAACCGAAGAGATTTCTAACAGCAAAGCGATAAAAAAATGAAATAAAAAAGAAAATCGTTGTAAAGGTAACGAAGCGTTGCAATAAAAATATATCTTAATTTAATACGAATACATTATTGTAATTTTCCTTTTATTTTTATTAAAGTAAAATATTTTCATTACAATCATACAACAAGATATGAAAACAATATTATTTGATTGGTTACAAGTACTTTCACGCACTTCATTTGTATTTCCCGATTAGGCTTTTATTTATCAACTAGCGTACTCCGTCACGACATCGCCCACAATATTGATGTAGCTTTACTCGCAATGCTTTTTACTGCAACATTCGTCTTCCTCTAAAGATTTTATAATCTGTATTTATCATTAAAACATTACCTAATGTTAATATCTGACGATACAATGTTGTTTTTAACAATTAATTTTTCCACAAAGTTTTTTCGTTTTCAAGATGTTATTAAAATTCATTAGCTTCCATACGCTACGTATATATGTATTAAAATTCTGTTTTCATATTAAATTTCATTCATTTTTTTACCGACTAAACTAATTTTTCATATCTTATTAATTTCAATAAGATGTTTATAGTTTATAATTAAATTGAAACTAGCTTCTAAATTCTCTTTTAGTTTATTTTCAGATAAATTTACATAGTCTAACTTAATTTCAAAGATGAGCAGTTAGTGTAATTTACTTCAATTTACTAGCTAATGACGTCTTTAGTATTTTTTTATTTTTTATTTTTTTAATAATTATCCTCACAAAAAAGGTTTATAAGAGAAAATTTATAAGAGGTAATAAGAGATGTCAGTAAAAAATGGACATAGATTCGGCTTTTAAACATTAATAAAAAACAGCTATTAAAATTTGAATATTTCATAATAAAAAAACTCTGTCAGAAGGTAATTTTTTTTTTATAAACAGATTTTATTTTAGCAATTTTATAAGAAATTATATTCTAAGTAGAATCTTTGAATTAGCTAGATGAAAGATAAAGGTTAATCCGGCTAAGTCTGTGCATTTTACGTTCGCGATGAGGAGGGGTGACTGCCCGTGAGTTCAACTTAATGGCGGTTTCATCCTGCATGCTAACAAAGTGCGATACCTAGGACTGTATGGATCGCCGTCTGACGGAGAGAAGTCATGTTTGGGAGCAATGGACACAGCTTATCATTTTTTTTTTTTTTGTTATTGATGTTGCGGAGAAATACCATTTATGTAGTACCCCCCATACAATTGGGGGAGTGTCGGACTCGCACGGGTTCGGCTAGATGTTGCTAAGAGCCTACGGGTTTCCGCCATTACCGACTAAAATTTCTACTTCATCGGTCCTCACCACCCGGGTCCGGTTTTGCTTATCATTAAGTTCGCCAAGATGCACTGGTTGCTAGGCAGGGTGTCACAAATATCATCATCTAACAAGCAATTTCTGTATTCTGCGGTCCTGAATTCGATTTCGACCTACGGAATCGTACTGAGAGGTACAAGTGAGAGTAATATTGAAGTAGTACAATGATTCCAGAAATAATATCTGGGATTGCCAACCGTTCTAGAGGAGATAAACACTGAATCTTTAATCCGTCAAAGTTTATTATCGACGGCAGCCGTCCAGCCACTTAAATTTATTTTTATCTATTTTCACCTCAAAGAGAAGCTTACTCTGTATGTTTGATAGCATTTATTCGTTATTTATTGTTATTAATTCCCGGAGGCTAAACAGAAAAAGAAAGAAGAAAATGTTTTAGTAGTTGTCGGGGTGCGTCTACCCATTTTCCAGGATTAAAATGTCAATTACTCGGACCTTCATATCTCAAACATTTTGCGATTTAAAAGTGATTACAAATCTAACAGAAAAATAATTATTAAAATACTGAAAAAAATATCGTTTGTGGAACCAAGACTCAAATTTAAGCAAGTACGTGTTTATAACGAAGGTGTAATTTCACAGCCGATTGTATGTAATGACGTAATGCGCTAGCATTTCACTTAATTACTTTTTATCTTCCTCATTCATAGATTTGTAGCGTATGAAAATACCAAATCTTGTTGGCATTGAAACCAGAACTTTCCATTGACTCTATCACTCTTTCCGTCGTATGTGTTTCCTCAGGTTCATTTAGAAAATATTATTCTGTTTTATATTTGCGCTAGGTGTAGGCCGACATTTTTTCATTATATTTCATTCATATACTAATTATTAACTCGTAACAAAATTAAAATTAATTAGCCAATCCGTTAATTTAAATTCTAATCGTTTCCTGGACTGTTCCTTTTTTTCTGCATTTACACCCTCAGGCTGTTCTTCATAAAAATATAGATTATAGGAAAGTAATTTGGAAGTCATAAAATTATTATTGGCATTTTACTGAAAATGAATTAAACTTGCAAAATTAATGGTTGACTCCACCAGTAGAATTTTATGGGGCCTGATGCATATAATTCTTTTTGGCATCTTATAAAATTATCTTTTATAATTTTTTTATTATTTTAATTTCTTAGAAATTAAAAAAATAATAAATTGTACTTAAGTTGTATTATACTTTATTGTTATATTTATCGGAGATATGATTAGGCATAAATGTGTCTCAGGGTTGAACAATGAGCAGCGCCCTTGCAAAGTTAGATACGGTAACTAATTGTACTACATTTTATCTTGAGTGAAAAATAATTACTGTATCTTTTATATCATACCTAGCCTGAAAACGCATGCGCAGGTAAGGAGAACTTCAAAACTTTTTATTTCCTTGTACAAAGTAAAAGAAGTACTGTTATCACAAAAAATTTCGGTTTTCCGAATTCAAGGGAAATATCCATCTTAACCATCCCTGAATCCATTTTCACTAGTTCCGGCATGACGTCTGCTCGTACGTATCTGCGTATGTATGTATACGTAAAACTCAAAAAGGATTAAACTTAGAATGATGAACTTTTGGATTTAGAACTATAGTAATATCTAGTTGGGCACCTCCCCTTTTGATTGCAATCGACTGGACCAAAACTGTCCAAAATAGCTTAAACTCCAAAAAATTTGGATTCTGGACATTTTCTTGTCCAAACATCTCAAACCTGCATCTCAAACCTCAAACATCAAACCTCAAACATCTCAAACCATTTATCACCTGCAGTAATAAGCCCTCGTTGAGAGCTTCTCAACGATATATCATAGGTGGAACTTAATTTCATTTTCTTTCTTTCATTGGTTCTAAAGTTACAGCCAAATAAAATTTTAATTAATAAAATATTTGGATTTTAAAAGAGGAAGGCACATCGGTTCGAATCCGATTCCATTTCATAATTAATTTTTTTTTTTTTTTTTAATTAAATTTATTGATTTATCAATAATTATTAACCTCTGATTGTAGAAAAAAATTACATTAAATAATAATTCAATAATAACAATAAAAAAATATATTAGAAAATCAGAAGTTATTAGCGAAATAAAAACTTATCTACTTTTCATTTAAAAAAAATATATTATAATTTAGTAGGCGTACACGGAAGTCATATGGTGTCCACATTAGATTTTTTTTTTTATGAAACTTCCATGTTGTCAAAATTAATAGTTACTTACGAGTGATTTATCAGTCATAAAATTAACGTTTAAAATTTATGTTTTAAATACTGGTCTCGTTCGTAACGTGTGTTTTATTTCTATCAGCCAATAATTATTTACTTTCAGAAATAGGCATTTAAAATTTAAAATAAAAGAATTAAATTGACGTAAAAACGATATTTATTCTTATATTTTTAAAATTAAAGGCGTTTAAAATTTAAATACCCAATTTAAAGAAACAGAAATTATAGATTCTTGATTCAGAAAATTGTACTTCAATTATTCTCTTAGGTACAAATAATAATTAAGATAGTAATTTTTTAAAAATCTTTATAATTTTTTTTAATCTTTTTATTTTTAACAGGCTGATTTTTTTTGTTTTCAGTCATTTGACTGGTTTGATGCAGCTCTCTAAGATTCCCTATCTATTGCCAGTCGTTGCATTTCGGTATACCCCCTACATCCTACATCCTTAACAATTTGTTTTACATATTCCAAACATTGCCTGCCTGCACAATTTTTCCCTTCTACATGTCCCTTCAATATTAAACCGACTATTCCTGGATGCCTTTATAGGTGGCCTTTAAGTCTGTCTTTTCTTTTAATTATATTTCTCCAAATGCTTCTTTCTTCATTGATTTGCCGCAACACCTCTTCATTTATCACTTTATCCACCAATCTGATTTTTGACATTCTCCTATAGCACCGCATTTCAAAAGCTTCTAATATTTTCTTCTCAGGTATTCCGATCATCCAAGTTTCACTTCCATATAAAGCTACGCTCCAAATATATACTTTCAAAAATATTTTCCTGACATTTAAATTAATTTTTGATATAAGTAAATTATATTTCTGACTAAAGGCTAGTTTCGCCTTTACTATTCGGCATTTTATATTGCCACTGCTTTGTCCATTTTTTTAATAATTCTACTTCCCAAATATATATGTATATTTATGTATATGTATATTTGTCTTCTTTAATCTTACTTCTCCTATTAATCTGAAAGCTAAAACTGCTTCCCTTTTCCCTACACTTTTCCTGAAACCAAATTGGTCTTCTCCTTACACTTCTTCCACTCTCCTCTCAATTCTTCTGTACAGAATTCTAGTTAAGATTTTTTATGCTTGACTAGTTAAGCTAATTGTTCTGTATTCTTCACATTTATCTGCTCTTGCTTTCTTTGGTATCATGATAATAACACAATAATACTCTTTTTGAAGTCTGACAGAACTTTGTCTTTCACTTCCTCACCTGCACTGAACAGGAATTCTGCACGTATTTCATTTATTCCAGGAGCCTTTCTACCATTCAAATCGTTTAATGTTTTCTTAAATTCAGATCTCAGTATTGTTTCTCTCCTTTCATCCTCTTCAAGTTCCTCTTCTTCCTTTGTAATTCATTTTGTCATTTTCTAATTAATTTCCTCTGTTTTACTTTTCAGTATATTCCACCCACCTGTTGATCTTTTCTTTCATATAATTAATCGGTGTACCATCTTTGTTTAACACATTATTAGATTTTAATTTATGTACAAAAAAATGTTTCTTAACTTTTCTGTATGCTACTTCTATTTTACCAATGATCATTTCTCTTTCCAGTTCTGAACATTTTTCTTTAATCCACTCTTCTTTCACTAGTTTGCACTTCCTGTTTATAGTATTTCTTAGTTGTCGATAGTTCCTTTTACTTTGTTCAATACATTGTTATACTTTCTACATTCATCCATCAGCTCTAATATATCCTTTGATATTCAACGTTTTCTACCAGTTCTTTTAGTTCCACCTAAGTTCACTTCTGCTGATTTAAAAATTTCCTTTTTAACATTCTTCCATTCTTCTTCTACATTTTCTACCTTATCTTTTTTACTCGGACCTCTTGCAATCCTCCTTCTCAAAAATCTTCTTTACTTCCTCTTCCTCAAGCTTCTCTAAATTCCACCGATTCATCTGACACCTTTTCTCCAGGTTTTTAAACCTCAATCTACATTTCATTATCACTAAATTATAGTCGCTATCAATGTCAGCAGTCGACAAGTTGATTTCTAAATCTTTGCTTAACCATGATAAAATTTATCTGATACCTTACAGTATCACTTGGTTTTTTCCATGTGTATATTGTTCTATTATGATTTTTAAACTGGGTGTTGGCAGTTACAAAATTATACTTCATGCAATGGGCTGATAAAATGCATTTATTTGAAATAAAAAATGTTGTCTCAGTTAACTGTTGAAAAATGGCTACCGAACGAGTCATTTATTCGTAATATAAACTTATGTATCATCAAATAACAAGAGTTGAAACCGAAACACAAAATTTGAGTTTAATAATATTAACGCATTTGTCAGAGTGTTGACAGTAGGAAATGCCCCCCTCGACATATATGCAAAAAAAGAAAAAAAATTAATGGGGTAAACCACTTTAAATATTTTTAGGTATCATGTCAAAATGATTAAACGATAAGATAATTTCACTCGCGGTTATTATTGTTTAACTTGCAGTAAATAGCTTACGTTTAGCTTATGTTTTTTTGAGAAAATTATTACAATACGTAAAAATAGATACACACAGATATAAAATGCTTCAAATGCAATAGAGATGTTTATTTTATATATATGTATTTGAAAAGAAAAGATACTGATTTTAAAAAGTAATTAAATATTAAAATCTTTTGTTTAAGTATTTTTTAAAATTATGATTATAATTTATTTTAAACAGTTTATGCACAAGTCTTAGACCTCTGCCTATCATGATGAATCATAACTGGATGAGAATTTGTTTGTAGTAGTGATAATACATCATTAGAATCAATGTAGCTGTTCTTTTGAATGTTTTGATTGTGGCCTTTAGTCTTCATAAGGATTACGTTTATTGTTACTATCAGTACTATTATTATTTGTACCTTTAATGATATTTTGATAATCAGGATTCTGTTCTTCTTGTAAGGTGCATTTAAATTTATATTAATGTTAAGATTTGTTGGCATCCGTAGGTTTTTTTGTAAAATCAAGTCGTTTAGGGGTTATAAAAGACTTCCCTTTTCAGATATCGTATATATTTGTGCTTTGACTGAGAAATATTCTCGTGAGATAACTTACGTGATCTATTTTAATAAATACTGTTACCTCATTGCGACAGATAGTTATGATTAACATTGATATTTGAAAGATCTTGTTTATTCTTAGAATATTGCGAATATAGTTTACTATTATTGTAATTTTTTTTTTTTTACCGATACTCTAGGTTGTGGTCTCTCAGTAACAAAATGTATTTTGAATTTTGATCTTTGTTGTCTCATCTGGATTTGTTGATGACCAGAATAGCATGAATTATGTTCTTTTAACTTTCCTTCAATAATGTTTTTCTTCATTACATTGCCAACACATGATATGAATGAATGAACTCTACCAGTTTTCCCTTGTGACTGATTTTTAGATAAACAATACGTTTTATTTTCAGAGTTATTACTTTCTAATTTAAAATCAATAAATTTGTTCATTTTGATGAGTATATTGTGTTTCTTAGCACAGATCTTATAACGATTTTTTGAATAATATTGGTTAGTGGAATGGCCTTTACGCAGACAATTAGAACAATTATTTTCCAAAAAAAAGGCTTTATGATCATTGATGTGCAAGTTTAAAAACTGCTATAAATAATGATTTGAGTTACAGAACGAACATTGATTACAGTTAAATTTAGCATAATAACTAAATGTTCTAAAATGTTCTTTATGATTTGAATTAAAGTGTTTGGTTAAAGGTTTGGTTGTATTTTTATAACAATCAATCTTTGGTTTCATTTTCTGTATCTATTTGCTTGTTTGAAGTTTTTTATGCCTTCTAGATCCGTCTCAAATTTACGTTCTTTCAGGTTGTTCGTCACCTCTGGAAACAACCGGAAACCGCTATATATCTGGATTATGGAGCAGATAAGGAATCGTTATAATTTTTTTTTTAATCAAAAATTCACAAACTCTGAGTGTCATAGAGGTGCTCATTATTCAGATGCAAAAGAAGTTCTTAAATTTTTTCCAAAACGTTTATTTTTTTAAGTTAGTCAACATTATTTACATCATATCGATGAACTGGATAGCATTTACAAGCATCTCTGTAGTTACGTTATATGGGTAAACGAATACTTCATCAATAAAAAAGATGATTATTAAGACTACTCGCGTTGGGCAAAGCTTTCGCTTTTATGGGAGATGTTTTTACGCTCTCGCCACATCCAAGAACTCGGTATGCCAACGAAAACATTTTGCACATTACACACACTTCATATAGTGTTTATATCAATATTTCATAGGTTTCAGAGGCTAATTTTTTTTAATCAGACACAAAACTGAAATGCAAAACGGTAATCGATACGTTTTTCTACGGTATGCGATTACCCAACACACTTTACGCGATTGATCACAGACTTCAATGTGTACAGCAATCGACTTGTAATACATGGGAAATAGAAATATATACGTGTACTTCTATGGAAGTACAATTTTACACACCTATTTATATGCAGGGAGGACTATTACTTTACGGGCTTTAAATTTCCCAGCAAAAATCAGTCTCATTACTTTTTGAACTGCCCTCGAAACAGTATCCATTGTTAACCTTTAATTAAAATTTAAATAGATATTAATGATAATTTTAATCCGTTTAGAATATAGAAATACTTTTCTTTTACAATTAATTGACCAATTTAGACTAGACTCAAAGCTTTTTGTTGAAATACATTAGATATTTGATGAACATGAAATCTAGGCCTTCCAATTTAATGGATATATTAAATATTCAACACTTAATCCTTGAAAAATTGATTAAAAGAAAAAATGTAAACTTTTATTTTTAGGTGTAATTTTACTTGGAACAATTTTAAAAAAATAAGTTTATAAGGACACTATAAATTAATTGATTAATTAAATGCTCTGTTAATAAAAAAATAATAATAATAAATTGATTACCAATTGGCGTTCGGTTGACATATTGTCCACAGACTCCATCGTTTCCAACGGTGGATAATACGTTACAACCACTACCGTGTTCGCGCGAACCACTTGTGTCATGCGAACATGGTGGTGGTATTGACGTACACCAAAAGAATAATTTTACAAATAAGTAAACTTAACCAAAGAAAGGCAAACAGAACTCACAAAAGTCCCAGCTATCATCCGCTATAAGGTAGGCTTGAATTTTTTATTTTAATAAAAAACTGTTTTAAATCATTTATCAATTAATCTGAATACAATTACATAAAAGAAATTAAAAATAGTATAATACCAATTCAAAAATATTTATTTGGATGGATTGAAATCATCTAACTTTAAATATGGATAAAACCGCTGCAATGTTTTTCTCAGATATAAATAACGTAGCTTATTGCAAAGATAAAAGACATGTTAATTTATTATTAGTTTTTTGCTAAAAGCGAAATTTGTTAAAATAATAACAAATTGATGTTACAATATATGATGTCATTATATTGCTGATGTCATACATATTGATGTGACAGTAATGACGAATACTTTTAGGATGATCAAATTGATTCATTTGTAACAAAACTGTAGTGTTTTCCTTTTGTAGTGCCTTAATAAAACTCTAAGCTTGATATCATTATTAAATATTTACTGGACGGTCAGGGCGATCAAAGCGACAGTCTAGCCTGGAACTCCCTGTTATATTTATTTTCTCATGATTGTGAGAAAAGTAATGATGAATAACAATTAAAAAAAGAAAAACTCTCTTTCCTCCAATGTTTCCTTTGTTCTTTTGATGTAAAAGTTCTGATATATCCCCCTAAGGGAGTTAGTGTTTCGATCTATGATATAAAACCATCCCTAAAACTCCGCAATAAAATCAAAAAATACGCCCCCCCACCACACACACACATACACACACGCATACACACAAACAAACACACACACACACACACACACACACACACACACACACACACAGAGAGAGAGAGAGAGAGAGAGAGAGAGAGAGAGAGAGAGAGAGAGAGAGAGAGAGAGAGAGAGAGAGAGAGAGAGACATACATACTTATACATGCACACATTCACTCACGCACGCACACACACACACACACACACACACACACACACACACACACATATATATATATATATATATATATATATATATATATATACACACACACACTATTTTTTTGATATTTAATTGAGGAAAATTATTTTCCTCAAACTTGCTTTTGTAAGTTATGATATAAGAAATATTTATTGGTTAATCGGCTAATTTATTAAATTGATAACAATTTGGAATGTTTGAATGTTTCTCTATACGTCTGTTTTATAAAATTAATAACATTTAACCTTCTTGTTAAAAGATTAGTTTTTGTTTTTTTTATTTGATTAAATAAAAAGGATTCTTAATAATGGCTACACTCAGATATCAACATGACCATTTATTGATTGCGATAAATTTTCTGGTCAAAACATTAGCTAGAGTATTATTTTTTACCTGTGTCAGCCTGCCAAGTTAGAAAATGACACTTGCTAAAACTACAATGAAACAATAATTCTACATGAAAGTTATTACTCAATTCAAAACTTTATTTAAGATAAATTTTATAGTTTTCTCAATGAAGATTCGAATAAAGATAATATAACATCTTTTTCTTACATTTCCAAAGATATGTATTAGTAAGGGAGCTCTTTTCTTACCTGATCATATGGTCATTTGAAATCTACAGACCTCAAAAATATCCAAATATTAAATTTTGCCTAGACTAAAATTAGAGTAATATGTAATTACATCCAATTATGATAAAGTATAAAATTAATTAAATGTTTTTTTTTTAGTGTATCTTTATGTTCAGATGAAGTTTCTGATTTATCAGTTTATATATGTCGTAGAAGAGACATACAATTTTTCCCGGAGAATCAGAATAATAGTAATAGTATAATAAAATCTATTATACTAAAGGGTATAAAACCTATGATTTAAATTCAAAATGAATTAAAATCGTTCGGTTGTGATTTAGATACTAAAATACCGTAATCATATTAATAGTATTAAAGCGGATTAAAAAAGAGAAAATTTATAATTTATTTTTCCCAGAATCATTTTCTTCTTTTTTGTAAATACAAGTTATTAGCAAACTATACTTTTGGCGGTTTGATCAGAACAGAAAATTTTGGGTTAGGGAAGTAAAATCAGTAAATGGAAGACCCTTAACTTCATGTAAAAAGTTTAAACCAAGTCGACAAAAGGTTCAAAGAGTGGTCAATAAGCACGTTCAAAACAGATCCACAGACCAATAATTTTTTTTTTGTTATAGTTTTTTTTTAATCAGAATTCAGAAAAATCAAAAGATCCATTGATATCAGTAAACTGAATTTCATTGGATCATAATGAATAATTAAATATTCTAATTTAACGGTTGAAATTAAGAAAACAGAAAGGTTATAAAAATAATCTATTTGACAAAATAAAGAAATATTTTTATGTATTTGATACAGCCTTATTATTATGGTTATTATTATTACTAGTATTATTATTATTATTATTATTATTATTATTATTTTTAATTTATTAAATGTAATTGAGACGTTGAAATGTTAATATGTTACCTGATTAAACTTATCCAGACTATTAGACTGAAATACTTGAATATTCTCCTTCTAAGTTAGACTAATAAACTTGTAAATTAACTTGCAAGTTGATACGCACAACAAAATTTTCAACTAATTTTTGTTAAAAAATATTTAAATTAGTGAAAAGTTTCCGGTTATTTATTCATCTATATTTTTAGTACATAAGTTACAAAAAAAAGCTATTAAAATTTATGCATTTATTAAAATTCCTAGACTCTTAATGAATATACTTAAAACTTTTAATTAATTGTTATAAAATTTACTTTTACGTTTGAAAAAATTACAATAATTTGTTTTGTTTTTTATTGATTTACTAAAAAAAACAAAAAAAAAACACGAAAATAATCTTAATGTATCCTTTTAAAAAATGTTATAAGCAGTATAATGAAATTAAGTAGATGTAATAACCTGACCATAAGGAAAAATTGTGAATCTAAAACATTATTATGAGATAAAGACATATTATTTAATACAAAGACTAAAATGACAAAACTAAATAATGCGATTGTAACAATCGAACGGAGTAAAAGGTAGAAGAGAGTAGTAGAAGGTTTAAAGTAAGGGAACGTGAAAGAAGAATCAGATGACGAATAATCTATAACAATAAGCTACAATAATATAAAGTAAAAAAAATGACTTTCACGAAACTTAAAAAAATGGTACATATTCCTACAAAATAACAGCGTCCATCTCTATCAGATCACAGAACTATTTTTATGTAGCGTAAAATTATACTTCATTGATTGAAAAAGGCTTATGTTTCCATTTTTATCTTTAATATATTACCGACTTATATCTTTCCATCAATTTATCTTATTTAATAGAATAAAAGATTTATTTTACAAAAACAAATTTACTCTATCGATGAGTTTCTAAATAATATTAATTATTCTTTTCTTTTTTTTTTTTAAATGGCACCGATATCAAAATGTGCTTAAAATTAAGAAATAATTTCATCCAAATACTTAATTAATTCACACCAAATAATTAATTAATTTACACCAGTAAATGCAAAGTTTCAAGCTACTGAAGGAATTGGAAATGTAGAAAGATGTATGCTACCTTTAATTTTAAGTTGGGCTGTAATAGAGAAACAACTGCAAGGTACAACATGGCGCACGTATGATCCAGCGTTTGTTTTGGCAATAATTGTCTAGGTTAATAAATATTAATGTGTTTTATGTTGGCAGAAGTGACGGCAGTTCATGATTATTAGTTTCTTCTCTTTCCGAGTGTGCTGTTTGTACAGAATGATTCAAAGAAACGGGAAATTAAAAAAATTAAATAACGTTAATGAAAAAGTTTTTTTAGAAAATGAATTTTATTTCACGTAATAGTACAAATGTTGCCATTTTAGGATACATACATATTAGTTTATTTTTTAAAGATGAGATCTTGCAGGTGACCTCTTTTACGTAAACACTCACGAAGTCTCTTCGTTAAAATGTTCATGGTTTGACGTAACATCTCAACTGGAATTTCCCCAATTGCTTCTCGGATCTTTACCTTCAGTTCTTCGGTTGTAGCAGGTCTACTGTGGAACACTTTGCTTTTAAGATGACACCACAAAAAGTAATCGCAAGCTGAGAGATCAAGCGATCTGGGAGGCCATCTAATGTCACCATTTCTGAAATGACACGTTGTCCAAACAATCGGCGTACAGCTGCCATCGATATTCGTGCAGTATGTGACGTTGCTCCGTCTTGTTGAAACCAGGCTGTGTTCAGAATCGGTGGAAATCTCTTTTGTTGTTCCACAACAAAGGTTTCAAGCACGGCTACGTAACCAGCTGACGTCACTGTAATCGCAAGACCGTTGTCATTCTCAAAAAAATAAGGGCCTATAACACCGTAAGATGACATAGCACACCACACGGTCACTTTATGGCTACACGGACGTTGGTGTAGCTGCGTAGGACTTTCTTGTGCCCAGTATCTGAAATTTTGCTCGTTAACAAATCCACTCAAGTGGAAATGTGCTTCATCTGACATCCACAGTTCGTGAACAAACTCTTCGTTATCATTTATCTTCTGAAGCATTACATTACAGAATTGTGCTCGCACAACTGCATCGTTCGGTTTCAGTTCCTGAACGATCTGCAACTTGTACGGATAGTATTGCAAGTCCTTCACTAACATTCTTCTAACACTTGAACTATGCAATTGTAAAGATGCTGAGAGACGACGGATTGACCGATGTGTACTTCGTGTAACACTATCTTGTAAAGCTTGAACATTCTGTGGTGTACGGACGGTTCGCTCACGGCCTGGAGGTTTCTTTTTCATTGGCGAACCGGTTTCCTCAAAATTAGATATCCGTGTTTTAATTGCATGTACTGATGGAACACGGTCGCGCGGTCCCAGATTAAAATGACGGCGAAATTCTCTACGCGCTCCCCCCACACTGTCATTGTTTTTGTAAAACGCTTTGATAGCAAATGCACGTTGCGCACCCCTCCAAGGATCCATGACAACTAAATGGCAGGTTAGGTTAGAGAGGCTGGCACCACTTATCAAGTGGTACCAATCGGCCACGGCTACCAACACAACTTTTAAAATTTCCCGTTTCTTTGAATCACTCTGTATATCGTACCAAGATGGCTGACTGTTGAGCAGCGTATAAAGACTGTTGTTGTTTAACGAAAAGTGCTTACACAAAGACGGTGTCGTGATCATTTTCAAACTCGGTGGTCACCCTCATTTAAAACAATACGTAGACTTTAAGAAAAATTTAACAGTGATTGTTCAATGTTTGACAGTAAGCGCGAACGACCTGCCGATATTCGTTCTCCACAGAATGTTGAAGCTATCAGAGCAACGTTGCTGAAGAACCCGAGCAAATCAACACGAAAAGCAGCAGCACAACTTGAGATTTCTAAGCGATCTGTGCAGCAAAATTTAACAACGGATTTGCATTTGTATCCGTACAAAATAACAGTGTTGCCTAAATTAACGGTTGACAACAAACATCAAAGAAAGGCATTCGCTGAACGGGCTGTGAACCGAGATGTATCGTTTGAACAATGTTTGGTTTTCCGATGAGGCAGTTTTTCACCTAAACGTGGTAGTTAATAAACAAAATGTGCGTTTTTGAGCTTCCAAAAATCTGCACGTGGTTCATGAAAAGGTGTATCACACTTCATGAATTACGATGGAAAAAATATTAATTTTATAAGTTAAATATTATTATAAAAATATAATATTTAGGAAAATATTTTCCCTAAATATCCTTGTACAGTGATAGAACTGTGAGTGCTGATCTTCGAGATGTACAATGAGATAACCGATGATAATGTATCGTCGAGTTAACAACATAGAAGTTCGTGTTGAAGAAGTTCCTAGATATGATGGTGGTCATATTGAACATGTGATAAACAGAACATAATCTCCAGGTATATAGTAAACATTTTGTATTTTACTTTGTATGCGATTCAAATAAATATTCTTTAATAAAACCAAATGTTGGATAATTTCGTGCGCCATCCTGTAAATACTGTAGTAGATTTGGGGAAAAAATGATTTGCCAAACGACAAGTTTATGTTCCTCTAAGTCGAGTCAAAAGCTTAGAATAGCTCACACGACAAAAAAGTACTTGCTGACACAGAAAGATTGAGAAACCTTGCACATGATTAAAAAATGTACTGGACTTCGTTTGAGGCGTCGTAATATTGATTCGTAATAACATATCAAGAGTGTTACGAGTATTAAGCAGAAATTTAGATGTCTGATCTTGCGAGAGACCAAAAAATACTATATAATATGATGCACATTATAGAATTATAAGGTTTCCACTGACCCTACCGATGGTGTATATTATATATAATATATATTGGATTAGAAAGGTTTAAGATGACATATCTAGATTTTTGATGACTTTATTAACGGTGCTATATTTCTTATGCAGATACTTGATCTAGAGTAGACCATATAACTTCATCTAACGCGATGCATACATATAGAATATTAGGATTCCCACTGTCCCTATCTACCCGCCGGAAGGAAAAAAAATTATTTTATCAATTTTCAAACGGAATTTTTGTATCTAAAATATTTTTTAACATCATGTACCACCGTGAAAAGCAGCAGGGTCGATTTCGACAAGATTCATTTCATTCCGCTTAATAGGAAAAAAGTTATGCGCGACTAAATATAAAAAAATGCGAGTAGAATACGTAACCTTATTTTTTGAAGTCGGTTAAAAAAGTCTGAACTTTTTATATAGCTTTTAATTTAAAATAATTTTATTTAGCATGGCCCGTTGGTATATATAATATAACAATTGATAAATTATAACTCCGCTTACCAATCAATGAAATTAATTATAATGTTCTACCGCGGAGGTTATTTTTCCATATTCAAGAACATCTAATAAACTGTTATCAAATATTAATTTGATGAAAATTAAAATAAAAATAAAATAAAATTTCTATAAATGTAAAAATCGATCGTCAAGTTATAAAATAAGTCCTACATTTGAACGTCTAGTCGATAAAAGCGTCCGGTAAAAATGTAGTTTGGTCAACATACGCAACAATAATTATTGTTTAAAATTTTTTTGAATAAAATTCGTTCTTTCATTTATCAGTTTGTTGTTATTTAAGTAGATGTGGAATTTTTCTAAGATATTCGTTTTATTGAAGTCATTTGCGCATTCAAGGATATAAATAAAATTATATGGATCATATTCATGACCGTGTTCCATGATATGTTTGGCAAAATTAAATCGTTCTTTGTTTCCTTTAATTATACATTTTGTATGTTCTTTAATTCTAACCGAAAAAGATCGATTAGTCACGCCTGTATATTCTAAATTCCATTTACCACATTTCAAACTATATACTCTCTGTTTATCTAAATTGGATTTATCATTATGTTTTAATATTTTAGAAGGATCTTTTTAGTTATGTAGTTAATTATTTTGTTGTTCGTTGTATATGCTGTTTTTAATTCAAATGATTTAAAGATTTTATTGAATTTCCTGTAATTTATATTATACTCAATTTTAACGTATTCATTTCCTTTGTAATTATTTGTTAGCTTTATTGCATCTTTTGTACGTATATATTATTTTTTATTCTAGTATATAATTTATTTATTAGGTTTTCGTTGTATCCATTATTTACAGCAATATATTTAATATTATTTAATTCATCGGTTAATTTTTTGTTATGTTTTAAGTATTTTATCGCTCTACATATTAATGCGTTAATTGTTGCCATTTTATGATTCCAAGGATGAAATGAATAGTGATAAATTATAGTGTGTTGTTTGCTAGGTTTTCTATTTACGTCGATATTAAAACTATTATTATTAAAATTTTTATTAATTTTCATATCCAAAATATTAATGCTATTATTACTTTTTTTACTTAACGTATATATATAATGTTATTATTTAAAGAGTTCATTTCTTCGATTAATTTATCATCTTCATTAAATTTTTGATTATATATATAATTAATATATCGTCGACATATCATTTGTATAATAATATTTGGTGTTGATTAAATATGTCGTGTAAAATATTGTTTTCTAATTCGTTCATGAAGATGTTGGCCAGGATAGCTGAAAACCCACCGGGTTGGTCTAGTGGTGAACGCGTATTCCCAAATCAGCAGATTTGGAAGTCGAGAGTTTCAGCGTTCAAGTCCTAGTAAAGGCAGTTTATATAATTTTATACGGATCTGAATACTAGATCGTGTATACCGGTATTCTTTGATAGTTAGGTATCGGTTAAAACCACACATCTGAGGAATGGTAGAACTGAGACTATGCAAGAGTACTCTTCATTTACACTCATACATGTCATACTCATTCATCCTCTAACGTATTACCTGAACGGTAATTCCCGGAGGCTAAACAGGAAAAAAAGGAAAAATAAAAGGGTAGCTGAAAGGGGGGATCCCACAATCAGATCTTTTTCTTGTAGGTAATATTTGTTATTAAATTCTAAATAATTGTCTTTAATATATAATATTAATAAATTGATTAGTTCGTATATTATGTTATTATCTATTTTTAATTTATTCAAAGTATTATTAATTATATTAATAGTTTTGTTTGTATCAATATTAGTATACATATTGATACAAACAAAACTATTAGCTAATTCATTAGCAAATATTTCTGTTTTGTATACTTTTTACTGATTTTATTTATTTAATGCTTTAAATTATGTCTTTATTAATATTTAATGTATTTATTATTTTTATGATATAATATGAATTTATTACATTAATCCGATCAACGCAAGTACGGAATTAATAAAATAAAATAGGATGACACCTACCTTATTCCATAATTCAAGCAGGAGCGCTTTCGCGAGTAATTCGCATCAACAGTTGCTCTATATAATTTTTCAAATCATTCGTTGCAAATTACACATTAAAATTAAAATCCCTATACTATACATGAGTTTTAAAATACCTTTTTCAATTAAATCAAAACAGAAACAAAACTTATTTTTTTTAAATTCAAAAATTTTAAATTGTAAATTAAAATTAAAATTAAAAAATGCGTACATATAAAATATGAAGTCATTAATAAAATTTTTATTTTTAATTTAATTTTTTCAATGACTTCATATTTTTAAAATATGCAATTTTTGATTTTAATTTTAATTTACAATTTAACATTTTTGAATTAAAAAAAAAATTAGTTTTATTTCTGTTTTGATTTAATTGAAAAAGATCTTTTAACAATTTTAAATCTCATATATAGTATAGTATATATCTCATATATAATTTTAATGTGTAATTTGCAACGAACGATTTGAAAAATTATATAGAGCAACTGATGATGCGAGATACCGCGAAAGCGCTCTTGTTCGGATTATGGAATAAGGTAGGTGTCATCCTATTTTATTTTATTAATACTGTAGTCGGGATGATCGGATTAATATAATTTGTATAGTGCAGAGGAATATGATTCCCGAAAGGATCGATTTTAGTAAAATAACATGGATTTAATCTAGGGAAATGTTTGCCAGTTTCGTTTACCATTTCTGACGTGATCTGAAAAACTTATGTACTGATCTGAATAAAACAGATATTCCTTACATGTTTACCCATATATAATAACTACGTTCGTTTATATACTAAAATAAGAATTTGTGCACATCCTAGTTTTTAGTAAGGATGTGCACATCCTAGTTAACAATAAGTAAAAAACAGTAAGGAATAAAATACTTCTGAGACTAATCTAAAATACGAACGAAGCAGGTATAATCTATTACGACGAGATTATTTAATTTCTAAGATTTTTACAGGAATAAAAAAAATACTTTTATTAAAAAAAAAAAGTGATGACTAATATTAATCGTGTCAAAAACTTATACTTTAATAAATTTCACAAAAACGAATCAGTTAAAGGAGAATTAACGCATTACCTTTACAACCAATTAATTGAATGTTTATTTTACCTATTTGCATTTTTTTATTAGTATTGAGTTTTTTTTTAAGCACGTAATTTAACATTTTAATGAGAAAATACAAACGTACGAAAGGATAGATGAACAAATGTCAGACCCACATGCTGAGAATCGAACCACCGGATACCAACTTATCTAGAAGTATGTTAACCACTATTTCAATTGGTCAACCTCCCATCCAAAAGTTTTAAAGACCGCTGAACCGAATTAAGATAAAAAAAGTCAATTTTAAATAAAAGATCAGCTTTACTCTACGTAATTCTGCGGAAAAACGCTAAATATAGTTTTCTTTATAAAGATTTCCAGGCAAAAATTTGTTGATGACCACTTTGTTCAGTGATGTAGCTGAATTTACACAGGTCTGTTACTGTGCGCCTAAAATTCTTTGATCAGCTTTGATTGTTTCAATTTATGATTAGGGTACTAAGTAAGTAGATCGAAGTCGTTACCTGCGATCTAAATATATAGTTTAAAAAGAAAATTAAAGAGAAATTATTCAAAATTTACTCAGGGCTGAAAAAAAGGATAATTTACACTACTTTTAATAAGTTTCTATACTTTTCTATAAGTTTTTAAGATTTTCTGCAGACCCACTGGCTTCAGTAAAAGTAAATTACAAATCTATTGTTTTTGACTGGTGGATGTAGAAAGTAGTGTTGAGTATTATTGGATATAAAAATAGGTCAGTTAACTGGAAACAATGTTGTATGTATCTCTGTCGCAGCCACTCTACCTATTACTTCTGATCCAATCATTTTTTGGTAATGGGAAGTTTTACTGCTTGAGAAGTGTTTATTGCAATTGTATTTGAAATCCTGTTTATAAAAAAAAATCAGAAAACACTAAAAAGTAGGCCACCGAGAGCACGTCCTACAATAAAACAAAAGTTTTAATCACCCTGAACAAAACTTTAGAGCTCAAATAAAGCAATAATATGCTGCAAAACTCACTCTCCTTGGATATAAGAGATTTATAAATAAATTAATCATACTGGTTCAGAAAAACTTTATATTTACAATCCAATTAATTATACATAGAATATCACCTTCAAAATAGTTCCCTTGGGAAGCCACTCAACACTTCAAACGGTTTTCCCAATCTTCATAGCAGTATTGGAACTCAGAAACCGAATATCCTTCAGATGGTCGGTTACATTTTTTTAATGTTTTCTACTATTCTAAAATGGTGTCCTTTGAGATGTTTTTTTTTAAGGTTGGGAACAGGAAAAAGTCGCAGGGGCTCAAGTCGGGTGAATAAGATGATTGAGGAACTACAGGAATGTTTTTCTTTGCCAAAAACTTATTAATTGAGAGTGCAGTGTGACACAAGGTGCATTGTCACGATGCAGTATCCAGATGTGTTTGACGGTTGATCTCACGCGGGCTACTCTTTAACGCAGTCTTTCAAGAAATTCTCGGTAAACATATTGATTTACAGTCTGTCCTGTAGGCAAACACTTCTTATGGACAGTGAAATTACTATCGAAGAAAGAAATTAACATCGTTTTCATATTTGATTTACTCATTTTTGCTTTTTTGGAACGGGGTGAGTTTAAAGTGTGCCACTCCTTGCTCTGGCGTTTTGTACCTGGGTCGAACTATAATATCCAAGATTAATCACCAGTAACAAATTTTTTATAACATCAGGATTAGTTTCAATTCGCCCTAGAAGATTGTGGCACACTTCCACCCTGTCGTTTTTCGGTTCAACAGTGAGGTTTTTTGCGACCAATTCTGCATAAAATTTTTTCATTTCCAATTCGTTTATAAAAATTTGATGTACTGTAGTACAGTTCAAATTCAATTGTTCTTCAATCATTGTGACAGTTAATTGCCGGTCGTATCGTATCAAGTTTCCTATTCGCTCAACATTCTCGTCACGTTTTGACATTAACGGTCTTTCAAAGCGTGGATGGTCCGCAACTAATTCCCGGCCATTTACAAATGGTTTAAACCACCAAAAAACTTGGGCTCGTGACAGAGCGTCATCTCTGTACGCCCTTTTCAATTTTTAAAAAGTTTCAGTAGCATTTTCACCGAATTTAACACAAAACTTGATTGCACAATGTTGCTCATAATTAGTATCATTCATCTTTGAAACGCACAACAAAAAATCGTTTCACAAAAATTTGTTTACATCTCACGTAGCAACAATATACTAAAATTAGTAATATCTAATATAAATCAGCTGTTCATATAATCATATGTTTACTAGTAATTTTACAGTGTTGCCAGTCTGGCTACCAAAAAAAAACCTAGTCTCATTACTTTATTTAGAGACCTCGTATTTCTTTTGCGAAGATAAATGTGAATTTTATAGTGAAGACTTCTGAATGACTACTCGATTCAATCAGCATTTGTTTCCATTTATAACATTGAAAAGCGAGCCAATTTATGCAAGTACAATAAAAAGTGGTCTACACGGTTTATTTCAGTTAAGCAGTCGACAGAAATTTACATAGCGTAGTATTGTCCATGTACGTAGAGTTTTTTCTTTCGTACCCTTGACAATAATGTTTAAAAGCGTTCAAACACAATATATGTAAGTTTAAATTAGTATTCTGGTGCCATTCAAATGGGATAAATCATTTCTACCATAAAAAAAATAGCCACGATAGGGTGTCAGTACAGTAGAAGTGAAAAAGAAAGATGTAGATTTACTTTAATGTATTCAGTTGAGAACTAACTTATAGAATTACAAAGGTTTATATAGTCTGTAAAAAATATAGTGCTATCAGGTTCACATTCTCTAAATTCAAATTGGGGAAAATATTGAACTAAACCAGCAATTGACACATCTTATATCGATACATATTCATGCAATTACAAAAAGATTCTAATTGGACATTACAACTGTTCACATATTGTATTTTAAGCATTGTTAATTTCTTTTATTATTTCTAATAGATATAATAACCTTTTATTATTATTATACCATTTGTATTATAAAAGGTTACTGTATTTATTAGTAATAATATAAGAAATTAACAATGCTTAAAATATAATATGTGAATAGCTGTAATCTCCAATTAGAATATTTTTGTAGTTGCATGAATATGTATCGATATGAGTCGATTGTTGGTTTAGTTCAAATTTTTCCCTTATTTTGAATTTAGGGAATGTGAACCTGATAGGGCTACATTTTCTATTACTATATTATTATTGCCATTTGTATTCAGCACGGATATTAATAACTTATTTTATATTATTTATTTTCGGAATTTTCAGGTATCATTAAATTTTATCTCCTAACTTTGTGGTTATTTCGTTTAATCTATGTTTGGTAAAAGATTTTCTTGAAATATTAAATGTTGACTAGCAGAATATTTGCTAATAATCATAATTAATAATTCAACGCCCTTTCGTGACGTGTACTGATGCGAGCATATTACAAAATACATACATAAATATAAAAAAATTACAATATATTGTCAATGTGATACACATAAACACGTTATCGTCTTAAAAAAAATAGTTTTAATTGTTGTTACTTTTCAACCCCTGAACGGGCATTATATGTTTAAAAAGTAAACTGGAAGCGTTTCTTTCGGGTTAATGAAAGAATTTTTGAATTTATCTTATCACTGAACTTTTTGAATATTCAAACCTTTTCTTAAACATGAACTACGTATATTAATATTATACATTACTGTCGAATACCGTATTACCTAATAAATGAAAATTTATTTTGGCATTAGTTGGAAAACGCATGGATCAAAGATTAATAAAATTTCTCTAAATATTACTTTAAACTGGGTGTTTGGATTGCTTAATTTTTCAGCAGTAGAACAACATAACTATTCTTTGGAAAGGTATCTAAAAGGTCGATATTAGCCACTATGCGATTTCAGAATTCGGTTTGAATAGACAGATTTACGAGTTTCATCTAAGAAAATAGAAAATAGAAACACATATAAAAAGTTTTTCAAACGTTAAAGTAAAAAAAAATCTGTTAAAAATGTAAAACTAAAACAAATTTTATAGATTTTTTTTTTAATTTCACTTAAACTACTTTAAATAAGTACGTGTAAAAAGTTCACATTTAAACTGAAAATAGGTCGAATGACAACGGAGAAGCTGTCTTCCACTTCAAGATATATTAAATTCTTAGGTGGAGATGTGAGGTCTGAAGCCGAAAAATTGTAGTATTAAAGAAGTGAACTCTTCGATTTAACAAGCAAAAATGTCTAGTTAATGAAACTCCCTTGTATTTATGATAAAATAGTTTTCTTTTATTTAATCTATCTTAATATTTTACATTCTAATTCAATTTAATGAGTTTAATACGATTTCTGCATTTTTAATATTTTTAATGATCCTGGTTAAATTATCGATTATTTAATAAAATTAAGCCCTAAAAATTATCTGTTTTTATCATAGGGCTGATTAGAATATTCTATTCCTGACGAAATAAGCAAAGTAAAATTCGGAGAAATGTTTCAGTAATAAAAATAAATGTTTATCTCATTTATTTATATCACTGAAAATTTATGAGTTTAAAACTATACCAGAGGATTTGCATATACTGTGTGAAGACACCTAGATTTATTTTCCATAGCAGTGGTATTAAATTTCTTACACAGCGATATTTCTATACTACACATAAGAAAGATAAATTTCTTTTAAGAAATAAGGTTACATAAAGAACGCGTATTTCTACATTTCTTCTTCCATAATTAAAATGAAGGTTTCTTTCTCTCAAACAAAAAAATATAAAAATACTTTTTTGTTTATTTTATCAGCTGAATTCCCAAGTATTATTTTAAAGTGAATCTTTCAAAATATGGTGAAAAGTTGAAATATGTTGAATTTTATTTCAACATATAGATATAGAACCATTTCATAACGACATGAAAATAATTTTAAATTAAGATTATGGAGATATCAAATGGGGAGTAACATTTTGAAAGGTTCATTTTAATAGCAACTTTTAAAATACATGTCTTACTCTAAGATGTAGAAAAAAATTGTGTAAACTATTTTACCTGGAAGAAGATAACATAGTGAACAAATGTCATAATCATAAGAAAAATTGAACAGGCAAGCAAGAAAAATGTATATGTGTACGTATACATATAATTCTAGAAAAATATGAGAAAGCTCAGTTGAAGGACGAAGGTTGCTTGCTGGTGGGGATGGCGGCGACTGGCTTCTTGGTACAATATAAATTGTACTTAAAGCTGTGCCAAAGAAACTTCACATACCTCGAATAAAACTATTCTGCATGTACTTTTATATATATTCTAAACTTTCTCGAGTAATCCGTGTAAAATTTGCTGTAAATAAATATAGTCTTAGATCGAAGAAAATAAATCCAAATTTCAAAAACAACAAAATTGTTAAAGTTTCGGTGAGAGTTTGCTGTCAATTGAAAACATCAAAAATCGAAAATCAAAATTCATAAATTTATTTAATTATAGTTCAAAAAGACGTACGAATCAAAAAATCAAAGATATATATGAAAGGCGAGGTAACAATTGTTTTATATATTTCTCCTACTTCATTTTCTCAAACACAAAAACATACACCGTTAAATATTTTCTTCCTGAATATTGAATATTAAATATTCATAAATATTAAATATTTTACTTCTCTACTAATATTGTAATTAAATGATAGAACATTTTTAATATAAAACAAATATGAAATTACAGTGAAATAATTGGAGATAAACAATTGTTTTATATACTTGTATATACTTAATAACAGAAATCATATAATAAATTCATTAAATTTTTTCAAATATGTTGATTGAAAATGCAAAAACTCTTGCCGGCCCGATTTCATACTTTAAACAGCTTCATAAATCCTAATAATTTATGATCCGTAAGTGAGTGTTCTACTTCTTTACTTGCTTCTGAAAGACGATAATTCACAATGCAAATCATTTGAGTGATCATTCTCTAGTTCTAAATCCTAATTAGTCATTTATAAGAACTTTTATGGTGTAAAATAATTTGACGCAATTCGGGAGTGTCATGCAAAATAATGTGCATCTTAATTTATATAATTATTTTCGAATTTTACTTCAAAATATATTTAATTTTTTATCTTTGAATTTTTGACATTGTTTAAAGTTAATGAAAAAAATTTGATGTATTATTTTTAATTGATGATAGTATCAAATGATTCAATCATTGAAAATAATTAATTAATTAGCTAAAAGAATACTGACGGTTCGTAACTTTCTTTGTTTCAAAAATTAATTCAATTCTAGAAAAAATGTTGCATAATTTCAAAATACCAAAAGAAAACGTAAATTTCGTTCACAAAATTGAAATATGTTTTAATAATTTTTTTATTTAATACAAGTTAATTTTTTCCAAGCTAAGTAATGCACAATTAAGAGGCAGTACTGATACTTCTGATAGTTTAAAAAGAAAAGATGACATTAGAAATGATTTCGTTACTTTGAATTTTCAAAATATCAAAGAAGAATTTTTTTAAAGGTAAAATTATATATTATTAATATTATGTTAAATATAGTCTTAAATAGAAGCGAATGAATTATATAAACTTTATTAATTAAAAAAAGCTTGATTAATAAAAATTCGGCAGGATTGAAACCAACTTGTTTTATAAGCCATTAAAAAAAATGTTTAAAATATTAGGTATTGGTATGAAGTTACTCGGTATTAAATTAGCTACTACTACTACTACTACTACTACTACTACTACTACTACTACTACTACTACTACTACTACTACTACTACTACTACTACTACTACTACTACTACTACTACTACTACTACTACTACTACTACTACTACTACTACTACTACTACTACTACTACTACTACTACTACTACTACTACTACTACTACTACTACTACTACTACTACTACTACTACTACTACTACTACTACTACTACTACTACTACTACTACTACTACTACTACTACTACTACTACTACTACTACTACTACTACTACTACTACTACTACTACTACTACTACTACTACTACTACTACTACTACTACTACTACTACTACTACTACTACTACTACTACTACTACTACTACTACTACTACTACTACTACTACTACTACTACTACTACTACTACTACTACTACTACTACTACTACTACTACTACTACTACTACTACTACTACTACTACTACTACTACTACTACTACTACTACTACTACTACTACTACTACTACTACTACTACTACTACTACTACTACTACTACTACTACTACTACTACTACTACTACTACTACTACTACTACTACTACTACTACTACTACTACTACTACTACTACTACTACTACTACTACTACTACTACTACTACTACTACTACTACTACTACTACTACTACTACTACTACTACTACTACTACTACTACTACTACTACTACTACTACTACTACTACTACTACTACTACTACTACTACTACTACTACTACTACTACTACTACTACTACTACTACTACTACTACTACTACTACTACTACTACTACTACTACTACTACTACTACTACTACTACTACTACTACTACTACTACTACTACTACTACTACTACTACTACTACTACTACTACTACTACTACTACTACTACTACTACTACTACTACTACTACTACTACTACTACTACTACTACTACTACTACTACTACTACTACTACTACTACTACTACTACTACTACTACTACTACTACTACTACTACTACTACTACTACTACTACTACTACTACTACTACTACTACTACTACTACTACTACTACTACTACTACTACTACTACTACTACTACTACTACTACTACTACTACTACTACTACTACTACTACTACTACTACTACTACTACTACTACTACTACTACTACTACTACTACTACTACTACTACTACTACTACTACTACTACTACTACTACTACTACTACTACTACTACTACTACTACTACTACTACTACTACTACTACTACTACTACTACTACTACTACTACTACTACTACTACTACTACTACTACTACTACTACTACTACTACTACTACTACTACTACTACTACTACTACTACTACTACTACTACTACTACTACTACTACTACTACTACTACTACTACTACTACTACTACTACTACTACTACTACTACTACTACTACTACTACTACTACTACTACTACTACTACTACTACTACTACTACTACTACTACTACTACTACTACTACTACTACTACTACTACTACTACTACTACTACTACTACTACTACTACTACTACTACTACTACTACTACTACTACTACTACTACTACTACTACTACTACTACTACTACTACTACTACTACTACTACTACTACTACTACTACTACTACTACTACTACTACTACTACTACTACTACTACTACTACTACTACTACTACTACTACTACTACTACTACTACTACTACTACTACTACTACTACTACTACTACTACTACTACTACTACTACTACTACTACTACTACTACTACTACTACTACTACTACTACTACTACTACTACTACTACTACTACTACTACTACTACTACTACTACTACTACTACTACTACTACTACTACTACTACTACTACTACTACTACTACTACTACTACTACTACTACTACTACTACTACTACTACTACTACTACTACTACTACTACTACTACTACTACTACTACTACTACTACTACTACTACTACTACTACTACTACTACTACTACTACTACTACTACTACTACTACTACTACTACTACTACTACTACTACTACTACTACTACTACTACTACTACTACTACTACTACTACTACTACTACTACTACTACTACTACTACTACTACTACTACTACTACTACTACTACTACTACTACTACTACTACTACTACTACTACTACTACTACTACTACTACTACTACTACTACTACTACTACTACTACTACTACTACTACTACTACTACTACTACTACTACTACTACTACTACTACTACTACTACTACTACTACTACTACTACTACTACTACTACTACTACTACTACTACTACTACTACTACTACTACTACTACTACTACTACTACTACTACTACTACTACTACTACTACTACTACTACTACTACTACTACTACTACTACTACTACTACTACTACTACTACTACTACTACTACTACTACTACTACTACTACTACTACTACTACTACTACTACTACTACTACTACTACTACTACTACTACTACTACTACTACTACTACTACTACTACTACTACTACTACTACTACTACTACTACTACTACTACTACTACTACTACTACTACTACTACTACTACTACTACTACTACTACTACTACTACTACTACTACTACTACTACTACTACTACTACTACTACTACTACTACTACTACTACTACTACTACTACTACTACTACTACTACTACTACTACTACTACTACTACTACTACTACTACTACTACTACTACTACTACTACTACTACTACTACTACTACTACTACTACTACTACTACTACTACTACTACTACTACTACTACTACTACTACTACTACTACTACTACTACTACTACTACTACTACTACTACTACTACTACTACTACTACTACTACTACTACTACTACTACTACTACTACTACTACTACTACTACTACTACTACTACTACTACTACTACTACTACTACTACTACTACTACTACTACTACTACTACTACTACTACTACTACTACTACTACTACTACTACTACTACTACTACTACTACTACTACTACTACTACTACTACTACTACTACTACTACTACTACTACTACTACTACTACTACTACTACTACTACTACTACTACTACTACTACTACTACTACTACTACTACTACTACTACTACTACTACTACTACTACTACTACTACTACTACTACTACTACTACTACTACTACTACTACTACTACTACTACTACTACTACTACTACTACTACTACTACTACTACTACTACTACTACTACTACTACTACTACTACTACTACTACTACTACTACTACTACTACTACTACTACTACTACTACTACTACTACTACTACTACTACTACTACTACTACTACTACTACTACTACTACTACTACTACTACTACTACTACTACTACTACTACTACTACTACTACTACTACTACTACTACTACTACTACTACTACTACTACTACTACTACTACTACTACTACTACTACTACTACTACTACTACTACTACTACTACTACTACTACTACTACTACTACTACTACTACTACTACTACTACTACTACTACTACTACTACTACTACTACTACTACTACTACTACTACTACTACTACTACTACTACTACTACTACTACTACTACTACTACTACTACTACTACTACTACTACTACTACTACTACTACTACTACTACTACTACTACTACTACTACTACTACTACTACTACTACTACTACTACTACTACTACTACTACTACTACTACTACTACTACTACTACTACTACTACTACTACTACTAACAATTTAATCTACTTTTGGTATAAATTTCCTTTTTTTTTCCATTTGTGTAACATGTAATTATATTTTAATATATGTTACTGATTCTATCATTTAACACACACATGGTATTAAATAGCCTAATTGCAATTTTTAAAGTCTATATTATAGAAGTCTGTTCTCGTGTTCCACTCAAGGACAAAATATTAATTAGTTTTAATTAATTAAGACATTATAACAATATTTTTATTCTCACAATTAACTATTAGCAACAATTTTTTTCAATATTAATATTTTTAACCAAATGACGTATATTTCATTCAAAATTACTTTAAATATATAAACTCTGTTTTACTAAAAAATAATAATTTAAAAGAATTATCAGTGTTCCAAAAATCTACACATTAAAAAATATAAAAATGTAATCATAAAAAATCAAAACTAAGATATTAAGTTAATTTCATAACGTTTCAGAAGTCACTACTATGAAATATTAACTATATCAAAATATTTATCATTTCATAAAAAAAATTTCAAGTTAACAAAGATTTTTACTTATAGTTTTTAAGAATTCATAAAAGGTTTGAACCCGGGAAGTTGAGCGGTTGGTAGTCTCCATTCAAATAATAAGTTGTAACTTCAATTTCAAAATATAGATAATTCAAAAAAAAAAAAATAATCATTTTATATCATAAATATATCACAGCAAACATTACATTAAAATTTTTATTCCTATAGAAATACAATAAAATATTTTGGTTTCTTATTGAATAATTCAGTAAAGAATTCCTTTAATCACACAAGGAAAGTTAGAGGACGTTAAACAATTTCCTAACTGGATACGACACTAAAAATAATTTATCGTGGTCTTTAAAATGTTTTAACCTTTGGGCTTTAATCGGAAAGACCTTAGATGTAAATTATGTCAAAAATCTAATGAAAGAACTTTAGCACTTTTGGTACATTTTCAGAATTTCACAGCTATAATTTCTTACCTTTTATTTCACGAATCATACTTTAGCTTATTATTTGGTTATTAAGTGAAATTCGGTAGGAAGAATACGCTTTTACCTCCTTCACCGCGAAAAAAAACAATAGAAATGTATATAACTTTTTCCATTTTTCCCCGAAAATCAGTGTAATTATACGTACAATTCGGTTAGCAATAACTGTACCTTACAGATTAATTAACTGTATATTTTTCCAGATTACTCTATTGGATAAATTAGATTATCAATTTGGACAATTTTTTTGTCGATTCTACAGTTGTAATAATTATGGAACCGCAATCTTTTTCATCGCTTCTTCACAATATCAGAATATAAATAGTATTGAAACGACTGGTGATTTTTTTATAAAAAAAAAGAAAATAATTTTGCCAAGAGATATTATAAAAAGCAAAACCATGAAATAGCATTAAATTTCCGTTCAAGGCAAATTCATTGGAAGTGTCATAAGTGAAGGTATCGCGAGGCAATCTCTTTGAAAAAAAAAATTGTTAGAAAATAGTAATTTGATTCTTGTAAAAGTAACATTGTTCATTTACTCGTATAGTAGGGTTAATCACGTCAACCAAATTCTGTTTAAAAGAACATGACATGCTAACCGAAAATATAACCTATAACCGAAAAGTGGAAAAACTATTTACGTGAATTTGTTGACGAATTTTGCTCCCTACACACAAAATACTTTTGTTTTGGGCCACTTGCACCACTACTATGCTTAGGAAGACATTAAAAACAAAAACGGTTAAATATATGTAATAAATAAAAACCTCTTCAGTTTTTGAGGAAGGGTAATTTGGGGGCAATTTATTTTAAACATAGTAAGATAAGCATGTATCTGTATACTAAGAGTAATATAAAATTGGGTTGTATTGGCAAAATTGACCATAAAGAAACTATCTTCCCAACTCCTGGGAGATATTGACCTCAAACGTTTACCAACAAATTGTCCTATATAAACGGGTCTCTTTACAAAATTTCATCAAAATCGGTTTATTCTGTCAAATTTTATTAGCTTAAGGCATGTAAACACACGTACGAACATTACTCCCGCCATTTTTTTGTTTTTTGGGGTCGCTGGGTCATAAAAGTTCGAGAAATTCAAAAACCTCTACACCTAATTTTTTGACCGATTACTGTACTTTCTTTTTTGCAGCATTGTTTTAGGGCTATAATGTCAGCAAAGTAAAATTAACGATATATATGTAGATGTAATAAAATCATAATGGAATTAGTTGGATTTACTATCCCGTGGGGTTCACCTTTATATTATTAATATTATGCTGACATTACGTGATACTCGCTGATGTTTAATATTATGATACATTGATTAATTATATATTACGTGGAGTAAAATATGTAAACAGATATGAAACCTAAACAAGTGTTACGTGCGAAAACATAATAGCGTTGCATTACAGTTTTTTTTTAATGATATTAGTATTTGAGTTACATGATTATGTAAACCATTATTATAAAACATAATAGATTTGATTTGAGAAGTTGTGTTCGTCAGTGGTTTATGTGTGTGGGTTAGAATTGGTTTGAGTATATCAACAGTTTCATTCATTCTCAATCATACAGTTTCACCATTAGAGCAGGTCCTGTCAGCTGGTGCTCTCCATCTTGTTCTATCCTTTCAGCATATTTTCCATTTTCCATAATCCTATCCATCATTTGAAATCTCTTCCTTTCCTTCCATTTACATCAAGAATTCTATCACATCCACTAATTAACACCTTCTCATACAATGTGCTAGCTAGTCTCTTTTCCGACAAAAAGTCACGTTTATTATTTTCCTGTTTTTTCCGATTTTCTTTAAAACTTCTTCTTTTTTTCCGATGGTCTTGCCATCGGAGATTTATCATTCTGCGCCAAATCTACATCCCAAAATCTTCAGCTGGTTTTCTGTCTGCCTTTCACGTCCACATTTCATATCCACAGAGCATCATCACACTCCAAATAAAATATTTCATTAATCTCTTCCTTAACGTTAAATTAACTTTACACACTACTGTACAAAACGTTTTCCCTTCGTATTAAATGCTTATTTCTTGATACTCTTGTTTTAATTTCTATTGTACAATTCAATTAATCAGTTATAAAGCTCCCTAAGTACTGAAATTTCTTTTTCTGCTCCAAAAATTCATTTCCTAAACATCAATTCCACCTAATACCATACATTTTGTCTTATTTTTATCTTTTTATCGATCTTCATTATTCTTTTTTTTTCCTTTTTTCAGCTTTCTCAACCTTCATTTAAGTCATCAAGCATTTCATTTAATTTACTTGGGCTTTCCAAGTACTGCCAGGTCATCAGCAAAACGTATACATTCTATGCTTTTCCCCCGACCTTTATATCTCTTTTCCCATTCAGACAGCGTTTAATTATTTCTTCCAATTATAGTGTTGGTGAAATGCAGCATCCCTGTCTCCTCTTCCAATCCCTATTCTTCCTGATATTTTGTCTCCTACCGTCACTTTTATACTCTGGTTATTATAGTACAACTATTTTATTAGGCGCCTCTTTTTTCAGTCAACTCCCTTCTTTTCCAAAATTAGCAGTAATTTAAAATCCATCCAATTCTGTCAAACGCCTTTTCTATGTCGACAAATGCAACATCCACTCTCCGCCACCTTTCCATGTATCTCTCACTTATTACTCTTAGCAGCTCTATGGTATTCATATAGAAGTAAATTATTTTAATATTTTATAAATTAGTTTAAATTTTATTAGCAGAGAAAAATGATATGTTTTATGAATGTCATTGTTTGTGCATTGATATAAGCAAAATAAAAAGATGATTAAAACGTGCAGCTTAAAGTAACGTAAATTTAAAAAATAACATTATTTTAACTAATACTTTTATATGGATGTGTGTGTTCACACGCATACACGTTGTACTGAAAACACGGATTACAGATACACAGTATGTCAAATTACTTTAACTATGTTTTATTCTCTTCTAAAGCAATTGCATTTACATTTTCTCTTATGTATAAACAATATTTTGTTTGTATTCTTTTTAATCAAAAATTTAAAAAAATTGAATTCTAACTGTATCGATTAACATAGGTTTTACAACTTGTAGTATTACATACTATGCTTATATTTCTGCTATAAAATAAACGTATTTTGATTTTTTTGTTAAATTTGAGTTTGATTTGTTTCTTGTAACGTAGAAATTGTAAAAAAAATTATTTCAAGTAAATAAAATCAGAAAAGGGAAACTGTGTGGATTGGTGTATTTTACTTTTCAGAATGTGTAACTAAATATAAAAATTCATAAATGTAATTTAAAGTAAACAATACATTTTTGTGTACAACTGTGAAAATAAAGGTACAAAGTTATTTATTTGTGTGTATGTGTGCGCCGCCAGCGTAAATACACACACACAACTTATACGGAGTTTTAATAATTTCAAAGTTTCAATAATAATAAAGTATCAGAGTTTTAATAATTTTAAGGTGGGAAATATTTAAAATGATTAAAACCGTAAAAATGGCACGCGCGCGCGCGCGTGTATGTACATACATACAAATACACATGCAAATAAACACATACATACAAATAATAATTTTATATATCTCAATTTCGCAGTTGTATACAAAAATATATTGTTTACTTTTAGTTATATTTATGAATTTGTATGTCTCAAACATTCTGTGTGTCATTAATGCTCACATATTCAGAGAAGTAAAATCCACCAATCCAGTTTCCCTTTTTATCTTATTAACTAGAAATGATTTTTCTTAAATAATTTTTTTTGTTTTAATAATTTTCAAATAGGAAATATGCTGGTCTCCGTGGCGCGAGTGGTAGCGTTTTGGTCTTTCATCCGGAGGTCCCGGGTTTGAATCCCGGTCAATCTTGGTATTTTCACACACTACCAAATATCGTATTCATCTCATCCTCCGAAGTAAATATCTAACGGTGGTCCAGGAGGTAAAAAAAAAAAATAGGACATATAAACTTGTTTTATTAAACGGAATAATAAAATCACGTTGTGCCTTACAAAAGGATAGTAGACTTCTGTAAATTATTTATATTTATTATACAAAATCCTAACTTTGATTTTGAAAAATAAGGATAAAAGTTAAATAAGACGCAAAACGGTTGAGGGGAATATCAGCATGGAATAAATTCCAGCGTATATCCTTTACAGTGAATTTTTTTTCAATTAGATTACAAAATTAATTGAGTTTCAAATTTGCTGGTCGTTTCATGTTTATTCCCTTTATAAGTCATCAATAAGTAACATGAACTGCCGTTGTAAGCTAAATTTATAACTTACATGAAAAGATACGATGAAAGAGAATCATATTTTTACATAGCGTAAAATTTATTACGCTTTTATTTATCCAGTTATTAATTATTTTGTATGAAATTTAAAAATAGAGAAAAAGTACTATATCAAGAAGTAAATTTAAAACCGTTAAACATAAAAACTAAAAAATGAAAGAATATATCTGAAATAAATTTATAAAATAAAATATTTACAGTTAATAATAAAATAAAATACACAATAACAAAAAGCAAATAGAAAAGTAACAATTTTATGTACATTAAAGATACACATTACAGCATAACAGACATTTCTGAAGGTTTAGAATGGGGTCATACATGCATTATATATAATAGAGCAATAAAAGATGGTGTTATTTAGTCGGGAATTTAAAACATAAATGAGCAACGTTTTACTCTGATGTAGCCAAGCTTATACATTAAAAATTATTCAGTAAAGGTACAAGAACGAAGTGGGAAATACGAAGGAAAATAATAAACATAGATGTTTTGGAGAATTTGAAAGTAACATAAAATTATACACATAATATACCATTAAAGAAAAGAAAGGCATGCAGACACACACACAAATCTTTTTTTATTTTCTTGGCATCATAGATCCAGACTTAATTTGCATGAAGCAAAGTATGGTAATCACTCAAAAATATGGTTTGGTTAGTTTTTTTTATTTTTAGACGTTTTATGTGCCAGGGTCACCAAAAAATAAAGTAGGAGGTAATGTTCGTTTTGACTGGAAAAACCAATTTTTATGAAATTTTGTACAGAAACTCGTGTATATGGGTAAATGTTTTGGTAAATTTTGGGTTTAATATTTCTACGGGGTGAGGTAGATAGTTTTTCAGGTTAATTTTCTCAAAACTTTGCAAACGTAACCCCAAATTAAATTAAGCTCAGTTAGTTACATGCGTGTATGTTTATTTTACCATTTAAAATAAAATTGCCCCAAAATTCCTCTCCATCCCAAAACACTGAAAAAGGTATCTTTTAATTTATTGTATGTTTTTTAACCAAGAATTTTTTTATGACTTCCCAGGGGCATTGTAGTAGTATCTCTACGCAACTGACCCAAAAAAATGGAGGCAATACAGAAGTGTGAGGATCAGAAAAAAGTAAAAAGATGTCAATATTTTTAATTTTATAAACTTTTCATTCATCATTATTTTTTCACTGTGTAAGAATAAATAACCAGTGCCAGGAAAGTATAACAATTTTTTTACAGTGGTCAACAAAAGATCTGTATCTAACACTTTACATAACTTTTCTCACTTTAATTTCAAATATGATACTGAAATTGTTTACGATGTAAAGGTTTTACATAAATCGTAAATTTGTTAATTTTTTATAATAAAAACATTTTGATCTACTACTGATTTCAATTAAGAGTAGATTCCATATTTATTCATTAAACAATATGCATACGTACTTCATAACATACATACTCATCTGTTGTTGCTTATAACACAGTTTAAAATCTTGTTCAGTCTAGCTTCACTTGCCTATACTGTGTGTTATGTTTCACAAAGTTATTAGTGTTTTGCTATATTTTCATCAATTCTTTATAATAAAAGTGATTTTTCTCGATTTATTTGCTACAAAATGACTTCTGCAAAAGTTCGTGGATGTTCAAATTATCCAGGCAATTTTTGTTATATCTGTGGTAAATTTAAGCCTACATCTTAAGAAAGACTATTTCTGAATTGATAGCTTATAAATTTTATTTTGTTGTGCACTCGAGAACAAAATAAAATCTGGGCGCCTCATGTTATTTGCATATTTAACTCAGTAAGTCTACCTGAATGGTTGAAGGGGAAACGACGAGCCATGCACCACTTCACCGATTGCTACTTTTATATGACAAATATATTTGGATTTTCATTCAAATATAGAAAGTTAATAAAACAGATGTATTCTCAGCTCTAAAGCCAGTACCACTCAGAAAGGAGTTACCTGTACCTGTACCTATACCTGTAACATATCTAATCCGACATTACAAGAAGAACAATCTAAAAATGAAGCAGATGGTGTAGAGGATATTGAACAATTTCTTTCTGTATCATATGAGAAATTTCTTAATTTAATTCAACAACATGAACTTAATGATTTAGTTCACGATTTTTATCAAAGCAGCAAGCTGAGGTTCTGGGGTCTAGACAGCAACAGTGCATCTTTTAGCGGACAAAAACGTTACTACATTAAAACAAGATATAAAATTCAACTTATTTTACTATAAAAAAATTCATTGTGCGTTTGTACTGATGTTTATGGTCTGATGAAACAGTTTAGAATTCAGAATATTCAAGAAGAATGGCGTTTTTTATTGACTCTTCTAAAGTTAACATGAAAGCAGTTTTATTGCATAATGGTAACAAACGGCCAACCATTCCATTAGCTCACACAGTTGACATGAAAGAAACGTATAAAATTATGGGATTAATATAAAAAGCAATAAAATAAAAAAAAACATATGTGACAAGTTTGCAGTGATCCGAAAGTTGTTGCGTTACTTCTTGGTTTGCAAGGTGAGTTTATCAAATATTGTTATTTTCTTTGTCTTTGGAGTAGTCATGATTCAAAAAGTCATTACCAAGTAAGGAACTGACCATTGTAGCAGTACTTTGTGGCTGGTGAAAAAATAAAGCATTTACCATTAATTGAGAGTGGTAAAATCAAGCTAAACCACATAATACTCGGACCCATGAAGCAGTTTTTAATGGTACTAGAAAATGATGGATCAAGATTTAATCATTTAAAAATAAGTTTTCCTCAATTGACTGATGGTAAACTCAAGGAGGGTTTATTTATCGGTCCGCAAATCAAAAAACTGCTTAAGAACTCAACTTTTGACCTTAAAATTAGCGAATGTAAACTGTGATTTCAGAAAAACTTCTTTTCCTACACTCAAACCGAAACTTTTTTCCCGAAAACTACGACTCTGTCAGCGATAAACAAGGTGAGCGTTTCATAAAAAAAGTTTGTCAATGTATTTTAAAAATTAAATGTTAGACAATTCCAATGATTTAGACTTTAAGAGACTGTTATTTTAAAATTGTATTAATGTATTTTGATTTATCAGTGTTTGAATATATAAAGATTTAGCTGATATGAACTTTTGAATTTTAACTGAATACACATAAATAATAATTTTTTAAAAATATTTATTTTACATAATTATACATTTCTTGGTAAATTAATCATATGTCAAAAAATCGTATGTATCTAAAACGTGACGGATAAACAAATTCTGATAACTGTTTTAAATTTAGCAACCTTTCCTTACTTTTCCTCTCTAGGATCCGGCAATTATCGTTCAGGTATTATTTAAGAGGATGAATGAGGATGATATGTATGAGTGTAACTGAAGTGTAGTATTGTACATTCTCAGTTCGACCATTCCTGAGATGTGTAGTTAATTGATACCCAACCACCAAAGAACATCGTTATCCACGATGTAGTATTCAAATTCATATAAAAGTAACTGCCTTTACTAGGACTTGAAGGCATCCTAAAATTAGTTAAAATCACCTTGTATTATTCGAGATACACGAAAAAAAAAATTGATGACTAATGTTATCAGTACTTTTCATTAAGTCTATATAACTAACGATAAACGAATTCTTTCCACGAATACTCGCATACCTCGTTTACTAAAAAATCTCAAGAAATTGAAATCTCGAACGTCAATTCTTTAGCCTATATAAAACTCGAATTAGTCGAATACCACGCAATACGTATACTTTTTTCCTCTGGTTAAGGGAGTAATCCCATTTAAGAACAAAGTGTCGGGCTCGCTAACAGGTTCCGCAGACGGCGTATGTAGCCTGCGCCCTACCGACTAACCTCCACCTCACTATAGCCATCCCTCCCGAGGCCGGAAACCGCATTTAAGCATTAGTCAGCTCCAGGATGTGCCTTTGAGCTCATTTGTGTTCCAGAGTCCCCGTGGATCATCATTGTCGCCTATCCACACGCAGGCAAGAACGAACGCCAGCTCTGCAGAGGGCTGTCTCTCCTCCCTTCGCTCACCAGTCAGGTATCCCAACAATACGTATACTAAGCACAATTAATGTGATATTCGACGAAGCACGGGAGGGGGGAGTCCTTCCACTAAGTCTCTTATATTGTTCTTTTAGAACTGAATTTGATGCGAAACAAAAAATATATTTACGCAGTATATATTATAAATAGTTATAATATATTTATATAGTTACAATATTACTATTAATTAGTATAATTAATAAATTATATATTAGTCTGGTGACCGGTATGATTCCTGCCGTAAAGATTCCAGTCACACATTATCTACAAACTCATTATTTAAAAATAATTGTAAAGTGGTTCCAAAATTTAATTAAAATTAAAATTATTTGTAAATGCGTTTTTTTCGTTTAACACTTTTTAGTTTAATAATAATACTTTTATTTTTGTTTTGAGTACTTTATTTGTTCGTTCATTTAATAAATGTACATTAAGAATTGATCTTTGAAATTTAATATTAAAGATATTTCAATATCCCACAAAATAAGTAATAATTTTTTGTTTAAAATGTTACAGTTATTACATTTGGAATAAATATACTACATAAACGTCAAAAAAACATCGATTAATGTCAATTTCAATTACCATAATAAGCTTCTAATTATAATAATGTAACATGTTTAGGATGTAGGTGTATCATTGTAAAACATACCCACAAGTAAAATTTCTCTTATAGTGAAATTACTCATTCCAATAAATTAATTTGAGTTGGTTTGTTATGCTGTAAGCGTTCTATGGAAAATAAACTTGCTTTTAAGTCAAAGAGAAAAGCATTTAAATTATTATAACATAGAAATGATCTCATTTCTCTCTGACGTGAAACTTTTTATAAAACTTAATATTTTAACAAAATTACGTTACAATTTAAAATGACTATAATGATGAAAATTCAACCTTCACACTTAAACGTAGATACAACTTTATTTTCATATACGTTTGTTAGATAAAATGGAAAAAAAATAATTATACATTATACTCTGGAGTAAAATAAAGATCATTTTTTTTTTAATACAACATAAACGATTTAATTTAAATGTACAACAAATGACGTCATATAAAAATTTCCCTTTAAGCGTTATTAAATGTACTTATCTACTTCGTTTGTTAAAAAAAAGAAAATAATTTAAGTTTATTCATATGGAATGAATTTGGCACTTATGTAAACCAAAATTATAATCCTACAAAGAAATGTCAGTAAAATGAAATATCCAATTTATGAAAGAATAATATTTCAGTGCGTATGTTTTTGCAAAGTTCATATACACAAAATAGAAGAAATATTTATGATATTATTGAAAAACTGCTTTAATATAATAAAAAAAAATCTCTACCGACTAGAAGCATCGTATGTAATATGTTATTTGATAAAAAGAAAGGTGTATACTTATTTGTTTCATTACACACATGACTCAGTCTTTTATGGTTACGTCGATCGGAAAACGGAAAACGATCTGAGGTAGAAGCCATAGTAGTCGGAATTTCTCCTGTTAGATTACGACTGTTCTAGTCATCGAGATGAAAACAGAGTGAATATAGATATAGGTGTTACGTTAAGTTGAATTTTAAGAAAAGGGAAACCACTTCATTTTTCATTTACCTTACCTGATTTGACGAGACATGCTTGTTAATTCTTATGGAAGGATGCATCCTACTTGGGATAAGACACCTAAAATTGTAAATAATTTCCTTCCAAGGAAATTATTTGTCAATTTTTATTTATGTTAATTTTTAATATATAAATACATTAAGAATAATTTATTATTAAACTATACATAAAAAAATTTAAAACGCACTTTTTTCAGAATAAATTATCCCAAAGTACCTTTATGTTTCATAAAACCTAAAGGAAATTAATTGCTGATTTTATTTTTTTTTCATTGATCTGTTTTTCTAGTTTTAATCTGTTGTTGTCAACAATTTTAATAAACAAGATAGACATCATAATTCTTAATGAAATCTTAAAATTTTTAAAATAGTCACAACAGTTTTCGCTCATTTAAAGAAATCTTTGTATTTATTTTTTGTTTGTAAATGCGATTTCTAAAAAAAAATACTCTTTTTCCTGAATCTTAATCTCTTTTGATCTTTAAAAACCACAAAAAGTCTCCTTAAAGCTTGTTTTTCACTGATCAGGCTCTTTAATAAGCTTACAAGCGTAATCAATCAGCTTTTCATTCATTGATTCCTTTTCTAAATTACAAAAAAACACCCAAATTCCATCCATTCATTCAATAATTCTGTCACTTTATTATCCAAGCTGTTATTAACCTCATGTAGAAAAAAAAGCTGGCAAAGTATTGCATGAGTTTCCCGGCTATTAATAATAAAAGAGTTAGAGCCAAAATACAAAAAAAAAAAAAAAAACAATATATATTTTTTAGAAGTGGGGAATATATTTTAAGAAACATATTTCTCAAACTACTCTTACAATAGGCTAAGCTTAACAAATTAGCTTAAGTAATCTTTTCTCTAAACCTAACACTCGCTTCAAGAGTAAAATAAGAAAATGAAAATTAGAAAAGAAACACTTTCCTGATTTTAAGTTCGAGTCTATTATTAAAAAATTGTAGACATTTCTTGAAAGCTCTATATATGAATTATAAACTTTCAAAAAATTTTTGAAAAATATTTAAACCAAAGGGAGATAGAGCAAAGGATCACAAATCATATATTCAGTTTTAAGAGGTGGAATTTGATTTTTTGAGTATTTATATTTTTGTCTTGTAGCAAATATATGTATTGTATAAATTTGCTTTAATAAATTTCTTTCTAAAATTTGTTTGAAGAAAATCAAAATTTATTTTTTTAACCTTAACGCAGTTTGAAAAAAAAAAGTGATAAGTCCCCCAATATATAGATATATTTGAATCAATTATGAAGAAAATCGGTTTAGTCAACCCTGAGATACATAAAACCAAAAGCAGTGCGACACACATATGTACACATCTACATACATAGATATGGTTTTTTGTGTAGATGATCTAGTTGGACCCCAAAACGTAAAGATTTGCAAAAAACCCGATATTCAATTTTTGACTTGATAATTATACTTTCTCCTGCCGGGAATATACAATTAATATGGGGGATGGGCATCCAATTTTCAAAAAATTATGTAAGAAACAACTTTTTCTTTAGTGTTTGTCCTTTGCTTTAAGAAACCATATTTTAATTTAGTACTCGACAAACAGGAACTTATTATAATAAATATTCAAGGAAAACTTTAAAACTGACTAAAATTCTAAAAGAAATTGTGTTAAGTGGTTTTATTTAATAATTTTAAAAAAGGTTTTCAACCCCCTTTCCATGTTTTCTTTCTGACCCTCAGAATGAACTTTAACAAGAATTTCAATGGCTAAAACAGAATAAAAATTACGTAATTTTACTACGTAAATGATTTTCATTTTTTCACTTAGAGTGCTTTCTATTTTAGAAAAGATTATTGGTAATCTTTACTCGTAGATAACACTTTAATACAATATTTTACCAGACATAAATTAAAGGAATAAAACGAGGCTACGTGTTTTTTTTAAATGAAAAAATTACTATTTTGGTTTTCTTACTGTGAGTGATTTTTAAAATCTGATATTGACATTACTGTCCCTATTTATCCCTTTTTATTTTTATATGTCCCGTAGGATCAATGTTTGTCTTTCAGTTCTGATATAGTTTTGAAGACGTCAAGTATTACGTTTTTTTTAACTTTCTTACATTGAGATGAGTTGTAAGGCAATGGCTGTTATAATAAATAATAATAAAATCAAAAGTATAAGTAGTTTGTCAACCAATTTGGTTGAGAAGAGCTATTGATCTATCCAACCGATGTTTAAATAAAAAATAAATGAAATTTTTTTAACATAAATTCAACTCAATTATTAAAAAAATAATATCCATTTAATATAATTAAAAAAATCTGTAATCTTTATGAACTGACGATCTATTTAAAGTAAAATTATTAACTGCTGGTGTACGATCTGGAAGAGGCAACAAAAATTCACAAAGATTGCTCTAACGAAAATGTTTTAAAAGGAGGTGTAACAAATAATTTATATTAAAAGTATTTACTTACTCGTACAATGAAATTAAAAGTATAAGCTAGTGTCTTGGCATTTCATGCGGAAATCCCGGTTTCGAATCCTTGTCAGACATGGGATCGTTTCATATGCAACCACCAATTTCCACCGGGTTAATGACAATTGCTTATTGATACCTGCTCTTTCATAAAAAAAAAAAAAAAATTAATTTACCTTAAAAAATTTTTTCATAAAATTAGGTTACGAAAATTTATTTTATGAAAAGAAAAATTTATTTTCATCCGGAGATATTTTTATACTCCCTTCCTTAATCATAAAAATCGGTATTTTCATTATAATTCAAAGCAATGTTCTATTCAAACTTCACCTATCTGAACTCTGAACTTGATATTTATATAATTATATAAGAGTTATGGCCAAAAAAACTACTAATTTTTATGAAATTTTGCATTAAGTTTCGTAGCTATGAAATGAAACGTTGTATTTATATATATATATATATATATATATTTAAAGACTTTTTAAATTTCCTTTCCAAGGTGGCAAATGCTATTTTTCTTAGTAGAAGTAATAGTAAGATGCTTTGAAGCTTTCATCGTAAAGCTTTAAAAACGCGGTTTCTCCTGTATTCACAACGTGACCTACTTTTAAACTCAGACACCATTTGCAGTTTGTGTCAGAGGAGGAATGCATTAAATACTTAATCCTTTATTTTTTATTTTATCTTCAAACTAAAATTTATTCTGGGACCCCTCTTCTATTAGACAAGCACGTGGCCTTTTCCCTGAAATATTAAATATTAATTCTTACATTCGTTTTCGATTAATATTTATTTTTTTAATCGATTACTTCTTGGCATTTTTAGTTAGAAAACTTTTGAAGATTATTAAAAAAAGCTGTGAACAAAGTTGTTGTAGTTTCCTGATGTTGGTTAATTATTCTTATAGAGTAGATACATGAAATAAGGTAAAAAGATATTAAAAAAAAAATTGAATATATTTTTACTTTTTTCTACTCCCCAACCCTAAATTCACCTCACAAGAGAAAACTTTCTAATTTTTCTATAATAGAAATAATTAAACAAATCTCAGTAAATAAATTTAATCTAGGTAGACAAGGCATATTCATAACACAAATAAAAATTTAAAAAAAATAATTTTTTTGCACTTTTTCTAAATACAAACAGGAACCGTTAAAACCCTAGTGACAATTATTTAGAATTAATAATTATTAATTAGAAAATTAAATTTATTTACAATTATTAATTATTTTAATTATTTACTGACAATTATACTGGGTCATGCACTTTTTCTCCTCCTCAACCATAAATTCATTATATATTTATATATTCATTATATATATACATATATAACGAATACATATTATATATAGTTATTTTTTATCTCTCATTTTTTCCAATCAAAATTCACTGAGTTTGACTTCTTTTCTATTGCTTAGGCATACTACTATTAAAAAATTTTTAAGCAATGTCAACTAATAACTGTCAGCTGCGGTCTTCTCACTTTAGTAAACAATACCAAATTTGTAATTCATGATTTATTTACTGTAATTCATTTTTGTTTTTTATATTCGTAAATTTTTATGCGCACACACACACGCGCGCGCGCTCTCAAAAGGTTTTAACCTATATGTACCTGTAAAACAGTACACCATAGTGTTAGAGATTTTTTTTTTATTACAAGCCTTACTTTTCTGAAGATGCTTTCTTTGAAAATATAAAATTCCCATGTTTTATGATTTTTTTAAATTATTTTATGCAAGTTTTTTTTAAAGGAAAATAAAAATGTTAAAATAATAAGTTGATAGATAACCTCAGAAAATATCTGTCCAAAGATTACTTGTTCAAATTTTGCATAGAATAATGATTTTATCAAGAATTATGTTCTTAAAATATATGAAAATTGTTTTTATTGAGATAAAAGGAATGGTGATAGATGAACAAACTCCAGTATCAGCCAAGAATAGAAGATGAGGCATTTGGTATATCCCTATTACTTTTATTCATTTAAGTATTTTTCAGTTATTTTGTTTAAAGAATAATAAGTTCAATGTTTCAGGGAAATATAGTAAAAATTTTTCTACTGCTTCTATATATATATACTTTTCTTCATGATAAACTTTTCTCTGCTACATATTTTTTCGTAGATAAAAAAGTATTCCTAAATTTCTTTTGTTTAAATTCCAGTATTTTACTTTGTTGAGTAATGTTTCCTTCTCTTCAGAATTGTTTGGCATTTATTGAACAGAAAAAAAAATAAAAAACAAAAATACCACTTTTCTTGTAATTTTTAGTTTTTTAAATTTCTTATTATTTTATAATTTTAAATAACTACTCAGAAATATTAAACATTTAATTTAATATATTTCAAGGATAGTTTTCTTCTATTCTTTTAAAGTTACAAACTATCAGCCTAATTTATTTGTTTCTACTTCAACTTGATTCATTTTTCTAAACTATAAAAAAAAACACATGTTCTACACAATATCCCACTAATTATTTAAACCTTTTAAAATACGCGCTTGCAGTATTTGAGCATAAAAATGAAATTTCAGATAGGTGTTTTAACATCACGTTTAATCATAAACTGGCTTCAAAAATGAGACGTAATATTTATCACGTATATTGGATGGAAAGCCTACATTCAGTAATGTAAAAAAAATAGTTGATCACAAGTAAAATTTGAAAATTGAGAATCACAGTTACGTTTCTTGGGGGTCAAGGTTAAATGATATCGCTAACAAACTTTTTTAAAAATTATTTTTTTCTTCTTTCTAAAGTTATTCTGGTACCATAGGTTCCGGAGTAATTATTTATATTTCGCTCAATAACTGTTTTATTATAACCTATTATTTAGACTCAATTAACATTCAACAAGAGTATAAATATTTTTAGTAACCTACTTAATATTTAAATATTATAATTTACCATAAATTTGAATAAGGAATACTCAAAACGTCTTCATTAAAGATACTGGTAAAAAACAAATTTATATGTAATTTAATTTCATAACAAAATTATTCTAAATCGTTTAGAAAAAAAATAAAAACATTTCTTACAGGCACTGTTTAGCAAAAAAAAAAAAAACCACAGATTAATGAATATTTTTTTTCATTCTACTGAAATTACACGTATAAAAAAATAATTTACTTTTTTGCGTATTGTAAAAATCCAGTAATAATAATATATTACTGAAGGACAAAAACCGGTTCTCCTATTCGAACTTAGTAAAAGTTCATAAATGATTCATTTCTTACAGCATTACATTTTTCTGTATATGTACTTATATAATAGAAATAATTTACACGAACTTTTTTTATTGTTGATGACCAACTTAACAACTTAACAACCTTGTTTTTTTTTTGTTTTTATCTCAACGTAACTTTGATAAAAATTTTTTTTTTTTTCATATTGGAAGGTTACGTTAAGAAGGTTAAGTTTCATATATTAACTACATCCATTAAATATTTTTAAATTATGCTTTAATAATTTTCTTCCTTAATATTATTTAAGGAACAAACAATTTATCCTACGTAAATATTAATTATAAAGGATAGATATAAAATATCTGCATACTATTTAAATTTATCCAGTTATTCAATGAGAGAGATTGAGTTTAATTGATAATTTTTATTATTACCATCCATTACCATACATTTAGAGTAAATGTTAGAAGTGGCCACCATCTTCTTAAATACAAGCTTCAATTTTTTTTACAGCGTTTCTTGCAACTTTTTTCAAAGTTTGTGGCTGGATATTTAATACAGCTTGTTCAATATTGACTTTCAAGTGTTCGTGGTTTGTTGCTGTAGGCTTTTTCTTTGAGGTAACCCCGTAGAAAAAATCCGCCGCAGTCAAATCTGGAGATCTTGGTGGCCACAAGCCTCGACCCATAATACGATTACCAAAGAATTCCTCAACGAAATCGGAAGTTGAACCGGCGTAGTGCATTGTCGCACCGTCATGTTGTAGCCAGCAGTGTCTATCTTCCTCTTCCAAGAGTGCGATGAACTGAAATAAAATATCCTGATATCTTTCTACATTAATGGTGTACTCGAAAAAAATAGGACCGATTATTTTCTTGCGTGATATCGCGCACGACACGCCCAACTTCTGCGGGTGTAATTGTTTTTCGTGATAAACGTGGGGATTTTCAGCGCTCCAAATTCATTGGCTGTTTACGTAGCCATCCGAATGAAAGCGTGCTTCATCTGTGAAAAATAACGAATCCATAACGTTAATTCTCTCACGCAGAAATCGACGGAACCGTTGACAATATTGTAGCCGTTTTTCTTTGTCGGGCTCAAGAAGTCGATGAACCGTTTGAATACGATAAGGTCGTAATTGTAATTGTTTGGTCGCCCGATGAACAGTCGATTTAGACGAATTAATTTCAGCAGACAAACGTCTGATCGATTTATTTGGAATCGGTCTTTGATTTCAGTGACTGTATCTGTATTCAACACCGACGCAGATCCTTGTTATTAACAGAACCGGTCTCTCTAAATTTTGCGACTAACCTTAATACTGATGTTTTGTTAGGAGCTGGTTTATCTGGGTACTTATGGCGAAACCAATCTTGCACTGCAACCGCTGATTTCGTACTGAATTACGACTCAACAATGAAAACACGTTCATCTAGCGAAAACACCATCTTGTCTCTAGCAATACACTGAACGTTATGATTGATAAGATGATTGATTAACATTGTTGTTACTATCGGTAGTGTTCTACTGCGTCACCGCAATGTTCAGATGTTGGAAGAGTCCATTTCAGTAACGAGTAAGGGAGTAAGCTTGACTTTTGAAATTTCATGGATGAGTGATTGATGGGTTGCGTTTTATATGGGACACTCTATAGGAATATCTGCCTGAGCTTTAGCTTTAGTATTTTAAAGAACTATTTATTTTCAAAATAAATTAAAAAAATTAATGTCAATTAACTGGAAAAGTACTTAGAAGACTCATTTAAACAAGAAATTTGTCTCGTTTTGTGGCTTCTCTTCGAGTAGGTCAAATTTTTCTCACTATCCATTATTTTCCGTTATAGTTGATCTTTTCTCTTTAAAAGTTTCAACTGGTTTCGGATCGATAATCATCATCAGCCTGTAAATCATCAATCACCTGTAAAAAAAAATAAGTAAAAATACCAAACCTTATATTTAGAAAATAATCATGTTTATAAGTAGTTACAAAATTGTCTTTTTTATTATTATAACATTATGTTTTTTTAAATTTATTATTATTTTCATACTTTACATTCATTTATTTTTACTATAAAAATACACCGTTATCATCACTGATGATTTTTGATAAATATTTATAATGGTTGTTAAACATGTTTATATTAATGCAGTTTTATGCTAAACTTTCTGGTATTTTAAACCCGCTTAGGTAAATTATGCTAGCATTTAATATTGATAAGGAGAACAATTATTTAGTATACGTAACGACTGAAAAGTGGACTTTTCTTACCTTTTTTCAATGTTAGGTATAATCTCTACATATGAAAATAATAATAAATTTAAAAAATTCATTAAGAAACAATGAATCATAAAAAATACAATTTTGTGACTATTTATAAACATGATTATTTTCTAAATATAAGGTTTGGTATTTTTACTTATTTTTTTACAGGTATGATGATTGTTCATAGTAGAAAGTAATAGAATTGCACCTTTTTTTCTATAAACGTTTATCTTTACGTTTTCTTTGAATAAGCAGTTAATGAACTGAAACCATTTCAAAGTAAAATTTATTTAATTTATAATTTTTCGATATAGTGAAAAATTGATTACTTAACATTTTTTTTTAGGGTAGTCAAAATATTAATAAAATTCCTGATTCTTTATGTTTTTTTTTTTGACATTTTCAATGAAACTATAGAATTTTATAAAGAAAATAATTGTAAAAATTACAAAAAATAAAAATTCTGTCAGGATAACATTTTGTAGTTTTCATTATAATATTAGGTATATTAAAAAAAAATATTTTTATTTGACAGAAAAACTAATTTTTGTAACAAATTTTAAAAGTAGTGTTTTAAAAGATTTTGTTTGGGGATATAAAATTAAATATTATACTAGCTCATAATTAAACAACTAATCTTTACCTAACTGAAGAAATTATAAAAAATAACTTCGTTATGTTTTATCAGGTGAGAGAAATAGAATACAGAACTTGTTTAAGTGTAGCGTTGCAAACATATTCAGGTAATAATTACACTCATCAACAATGTTTTTGTTGAATGAGAGTGAATAACTGATTCTTAAAGTATTTTTCATGTTGAGTTTAAATATGAAATCAGAATTCTTCTAACAGGCTAAGTTATTTTGTAACACTACTATTCTTATTTACAGGTTTTGCAAGAACTCATGCAAGAACTCCATAAGCATAGCATTTTGTGAACGTATTTTGTATATTATTTATCTACTAAATAATTTTTGTTTATTTATTACAGTCCCTTAATTGTTGTCACATTGATTTGTTTCACATTAGTCATCATATTTATAATTTACGTACAAATTAAAATGAACAAGAATGTGGCCCATTTTTCTGTTTTCATCTTACTATAAACATATCATCCACTCGTTAGTTATTTCTGTCATTATTATATTTACTTACAAACTGTCGTGCAGACTAGAGAAATATTTTTTAATTCTCATTCAAGTACGAGTTTTCTTGTGTGTAATATTTGTAGCTGACTTTCGTATTTGCGGGTATATGTTGTTCAGTAAAATGAGTGTAATTCCAATGGTTAGGAAAGAACCCAAGGATCGCACCACAGACTGTTGTTTCTAAAAAAAATATATCTGGGATAACAGCTAAAACTAGACGTACACTTAAATACCCTGACATTCCTTCTGCCATACGGTCAGTGCCTCATGACCAAGAGCTTCCGAATCCAGTACCGGCAGAAACATGGAAGTTAGATGAAGATGAAGATGTCGAATCTTGTGGTGACTGTTCAGGCGATGACGAAAAAGATTCAAACGTTTTAGAAAATCGATCTACTGAACCGCATTTAATTAAACAGAATTAAATGATCTGGTTCATGATATAAATTTATCAAAAAATCAAGTAGAAACACTGGCATAAAAACTGACAGGATGGTATCTTTAACAACCAAACACTAAAATAATTGCTTTCCTTAACAGAGGGTCAGAATTTGAACATTTCTTCTCTCAGCACAAAAACATAGTATACTGTAATGATGTTGACTCTTTACTGGAATCTTTGAGACATATGAACCATCCTGACAAATGGCGACTTTTTATTGATTTCGTTAAAGCTTAATTTTTTGAAAGCAGTTGGAAATACCTTCACATTGGGAATAAATAATATAATTAGCATGCGCTGTTCACATGAAGGAGGTTTATGAAAATACTAAACTTGTAATCATCACGATTCAGTATGAGAAATATTTATGGCATACTTGTGGAAATCTGAAACTAATAGCAGATACACTAATTTCTGTTGTTTTTGTTCGAGTGGGACAGCAGGTATAAGAAAAAACATTACATAAAAGAACAGTGGTCAAAGAGAGAGGTACTGACTGTAGGAGATAAGAATGTTGTTAGTCAGGCATTAGTAAAACCAAAAAAAGTTTATTTTCGGCCAATATACATTAAGCTAGATTCATTCAAAGATTTTGTTAATGCAATGGATTGTAATGATACAGGATTTCATTTTTTAACAACAAATTCCCTAATTTAAGTGATGCTAAAATAAAAGAAGGTATATTTGTTGGACCACAAATAAGAAAAATACAGAGTGATCAGGCGTTAGAACAAGGTTTGAATGATATGGAGGTTGCTGCATGGAAATCATTTCAAGAAGTGGTAAACAACTTCCTTGGATGTCACAATGCCAATAACTACACAGAACTTGTGAGTGATTTCCTTCAAACTACAAAGAATTTGGGTGTAACATCTATTTCTTACATTCATATTTGGATTTTTTCCGTAACATTCTCGGCACTATTATGATGAACATGGAGAATGTATTCCCCAGGAGATATCTACAATGGAGATACAATACCATGGAGAATGGAAAACAAAAATATTAGTTGACTTCTGTTGGAATCTTTCTTTCTTTTTTCTGTTTAGTCTTCAGCTGAATTACCGTTCAGATAATACTTCACAGGATGAATGAGGACTGCTTCCCCGACTGCTGGAAGGAGGCCAGAGTGGTATTCCTACCTAAAGGCACCTCTTCAGAGGAAGATATAACCTATGGACCCCTGAGCCTCCTTAACATGATGGGGAAGCTAGTAGAAAAGATGCTGGCTCGCCGCATCATCAAAGAACTAGAAGAGGGAGCCGGAATCAGTCCTAACCAGTACGGGTTTATGCGGGGGCGATCCACCGTGCAGGCTATCTGCCGAATTTCGGCCGACGAGGTGAAGAGAGGCACTTGGCGAACCAGGAGAATTCCACTGATGCTGTCACTATACATAAAAAACGCGTTCGGGGCTATTGGTTGGGGTCACATTAATGACGCAATTGCGGCTAGGGGCCTCAGCCCGTACCTGCGTAGGCAAATTGAATGTTACTTGTCCAACAGAGGATGTCTGGTGGAAGCACAGGAAGAAACAGTACATTTTCAAATGCACGGTGGTGTTCCGCAGGGCTCTGTTCTGGGGCCGTTGTTGTGGCTGGTGATTATAGATGAACTCCTTCAGAAGGAGTTTCCTGTCGGCGTCCAGGTCCTGGCTTATGCAGATGACCTTGCAGTCCTCGTAGAGGGAAGGACGGTCTTGGAGGACCGGGAGAGGGTGTATGCGGCCATCGACACTATACAGGAGTGGTAGAGGTCTAGGGGTCTGCAACTGTCTACGGAAAAATGCCGGTGTATTGCCTTTACGGGTAGAAGAGTGCTAGAACCGTTCAATATTTCCATCAACGGTCATGCTACAGAAGAAGCGAATAACATCAAGTACTTAGGAGTTATCCTCCAGAAAAACGGTAGATACACCGAGCACATAGTCAATGTATGCAACAAGGCAGAAAGGATGATAAAAAGTCTAAACATCATTATGTCATCGCAGAATGCCCCTCGGGCCTGAAAGCGCCGTTTACTGGCGACCACCGTCGTGTCTTCGCTTATGTATGCCGTTCCGGCCTGGTGGCGCTCTATCGCCATCAGGCGCAACAAAGAGAGACTGGCGAGGACGCACAAGTGTGTGCTCCTAGGTGTTGTGTCCGCATACAGGACAGTGTCCTATGCCGCCCTGTGCGTGTTATCGGGTACACCTCCTATTGACCTAATCGCAAAAAAGAGGGTGGAGAGGGCACAAGGCAAGCCAGGACAAGAGGTCAGGGATGCCGTTTATAATATCTGGCAGGAAAGATGGTCGCAGGAAGCTGTGGGTCGATGGACGAGATCCCTCATCCCCAACATCAAGCCATGGTTGTCGAGAAGATTTGGTGAGGTTGATCATCACCTATCGCAGTTTTTTACAGGACATGGTTCCTTCAATAACTACCTGCACAAAATAGGCAAGAGAGAAGAGCCAATTTGCAACTACTGCAACGAGATAGATGATGCTGAGCACACCTTTTTTGAATGCAATAGGTGGGACACACTTAGACATAGTAAGGCACTCACAGGTATAACTCCAGAGACAACAATAGACTACATGCTAAGAAGCGAGTCAAACTGGAATAATTTTGCTAGTTTTGTTAGACAAGTTGTTCTACAGAAATACTCCGACGAGCGAAGACAAGGTGTTGGCTAGAATAGGACTGGGTGGACAGCCTTATTGGTGAGGTCCAGCATGCTGCGGTGTGTTGGCACTGATGAGCCACCAAGGACTCCACGGGTAACAGTCAGGCAACAGCACACTGAATACTGAAGGGACCCGGTACCGCGTCGCGGCGAACTGGGTAACTCGGTCTGGCGTGGTGTAATAATGTGGTGTATTAGTATTGCCCCTTTGGGTCCCCAAGGGGGCAATATTGATAAAGAACTCTCAAAAAGAGCTAACCGATAGGCCGACCTGCCTTGCCAGTATATAGCCGGTAGGTGGGGAGGCCTATTTGAGTTTAAAGATACTCCCCTGGGCGGCGTAATACCAACAAGTCGGTCCGGCCCAGGGGAGCTGAGAGAAAAAAAAAAAAAAAAAGGATGAATTAGGATGATATGTACGAGTGTAAATGAAGTGTAATCTTGTACAGTCTCAGTTCGACTATTCCTGAGATGTGTGGTTAATTAAAACCCAACCACCAAAGAACACCGGTATCCACGATCTAGTTTTCAAATACGTGTAAAAATAACTGACTTTACTAGGACTTGAACGCTGGAACTCTTGACTTCCAAATCAGCTGATTTGGGAAGACGCGTTCACTACTAGACCAACCCGTTGGATTACTGTTGGAATCTGAAGAGGGATGGATCTACCTACAGCAAATTACAGCATAAAATCCAAAAGAAATAGATTTTAGGTGAGTACAAAATGCATATTACGTTCACCTTACATTTTTTGTTTCAAAGGAAATTTAAATTACAAAATAACAGCCCGGTAGAAAGAATCTATTAACATATATGAAATCAGCATAAAAAATACTATAAGTATCAGCCATTCACTCTCATTTAACAAAAAAAAAAAATTAAATTCTGTTGATAAGTGTTATTTATGTTTGACACATACAAAATACACGCACACACACACACACACACACACACACGCACACGCACACGCACACGCACACGCACACACACACACACACACACACACACACACACACACACACACACACACACACATATATATATATATATATATATATATATATATATATATATATATATATATATGTATATATTTTGTTTAGTTAGAATAATAATACGTAAGTTAATTAAATAATTATATTATAGTTTTTATAAGATAAAACTTATTACTGTGGTCCCACAATAAATTAAAATCAAAGATTCATTGAGAATCGATTAATTAAATGCAATAATAAAACGATTTCTAATTACCATGAAAATAATCAAACATCATAGTGCTATTAATAAAAAAATGATTTTTTTTTCATTTTTCGTAATACAACAGTGGTACAGGATATGGTTCTTCTAGTAAATGGACCACACACTTTGAATAATTTTCTTTACATAAATTAATTTTTGTAACACCTATATACAAGTCTGCGTGTAGATGTGTTTCACTCACAAAACAAACCACACCCAAATATAAGAAATTCATATACATAATAAAAGTAACTAATTAAATATTAGCAGGTAAAATAATTAATTGTACTATTTTTTAAACAGGAAACATAAAGTTAATTTTTTTCTACATCCGTTGAAAAAAAATTTAATAATTTTATGTATATTTTTTAACAAAAAAATTGTTAAATAAAAATAAGTTTTTTATTTTAAAGAATACTTTTTTCTACTATAATTGTTAAAAATATTTCTTTTTTGTTATGTTAATTAGAAAATTATTTTCTCAACTTTTATTTTATCAAAACATTGCTTCAGTTATGATAAAGAAAAAATTACATTTATACTTAAATAAATCTTTTTCAGAAAAAATGCAAAAAGTTGACGTTATGCAGGCCGTTCTTTTTTTACAGTACTAACACAACTATTAATATAACAAATATAACAACGCTACCTTAATGTGAATTATTATACTTTGAATGATAAATGAGAGAGATGTGAACGAATATTCGTTTACTGCACCAATATTTTTGTAAAATGTAGATGAATAAAAAACAGAAAATAGAATTATAGTGCAAAAAAAAAGAAATACAAGTAAAAAAGAATACAGTACAAATGCAAACAGAACAAAAAAGAATTTAGTAATGATAATTAAACTACAAATGACACTGAAGATAAATTTTTACTTTTCTGCAACAATTTCTAACATAAATAATTTGTAAACACAAATTACAAAGAAAATTGTTTTAATATTCACGCCCTCCTAAATAAATTACTTTATATATTTTCTTGTTGTAGCTATACTTTGGTTCCAAAAAAAATGAATGGAATTTTTTTCCATTTATATTTTCTACCTCAATATTCTTTCAAAAAACTATGAAACATTTTGACATATCCCACTCCAATGGTTTGTATATTTTTTTAATTTTCAAAAAGTTTCTTAAATCTATTTTAAAGTTTAATGTATCTTGCAAATTACCAACTGCATTTAACATGTAAAAATCGTTAAGTTTTTGATAGTCCTTTCTCTATGTTATTTAAAAAAAAAATTGTTCTGAAAATGTTTATAACAAAAATAATCTGAAAATGTTCACCCCTAAAAAATTACACCTTTGTTTATGTAGAATTTCATGGGTGTATCTTTGTATTCTAACATAAAAATCTTGAAAAAAAAAATCAATTCGTTCAAGTTGTATTTAAACGTTATTCTTGAGCGGGCTTGCCGATATGAAAATAGATTCCTTTTTTAACTTACTCATTATGTCTTCGTAATAAATTATTTTAATACAGAAAGGAATATAAATTACTTATTTTAAATAATATCTCAAATTTTGGTAATGGATAAATGAAGCCTATAATGAACGTACGACTATTATGACAAATCGAGTGAAGGTGTCACACGTTGGTTGAATATCATGTTTTATTTTTACTTTCCGGGCGAATATAGCTAGAATAGCTATGTTAAAGGGGAAATTATGGTGATCATGTCAAAAATAGTGTACTGGTTGTTTTGAAAATCGTTGTTTCTAAATTCATTTGCGTACATCTTTACGCATCATGTGCGTACATATGTATATGTTTCGCATTGATTTTGGCCTTATAACTCAGGATTAACCACAACGATTTTCTTAAAATTTCACTCAAATATTTTTCTATACAGGGTTCAGTAATCTAAATCTCCTTTAAAAATTCGTTAAGAGTTTTAGGATATAGTGAAAAAAAACTTCATTAACTTTTTTCACAGAAAACTTTATTAAAGAAAATTTGTTACCTACAATGGATATATAAATAATAAAAAAAAAAATTATTTCAAAAATCAACCCCTACCTCGTAAACTTGAAATTTATGATTTCTCTTTTTTTTCTTTATCTCCCCCCCCCCAACCGGTATAAATATTTTTCAAAAATGTTTTGAAAGTTTGTACTTCATATATACAGCTATGAAGAAATGTTCACAATAATTTTACATTATAGACCCGAACCTAAAATACAGAAATATAATTTCAAAATTATAGCTTTTACTGAAGAGGGTGTAAAATTTCGAGAAAGCTTTACTTAAGGAAATTTATTACGCTTAATCTATATATGAATATTTTTAGACAAATCTTTCTTAAAATTTATTCTTCAGTACCAAAAAAACATATATAATCTTCTTGTTTTTGATTCTTTTAATTTTATTATTAATTGCCGGGAAAGTCACGGAATACTTAGTAAATTTCGAAGATTTAGTTTGCTGATATGGAAATTAAACAGTATTCTCGAATCGGTGAGACGGAAAAGAAAATAGTCAGTTCTATCATTTGTAACAGCTTAGGATGGGGTTGATTGTTATTCTTGCAAACGGTTATGCCATTTTTAGTAGGGATTTATGGTCAGGTAATCCACAACAGTTTGGTTATTGCATGTAATATATTATTTGGTTTTTAAAAAAAATGATTTTGCAAAGGAATATGGAAATTCAATGGTAGTTCATTTAAAGATTAACGGTTTGACTATACCGGATCCCCTTTTGGTGTAATAGATAAATTAATATTCTAGCCAATCTTATAATACAAATTTTTTTTAATAAGGAGTAAATTATATCCTTTTAATTATAATAAAAGTCGAGTACTTGTTTATTTCTAGATTTTAACAGAAGCTAGAATTCAGCGTAATATAATCTGTATTTTTTTTTTTTTAATTTAAATGTCGAGGTTATTCTTTTACAGTCCTCATCTACTCTCATTCCTTCCCCTATTAGGTATTCAATACTCTTTTAAAGCAAGAGAGATTTAACAATTTCAACACGTTATGAAGATACCAATTAACAAGAGGAAGGTTTTATCCTATTACCCTGCAGAATTCAGAAAGAATTTCCTTGTTTATATTAGGCACGTGTATTCAAGGAAAACCATATTAAATTAAAACCTTGCTCACAATCGTACTCGTTTATTTTAATGGTAATAATACTAATAAATATTGTAAATTAGACATCAGGTTTTAAATAACCACGTAGGATGTAAAGAGTGAAAATATAAATTTCTAGAACCTATCTTTTAACATTTATTTTGTAGTACTGATATTTATTCTCTATTATATTAATTATAAAATAGTCTACTACAATTTTCACCTTTTGAATTAAATTCTCTTAATCTATTTTTAAATATTGTCTTCTAAAAATAAAAGAACGATAGCTTATGTAAGATAGCTTATCTAAAACATATTAAATTCATTAGTTAGATACATACTTAAATGACTGAAACTGGTTAAAATTAAAGATTACTATCATAACAAATGAAGCTCAAATGTAACCGGGACAGTATAAGAAACAAAATATCGTCTGTTTTGTAATGATTAATATATTAATTAAATTAATACGACAAACCTAAAAAGAAAGAACCTAAGGAAAGACATCATCATATTTTACGTGAATTAACATCAATCAAAAAACTAATACTCATTGATCGTCGTCTGTCTGGGCGCAGTAACTTTTCTAAGCAGTTTTACAGCGTAAACAGTTTTTCAATATAGAATAAAAAATTGTACTTGAACTCTGTGTTATTTTTCAAACGTGTTAGATTATTCTTAACATTTTATTTTAATTTCTACATACGTGTATGGATGCGTACTTTTCTTGTAACAAAACAATCTTATGTGGACACTACATGACTTCCTTGTACGCCTACTAAATTACATATAACACATTTGTTGCTACATTTCATTTGAAAGTGAGATACGATCCTCCAATTCTTTAATAAAGTTGACAGTTGCACAACTGCACTGTGGTGAACACCACATTGTATGACTTTTTTGTGGTTTCCGTATCAGTATTTTATATTAATTTATATGTTAGTTGTTTCACGTTGCTCAAGTAAATATGTGGTGTAAGTGAAAACATGTTGGATCCGTAACCAGGTTCATATCGGTTTGAATCCGACTTCATATATATTTTTTTTTAACTTAAATTTAAAATTTAAATATATCGATTTATTAATAATTATTAACCTCTTAAAAATTTTTGAACTAAAATGAAAAGTACATAAAGTATTATTCGACAAATAATTTTTTCTTTTATTGTTTGTTATTGAATTATTATTTATTGTAAAACTCTTTTACAATCAGAGCTTAATCCAATTTTTTTTTATTTTGGGCTTTTCTGGCCATTTTTGGTTCAGTCGATTGCAATCAAAGGAGCAGTGCACAATAAGATGTTACAGTATTCCTAAATCCAAAATTTACCTCCGTTCTGGGGCCATTATTATGGATTCTAGCCTACGACGGGAATCTGGGACTTCAACTGCCAGAAGAGGTAGAGATCATTGCCTACGCGGACGATATAGCGATCTTGGTGAGAGGAAGACGTGAAGAGGAAGTACAAGATAGAGGTAATCAATCGTTAGCAGTGATCGATAACTGGATGAGGGCAAAGGGTTGACTCTGGCACCCACGAAATGCAGGTACATTCTAATGACAGGCAAGAGACAAATTCGACCAATAAATTTAGTAGTAGGAGACCAACCAATTCATGAGACAAGCCCCTAAAATATCTAGGGGTGTTATTGGATATTAAATTTACTAGTCACATCATCAACTGCTGCAAGAAGGCGGAAGGCATGGTAAAAACATTGAACGCTTTACTAACGTCGCAAAGTGCGCCAAAGGCGTCGAAGAGGAAATTTGTAGCGTCAACAATAACATCGTCAATCTTAGATGCAGCACCAGTGTAGCGGACATCCTTACGCACAAAAAGGAATTTGACTGGAGCTAACAGCGTACACAGGTGAGCCCTAATAGGAGTAGTTTCCGCCTACCGCACGGTATAGTACTAGGCCCTCCGTGTTCTCCCTTCAGTTCCACCAGTCAATCTTCAAGTGGGAGAAAGGCTGGATATAGCTCATGGCTCGAGCAGGAGAGACGCTAGAAAACGTATAGTGACCGAATGGAAGAACAGATGGCGTGCAAGAGGGGTGGCACAATGGACCAAGCGAAGTATATATGACCTAGAAGCGTGGAACGGCAGGAAGTTTGGTGAAATAAACTTCTACATAGTGCAGATATTAACGGGACATGGTAATTTTCAAAATTACCTGAATAAATAGGCAGACGTGCGTCACCGTCATGTATGTTTTGCGAAGACAAGGCCTCTGTTGAACGTACAGTCTTAAAATGCCGAAAGTGAGACATACAACGGAATAGGGCGGGTATCGCACAGTTCACACCAGATATCTTGTGAACTACATGTTACAAAGCGAGGAACATTGGAGGAGAGTCAACAAATATGCCACGGAGGTAATCAGGAGTAAAAATCAAGAGGAGCAGCGCCGGGGCTATTAGTATAGGAACGGTACGACAGCCCCAGAGGTGAGGGCTGGCATGCCCAGGTGTGCCAGTACCTATGATCCTCTGAGGACTCCAGGGGATGGTAGGCACAGTAAAAGAGAAAAGACCCGGCGCTGTGTTTTGGGCAGATATGTCAGGACACGGAGTCAAGAAAGGTCACAATAAAGACTCCTCAAAAGAGCTGACCGGCGAGCCGACCTACCATGCCGGATATACAGCCGGTTGGTGGGAAGGCTCGTTAGAGTAATCAGACACACCTCTTTGTGGAGTTATATAAAACAGTTCGGACCGACCTAGTGGTGTAGAGGGGGGAGGGAAAAGCTATAACGTGAAAATATATAGATCGGTCAAAAAAAAAATAAAAAAAATAATTTTTTTAAGTTTTATGTATTAAGAAGGAATTTACCAAAAAAGTAATAATTTTAAATTAATTGTAAATAATCTGCAAAAAAAATTTACTCCAGCGTTCTCAAGTCCGAAAATTTTATTTTTGTCGGCCAGACGTTTATAGTTATGTATGTATGTATTTACGTGTGTACGTCTGTACGTATGTATGGCCTATATTGGTCTTATAACTCTGGACCCCACTACCGTTTTTTTTTTTAAATTGGTATACAGGTACTATCTTTGGGAAAAAATGTATTAAATTTAAATGTATTAAAAAAAAAAGAATTGAAAAAGTGGGTGTCTTGGCAGAAATAAAATTTAAGATTCAAATTTTTTTTACCAAGACACGAAAAAAAAAGAAAAAACTTATAAAAGTTGAAGTATTTCTTATCTAGAACACAAATTACAAAGAAAATTGTTTTAATATTCACGCATTCCTAAAAAAATTACTTTATATATTTTCTTGTTGTGGCTATACTTTGGTTCCAAAAAAAATGAATGGCATTTTTACCATTTATATTTTCTACCTCAATATTCTTTCAAACAACTATGAAACATTTTGACATATCCCACTCCAATGGTTTGTATATTTTTTTAATTTTCAAAAAGTTTTTTAAATCTATTTTAAAGATTAATTTATCTTGAAAATTACCAACTGCATTTAACATGTAAAAATCTTAAGTTTTTGAAAGTCCTTTCTCTATGTTATTTTTTTTTTAAATTATCTGAAAATGTTCACCCCTAAAAATTTACACCTTTGTTTATATAGAATTTCATGGGTGTATCTTTGTATTATTTAAACAATTTAAAAAATTACCTTTTAAATTTATTATAACCAATTAGCAATAACTTTCTTAAAAAATAATTTTACTTGAATGCTTTCCCTTGACTATAGACGCTCCCAAAATGCGAAAAGTTTTTTTCGCAATTTCTAATTTTTAATACTCAAAATGTGTTTTGTTAAATTATAAACTCACTAAAATAACTCAATATCCCTCTTCTGATGTGGAAGCTCCCAATTTAAAAAAAAAAAATATATATATATATATACATTTTTTAAATCTCGATTTTATTTTATTTAAAATCGATTTAAGTGAATATTCTTATCATTAATAAAGCATGAGCCCCATATTTTTAAAAAGTTGAAAAAAATATTTCCCGAGATTTTTTCCAAAAAAAAAACCAAGTGAAAGAGTGTTTCGAAAATGAATTCGGTAAATTAACAGACGTAGAGAGAAATTTATGCTCGCAACTGCCGGTTTTTTTAAAAAAAATGACTTAAAATTCATAACTTAAAATTAATCAATCTAACATTCCGTACTTTGTCTACAATGCTTAAAACTAAGTGCCTGTAGACAATAGAATAAAATATTAATTTTATTTTCAAATTAGTGGGTGACATTTTATCAACTAACACTATTAGCTTAAACCAGTTGAAATATGAAAATATGTTTTTCAATGTTATAGAAAATATCGATTTATTTTGAGGTGGTAGACCTGCATTATTATGGTAAACTAAAAAGTAAAAAGAAATTACTCTGAGAAACCAGTTTTGATTGTTATCACTTGTACCTAGATGCTTTACACTAATCAAATTTATAAGAAATACTTCGATTCGTAAGTTAAAGTAAGAGATTAATGACCCCTCTCTACTGGAAATTACAAATTAAATACATTCACAACTGAATGGAGAAAAACCTAGTCGCAACTGAGAAAAAGGAAATAATGTCTATTTTAAATTGAATTGTGTCCTACCTGCTTCTGCAGTTGACATGTATAACTCAAATTTTCAGGAGGTTACTATTTCTAAGATTAAGGGTTTATTAATAAACTTTTTAATTTACAATTTCATAATTAATTTAAACATTTTTCTTACTTTTGCAAATCAACCACCTTTCATGTTAAAATAATATTTTCATTATAATTTTATACACGAATTATAATATTGAAAACCTAAGCCGATTAATTCCCCTATCACTCTTCTTCGCATCGCTTATTGGTTGAACCGAGTTATAAAGTTTTATAAATGTTTTCTCAATAAATTATATTTTTTTAACAATGTTACTGGTTATGGGAAAAAATATTTAGCAGCGAATCATTTTCTATAATATTGCAAAAATATTTTAACGTTCAGAAATTGCATTAAAAATTAATTTAAAAGTATGCATAATATTTGGATCGTCATTTCTTATATAATGGTTATTGCGTTTCATTTTTAATTTAAATTAATTAATAAATTTTGTATAATTTTTTTTAAATTTTTTTATTTAAGAACAAGTTGTATATACCCGTCTTTTTTTCCTTTCTAGTTGTAAATTATTTATGATTCTAAACGTTGTCAGGTTAAAGTGTAAAAGTTGAAGTCGATCAAGCATGCATAATTTATTTTTCGACATTGGGGTATTAAGTTAAATCAAATGACCTTGAGTCGTGTATTACATCATTGTAAGAGCTCATCGGAAAAAAAAGAATATTTGTTACCAACATTAACTGGTGCTTCTAGTAAAAATTCTGAAAAATACACTTCTAGTATAAAAAAAGTAATTTTCTAAATATCTTTTGACTTCTACTTTAATTGAAAATTAATTTGTCTACGCAATTGAAACTTTTCAGAAAGATTTGTAAACAAATTAACCTTTACATGGAAATGGATGGATAAGATTATAATACATGATTTGATTTATTTTTTGTCATCGGTAAGCAATTAAGAAACTATTAAAATAAACATAAATATTTATAAATTAGAAAACAAACATTTAAAGCGTTAAAAACTGAACTGTTTTTAATAATGATAGTGTAATTATTTTGATAAAGAAAAATAAGTTTTTATAATGTGATCCTTCTTCATAAGTAATTTATTGTGCAGTTATTCTTCGGTTTTATTTGTTTTGAAACGCCGGTCTCCGTTGCGTGAGTGAGAGCGTCTCGGCCTTGCATCCGGAGATTCCGGGTTCAAATCCCGGTCAGACATGGCATTTCGCACGCTACAAAAATAGTCATTCATTTCATCTTCTTAAGTAATACCTAGCGGTGGTCCCGAAGGTTAAAAAAAATTGTTTTAAAAACAATTATCAGCTGTTATAATTTTTAAAACATTAAAACAGCAATAATTACAAACAAAAAACCTGTTGAAAGTCTGTTAAAATTATTTCAAAAAAAAATATGTAGTTATCTTGTTAAGTAATATAATTAATTCAAAACATAAAAAATAGTTTTATCAAGTGGTTAATTATCAATAAAATTGTTTTGGAAATATCAACCTGATAAACGTATTAATAATATCAGTCATTATAAAAAAACATAACCTACCTACATACAGTTTACAGTTTAAAAATCCAGACATACAGGTTTTATAAACACGCTTTGTACAAGATATTTGTCCTACCTCAAAACCAATTTAATCAAATCATTTGTCAGCAAATTTTAATCTTACTGATAATAGCTATAAAATAAAAAAAATTCTACCGAAGAATTTTTATAACATGGTAGTTATATTTTTTAAAATAAAGGTTTTGATTTTTAAACTAAATGAAATAAAATTTATTTTAAATAGTAATATTTGTGATAAATTCCTTTTATTTTTTTTAACCTTCTAGTCTGCAGTTAAGGAATTTTTTTCCGCCGACGATGAGATGAATGCTTTTATGACGTGTGCGAAAAATGTCATGCTTGACCAAATTTTTTCATTTGAAACTACAAGAAAATAAATTTCCACTTCTGGATAAAAACAAGAATTATAAAAATCTATTTGTTTTTAAATTTATTTTAATAACGGGTTGACATAGCTATTTCTTTAATTTATAATTCCTTGTACGAAGTAAAGGAAGTATTGTGATCGTGAAAAATTTCGTTTTTCAGATTTCAACGGAAATATCCATTTGGACCATCCCTGAGTCAATTTTGACTAGTTTCGGCGTGACGTTTCTATGTACGTACGTATCTTGCATAAATCAAATACGATTAGCCGTAGTATGTTGAAATTTTGGATTTAGGAGTGTTATAGCAACTAGTTGTGCACCTCCCGTTTTGATTATAATCGACTGAACCAAAAGTGACTAAAAAAGTCCAAAATCCCCAAAAATTTGGATTTTTTTCTTAACTGCACTAATAAGCCCTTATTGAGAGCTTTTCAACTATATATATATACATATATATATATATAAAAAATATCATATAATTAACATATCCTCCTCTATGAATCATGAGACCTTGCCGTTGGTGAGGGGGCTTGAGTGTTCAGGGATACAGAGTAGCTGGACCGAAGGTGCAACCATATCGGAGAGGTATCTGTTGAGAGCCAGACTAAGGAATGATTCCTGAAAGAGGGGAGCAGCTCTTTCAGTAGTTGTTAGGGGCGTGAGTCACAATGACTTAAACGGCCGTATCAACATCACTCAGTTCTCTGAGTACTGCGCAGCTGAAAGCAATGGAAAACTACAGCTGCTTTTTTCCAAGAAAATGTGGCTCTCTGCATTTTCACATAGCAATAATGGAGGCGCCTTCCTTGGTAAAATATTCCGGAGGTAAAATAGTCCCCCGTTCGGATCTCCGGGTGGGGACTACTAAGGAAGGGGTCACCAGAAAATTAAAAAATAACATTCTACGAGTCGGAGCGTGGAATGTTAGAAGCTTAAAAAAGGTTGGTAGGCTAGAAAATTTAAAAAGGGAAATGGATAGGGTGAATGTGGATATAGTAGGAATTAGTGAGGTTCGGTGGGAAGAGGAAGGCGACTTTTGGTCGGGAGATTTTGGAGTAATTAATTCAGCGTCAAATAATGGGCAGGCAGGAGTAGGTTTCGTGATGAACAAGAAGATAGGGAGGAGAGTGGAGTATTTCAAAACGCATAGCGATAGAATCATTGTAATAAGGATAAAATCAAAACCTAAGCCGACAACGATTGTTAACGTTTATATGCCTACAAGCGCCCATGATGATGATGAGGTAGAGTGTGTATACGAAAAGATTGATGAAGCAATTAAACACGTAAAAGGAGATGAAAATTTAATAATAGTTGGAGATTGGAATGCAAGCATTGGAAAAGGCAAGGAAGGAAATATAGTGGGTGAATACGGGCTGGGCAAAAGGAATGAAAGAGGGGACCGACTTATAGAGTTTTGCACGAAGTATAATTTAGTAATTGCCAACACCCAATTTAAAAATCATAATAGAAGAATATACACTTGGAAAAAGCCAGGCGATACTGCAAGGTATCAGATAGATTATATCATGGTTAAGCAAAGATTTAGAAATCAACTCGTTGACTGCAAAACTTACCCTGGAGCAGACATTGATAGCGACCATAATTTGGTGATAATGAAATGTAGATTGGGGTTTAAAAACCTGAAGAAAAGTTGTCAGATGAATCGGTGGAATTTAGAGAAGCTTGAGGAAGATGGGGTAAAGAAGATTTTTGAGGAGGACATCGCAAGAGGTCTGAGTAAAAAAGATAAGGTAGAAAATGTAGAAGAAGAATGGGAGAATGTTAAAAAGGAAATTCTTAAATCAGCAGAAGCAAACTTAGGCGGAATAAAGAGAACTGGTAGAAAACCTTGGGTTTCAGACGATATATTGCAGCTGATGGATGAACGTAGAAAATATAAGAATGCTAGTGATCAAGAAAGTAAAAGGAACTATCGGCAATTAAGAAATGCTATAAATAGGAAGTGCAAACTGGCGAAAGAAAAGTGGATTAAAGAAAAGTGTTCAGAAGTGGAAAGAGAAATGAACATTGGTAAAATAGACGGAGCATACAGGAAAGTTAAGGAAAATTTTGGGGTACATAAATTAAAATCTAATAATGTGTTAAACAAAGATGGTACACCAATATATAATACGAAAGGTAAAGTCGATAGATGGGTGGAATATATTGAAGAGTTATACGGAGGAAATGAATTAGACAATGGTTTTATAGAGGAAGAAGAGGAAGTTGAGGAGGATGAAATGGGAGAAACAATACTGAGATCTGAATTTAAGAGAGCATTAAAAGATTTAAATGGCAGAAAGGCTCCTGGAATAGACGGAATACCTGTAGAATTACTGCGCAGTGCAGGTGAGGAAGCGATTGATAGATTATACAAACTGGTGTGTAATATTTATGAAAAAGGGGAATTTCCATCAGACTTCAAAAAAAGTGTTATAGTTATGATACCAAAGAAAGCAGGGGCAGATAAATGTGAAGAATATAGAACAATTAGTTTAACTAGTCATGCATCAAAAATCTTAACTAGAATTTTATACAGAAGAATTGAGAGGAGAGTGGAAGAAGTGTTAGGAGAAGACCAATTTGGTTTCAGAAAAAGTATAGGGACAAGGGAAGCAATTTTAGGCCTCAGATTAATAGTAGAAGGAAGATTAAAGAAAAACAAACCAACATACTTGGCGTTTATAGACCTAGAAAAGGCTTTCGATAACGTAGATTGGAATATAATGTTCAGCGTTTTAAAAAAATTAGGGTTCAAATACAGAGATAGAAGAACAATTGCTAACATGTACAGGAACCAAACAGCAACAATAACAATTGAAGAACATAAGAAAGAAGCCGTAATAAGAAAGGGAGTCCGACAAGGATGTTCCCTATCTCCGTTACTTTTTAATCTTTACACGGAACTAGCAGTTAATGATGTGAAAGAACAATTTAGATTCGGAGTAACAGTACAAGGTGAAAAGATAAAGATGCTACGATTTGCTGATGATATAGTAATTCTAGCCGAGAGTAAAAAGGATTTAGAAGAAACAATGAACGGCATAGATGAAGTCCTACGCAAGAACTATCGCATGAAAATAAACAAGAACAAAACAAAAGTAATGAAATGTAGTAGAAATAACAAAGATGGACCGCTGAATGTGAAAATAGGAGGAGAAAAGATTATGGAGGTAGAAGAATTTTGTTATTTGGGAAGTAAAATTACTAAAGATGGACGAAGCAGGAGCGATATAAAATGCCGAATAGCACAAGCTAAACGAGCCTTCAGTAAGAAATATAATTTGTTTACATCAAAAATTAATTTAAATGTCAGGAAAAGATTTTTGAAAGTGTATGTTTGGAGTGTCGCTTTATATGGAAGTGAAACTTGGACAATCGGAATATCTGAGAAGAAAAGAATAGAAGCTTTTGAAATGTGGTGCTATAGGAGAATGTTAAAAATCAGATGGGTGGATAAAGTGACAAATGAAGAGGTATTGCGGCAAATAGATGAAGAAAGAAGCATTTGGAAAAATATAGTTAAAAGAAGAGACAGACTTATAGGCCACATACTAAGGCATCCTGGAATAGTCGCTTTAATATTGGAAGGACAGGTAGAAGGGAAAAATTGTGTAGGCAGGCCACGTTTGGAGTATGTAAAACAAATTGTTGGGGATGTAGGATGTAGAGGGTATACTGAAATGAAACGACTAGCACTAGATAGGGAATCTTGGAGAGCTGCATCAAACCAGTCAAATGACTGAAGACAAAAAAAAAAAAAAAAAAATTAACATATAATTAAAATTATCATAAATTAACATATAATTATAAAAAATTATAATTAAATTATAGAATTATTAACCTCTGATTATAAAAAAAAAATTACGATAAATAATATTCAATAATAATAATAAACAAAAAAAAATATGAATAAATCTCAGAACTTATTAATGAAATAAAATTTTAGTACTTTTCATTTAAAAAAAAGGGTGTATGTAATTTAATAAGCGTACAAGGAAGTCATGTAATGCCCACATCAAATTTTTTTCTATTAGATAAAAAACTCCACTTCTTAATTTTTTTCTTTAATTTTATTTCTATTATCGGTCACTAATACGTCGCTTCATATTCAAAGCTGTTCTAATGTTTTCTGTCTGTTGCTATCCATCTACAGCGATAAGATGAATGGGATGGTGGAAGTGAGATTCAAAGAGATTATATAATTATTATCATCTCATCAGAACTGCGAAAGTGCTGTATGTGTGAGTGTGTGTGTGTGTGTGTGTGTGTGTGTGTGCGTGTGTGTTTTAAATGATGGTTATAATAGATTAGTTAAGTGATATCAGGATAAAAATGTAATCATAAATGGCAGCAAAACGCTTCTTTATCATAGTGAACGTTCTTAGAAACTCTTACTCGTTACTTTAAAAAAAAAAAAAAATGTAATGGTAATTGCCCAATGAAACAGTGCAAATCAAATCGTTGATAAATTGAAACACGAAGTGCACGGATCAATTAAGAGCGTTTTTTATAAAAATATCTTATCTAAAAAATGTTGCGGAAATTATTTTTATAAAAAAATTTATTTCGATTCATTAGTTAGGCATTAAGCTTAGGCAAAATACAGTTATTTAGAAAGGGTAATTAAAATTCAGAGACAGATTTTAAAGGTATTTAGTGAAATACGAAATTTAAGTATAGAGGTTTTATAAAATAACTTTTTTGTATAAAAATGGTGACTTATTTCTCCCTCAGATTTAGGAATTAATAGCATAATATTGCAATATTATTGTTAAATCACTTTTTTTAATCAACAGACATGTTTATGTATAATTCAACAGGAAAACAAATTATTTTTTTTTATGTATATCTAAATATAAATATGGATTTACAATTTCTATACTTATCTTAATATGGTACTTCAAGACATTTTACGTCTGAGAAAATTGAAATAAAACTGAAAATTATTTCTGTCAGTTTGTTGATTGAAAAACTTTAATTATAAGGCAACATAGGCGTTAATTTTTTATTTCTTGTGAACTGCAATACGTGTATAATGAGAAATTTTATTTTATTTTACTATTTTATATTATTTTGTTTATATAAATCATTTTATTGTAATTTATTTAATTTGATTTTATTAGTGTAAACAGGAAACTTGTGTTTATAATTATTCGAATTTTCTGATTTATTTATTTGTTCATTTTATAAGATGTTAATGAAAATATTAATTTGCTTATTTGCTTTCTTCTTCCTCTTTTTTGTAAAAATAAAAATAATTTACTTTTTTCATTGTGATTTGGACCAATATAATTATATAATATCGACTGTAATGTAGGATGATTTTTTCATAATCAGATTTTAAAATAATTTCCAGCATTATATTTACTCCTCATTTTCACTACGCAGCACTACTAGTGTGGTGTCTTTAATTACACTTACATACTGACGCACAAGTGGCCTTTTTTATCTCCTAGGTTAGTTGTTATTTTATAGTTTTACAACCTCCGAGCTCGTAGTTAAGCAATTTTTTCCCGCAGAGGATGAGATGAATGTTTTGTAACGTGTGTGAAAAATGTCATACCTGACCGGGGATTCGAACCCTTGACCTCCAGGTGAAAGGCCGAGACGCTACCACTCGCGCCACGGAGGCCGGCAAATAAAATTAAAATTAAAGTTTAAAGCAATAAACACAAAGGGGCATTAACAAATAAATAAAACTAAATGGGAGGAAAATATTGTTAAAAAAATCTTGTTTAAAGCATTTTTTAAAGTTAACACTTTTCAGTTTTCTTTCTGATTTCCTTGTGCAAAGGAAATATTGTGATCGCGAAAAATTTCCGATGTCCGATTTCAACGGAAGTATCCAATTTTACCATCTCTGAATCCATTTTGACTAGTTTGGCGTGACATCTCTACGTACGTATTTATCTAAATATCTCGCATAACTCAAAAACAATTAGCCGTAGAATGCTGAAATTTTGGATTTAGGACTGTTTTAACATATAGCTGTGCACCTCCCCTTTTGATTGCAATCGACTGAAACAAAAGTGTCCAAAATCCAAAAGTTTGGATTTTGAAGTTTTTCTTAACTGAATTAATAAGCCGTTATCGAGAGATTTTCAAAATATATATATATTTTTTTGTCTTCCGTCATTTGACTGGTTTGATGCAGCTCTCCAAGATTCCCTATCTAGTGCTAGTCGTTTCATTTCAGTATACCCTCTACATCCTACATCCCTAACAATTTGTTTTACATATTCCAAACGTGGCCTGCCTACACAATTTTTCCCTTCTACCTGTCCTTTCAATATTAAAGCGACTATTCGGATGCCTTAGTATGTGGCCTATAAGTCTGTCTCTTCTTTTAACTATATTTTTCCAAATACTTCTTTCTTCATCTATTTGCCGCAATACCTCTTCATTTGTCACTTTATCCACCCATCTGATTTTTAACATTCTCCTATAGCACCGCATTTCAAAAGCTTCTAATATTTTCTTCTCAGATACCCCGATCGTCCAAGTTTCACTTCCATATAAAGCGACACTCCAAACATACACTTTCAAAAATCTTTTCCTGACATTTAAATTAATTTTTGATGTAAACAAATTATATTTCTTACTGAAGGCTCGTTTAGCTTGTGCTATTCGGCATTTTATATTGCTCCTGCTTCATCCATCTTTAGTAATTCTACTTCCAAATAACAAAATTCTTCTACCTCCATAATCTTTTCTCCTCCTATTTTCACATTCAGTGGTCCATCTTTGTTATTTCTACTACATTTCATTACTTTTGTTTTGTTCTTGTTTATTTTCACGCGATAGTTGTTGCGTAGGACTTCATCTATGCCGTTCATTGTTTCTTGTAAATCCTTTTTACTCTCCGCTAGAATTACCATTCATCAGCAAATCGTAGCATCTTTATCTTTTCACCTTGTACTGTTACTCCGAATCTAAATTGTTCTTTAACATCATTAACTGCTAGTTCCATGTAAAGATTAAAAAGTAACGGAGATAGGGAACATCCTTGTCGGACTCCCTTTCTTATTACGGCTATATATGTATGTATCATAAGTACGACTTATTTTAATTGGTTACAGAGTTATAGCCAAATGAAATTTTAATTACTTAAATATTTGGATCTTAGAAGGGGAAGGCACATCAGTTCGAATCAGACTTATCTTCTTTTCTTATAACTTTTTTTTAAATTTAAATATACTGATTTATTAATAATTAAACCCATAATTTTAAACAAAAATTACAATTAATAATAATTCAATAACAACAATTACAAAAAAAATAATATGAAAAAATTAGAATTTATTAGTGAAAAAATGTTACGTACTTTTAAAAATGTGTCTGTAATTTATTAGGCATCATTACATATGTGTATGTATAGTAATTTGGTGAAACATCTGATTATTTAATACTAATTGAAAATTATAATTTAGAATTGTATTATTTTTTGATTTTCTAGTTTAATTTCTGTTTAATTTTATCTACATTAAATTTAACTAAAGAGTGACTGAAAATTAGAGCCTCACAAGAACAACATATACACTAAGGCATACATTCCCGATCTTTAATAAATTGCAAAAACGTTTTATCTTTTATTTCATTACTCTGAATTTACTACTGATATTGTCAGACAGACAATATCAGTTGATTATTATCATTAGTTTATTTGTTTTTTGTTACCAATCATTTAATCGCTCTTTGGTTTGATAAAATTCTTCTTATCTTAATTTGTGTACACGTTCATTTTACTGTCCATTTTATTAGAGAATTGGATAATCGTATCTCACTTTCAAATGAAATAAGTTTAAATGAAGTGCAGCAAAAAATGTGTACATGTAATTTAATAGGCGTACAAGGAATTCATGTGGTGTTCACATCAGATTTTTTTCATATATTTAAAAAAAAATTTAATTTGATATTAGGAGATACATTTATGAAAAAATTTTAACTTTCTAAAAAATATTAAATTTATGTGATTAATTGTAGGTTTCCAGTTTGTAAACCTGTCGACCTCCGAGACAGAGACGGTAGCGTCTCGGTATTTCATTCGTCAGGCGTGTGGTGTATTATTTTTATACGCTACCAATTTCGAACGGGCTAATGAACACCATACTTGTTAATATCCGCTCTTTCCTAGCAAAAAAAAATTTATACGTTGCACATTTTTTAATTCAATAATATGTCTACAAACTTTGAAGGATAACTTATTTGGTATAGTGAGTCAACCTGACCACATTACAAAAAAAAGAAACTTTAATAAATTATCGATAAAATTTATTAAACATCATGAATTCAGTAACTTTTTTCCTGTAAACCTTTTGTACACATCTAAAACATCAAGTGTATGTGAAAAAATTAATTTTTTATAGCGATGGAAAACTAGTTTGCAATAGCAAAAAAATAATACAAAATATTCCATATACAGAATATTTTTATGTACACCTAAATACACAAACGAATATAAATGAAAACTTTGGTTTATTAAAGATAAAAAAGATGATTATATTAAAACGTTTGTAGATACACTATTCATTTTTTTTTAAACATTATTATAATAACAAATTATCTGGAGAGAGAGAAGTATTTGAATTCGTAAGGTCGGATACGTGTATCCTGAACTAGACCTTCCAAGTTCAGAGTCAAACGATTATGACAGCGAATCGCGCCGGCGCAGGATGGAAGTAGATAGAAGAGATGCTGTAATCGGGTGAACTTCAACGGGTTTACTTTCAGTTCTCCGTTGTCGATGGTGGCGTAATGTTGCGCGCTGGTGACCGGTAAATGGTTCGCGATAGTGCGTAGTCTGCAATTTCGCGCCATTTTGGATTATTATTTTTTTTATGTTTCAATTAGTTGTTCTATTTTCTTAATTAATATTTCATATTTATTCATATTTAATTTTCTTAAAATAAATTTATAATTTAATTATGAATTAAAATAATTTTTTTTTTTATGAAATATCTTTTTAAACCGAGTAAAAAAATTAAAATTTGTTACGCCCATTAATAATAATAATAATAAAATAAACAATTATATAAAATATTGTTTAAATTAATAAACAGTTAATTTATCTTTCATAAATTAAAACTTTTACATTAAAACATATGAGAATATTGTGTTGTAATCGTTGAAAAATTAATTCCTAATCTTGATTAATTTTTTAATAAAATTTCAACATATATCTCTTAAAATTTTCAAACATATAAAAAAAATTGTTCTTTTAAAGTTTGTAGTACGTGTTTTATGTGTGTATTTTTCTATATATAAAAAAATATATAAACTGTGAATTTGTGTCAAATTTCGGTAACTTTATCAAATAAAATTTTAACAGTGAAGTTTATATTTTAAAAATATCATCTGTAAAATTTAAATAAATACATACTTAAAAACTCGTAGTCGTAACGTAAAAATATTTCCCAAATTTTATTTGAAAAAAAAAAAAATAAATAAAATAAATAAACATGAAAAAAAGATCAAAATTTGTGTTTTGTAAATTTAATCTATGTGTGTATTGGTTTTACATTTTAAGTGTTAACTTATTATATTGTAATAATAATCATTGCTGAAAAATTGAGTTAAGGATACGCAAATTGGATACATGTCTTTGAATAATAGTGTTTTAAACATGAGTGTCTCCGTTGAAAGGTAAGTAATAAATTGTTATTATTTTACAATTTATCTTTTAATATAATATAATTTTCAGAAAAACTTATGCTCAGTTTTTTTACAAAACCGACTTATCGTTTGTGACGCCCTCACTATTTCGCAGTCAGCTCTCTCACCACTGTGACTCGTTACATCACACTATTGCACCACACCATTGTGATTCGCTGCATATATGAAAAATAAACTAACACAGTCAACATAATCTTAAATTGAGGTTATGTTTTCTGTCTTGACAGAAACTTAACTCACTTGAGCGTAACTCACAAACGACCCAACCAATCTGCATCAAAATTTTCACATGCAAAACTTCAGATACACTACTACAGCATAAATAAATTTTAATAAATTGATTCAGTGATTTTGAGGATTTTCAAGCCACAAATTTTATATACATATATATATATATATATATATATATATATATATATATATGTGTGTGTATGTGTAGCGTAATACTTCCTTATATGTATATAACGGAATTAAATGATATATTTGAACCTCAAAACATAAAGAAAATTCAATTTTACTCCTCAATTTCATCGTGCGACCTAAATAATAATATATTTTTCTTCGAAAAGTCTGTCAAAAACAAATTGAAAAATGTAAAATAAATAAAAAGTACATTACTGCATTTATTATGTTTTTAGAAAATTTCGTAATTACTTTAATTTGAATATCCAAAAAAATTACAATGATATTTTAAACTGTACGGTAAGAGACTCGCAGATATCATTTCTTTTTGAATACTAAATCGTGAATACCGGTGTTCTTTAATGGTTGGGTTTCAATTAATCACACATCTCAGGAGTGGTGGAACTGAGACTGTAAAAGACTAAATTTCATTTACACTCATACATATCATCCTCATTCATCATCTGGAGTAATACCTGAACGATGATTCCCGGAAGCTAAAGCAGGTAAAAGAAAGATAAAATTTCTTCCGCTCAAAAAAACAAGAATTTCTGTAATATAAATAAAACTAACAAAATGATACTGATATCAAAAAAAGTAAGACACTACACTACATTTCTATTATCAAAATTTGTTACTAATTTAGAATTTTGTTTAAAAAAAATGCATGTTAAATATATGTAGTAGACAATACATGTACAATAATAGATAATAAACAATGTTTAAGCGTTCCATATAATAACCAAAAGTAGAAAAATTAGTTTCAAAAGCCTTACCGGCCAGATTTCATTAATATGTAAAACATATCACATTTATAGAAATAATACAATTCTTTTGATTATTCGTTGTTTAATAAATGAAATCGGGCCGGTAAGAGTTTTGCAAACAGATTTTTTTCTATTTTTTTGTTATTATATGGAACGCTTATACATTGTTTATTAGCTATTATTGTATATTTATTGTTTATTACAAATATTTCACATGTATTGTTTTTAAACAAAATTCTAAATTAATAACAGATTTTGATAATAGAAGGATAGTGTCTTATTTTTTTTAACATCTGTATCATTTTGTTAAAAACAGTTTTATTTATATTACAGAAATTTTTGTTTTTTTGAGAGGAATTAATTATATCTACCTTTCTTTTTCTGTTTATCCTCCGGAACCAGGTAAAGTATTACTTCAGAGGATGAATGAAGATGATATGTCATTAGTAGAGCCAACGGGTACGAAATGCCTTTATCGATTTTGAAAAGGCATTCGAATCTGAGTCATCTTGCAGTCATGGAAGCTGTAATTAAACAATGAATAGACCGAAGATACGTAAAAATGCTACACATATTCTACGAAATTTCAACAGCATTGGCAAACCAACAAAACATTTTTCTATCGGAAGGGGAGTTAAACAAGACCTCATATCACCTAAATTATTCACAGCTGTCCTTGAGATGGCTATGTCCATAATTGGTTGGTCTGAAAGAGGTATCAAGGTAAATGGACGGAGACTGAAAAACTTGCGGTTTACAGATGATATTGTACTTTTGGCTAAGGATGTTGATGAACTTCAATCGCTTATCGAGGATCTTGAAGAAAAATATGGGGAAGTGGGTCTGAAAATGAATTTGACCAAAACAAAATTAATGTACAACAGATGGGCTGCTGCAGGAGAGATAGTAGTTGACGACAACATCCTAGAGAATGTGGAAGAATACGTCTACCTGGGGCAGCTAATAAACACCAAAGGGGACATCAGACCTGAAATTTTCCGGAGAATCAGGATGGGCTGGAAATCATTTGGAGGGCATTCAATAGTATTAAAATCTAACATGCCGGTAGTCTTGAAAAAGACCGTGTTTGATCAGTGCGTTCTTCCAGTACTCACCTACGGATGCGAGACCTGGACTTTAAATTAGTTCTTAAAAGGAAAGCTTCGGAAAGCACAAAGAGGCATAGAAAGGTCAATGCTAGGCTATACAAGGAGGGACCGGAAAAGAGCGGAAGACATAAGAGCCATAACGAGAGTGCATGACATAATGGAAACAGTGAACGTTCTGAAACGGCGATAGGCAGGGCACATCGCGAGAAGATGTGACGGAAGGTGGACAAAAGCGGTCCTTGAGTGGAGTCCAAGAGAGCGATAAAGACCAAGAGGCAGACCACCAGACCGATGGGACAGAGGCATTAGAAGGGTGGCTGGAACCAACTGGCAGAGGACGGCGCATGACAGACGGCATGGCGAGAACTGTTGAAGGCCTATCTGTCAAACTAGACTTGAAGTGGCTACATCTTATAAAAGATTGAAACAGCTGTATAATAAATGAAATGTAGCCTTGTACAATCTCAGGTCGACCATTCCTGTGACGTGTGGTTAATATTCGAGTTTCGGCGTTCATCAAATGGAATAAAAAACGTTGTCTAACAAAATTAGATGTATTTTTTGAAAGTATTCTTTATGACAAATCTAATTGAACTGAAATGCTTATTTTTTAATTTATTTCCCATTCTCATTTCACTTTTAGGTTAGGTCATGTTTAGAACTGTAAACGTAGTTCGTTGACCAGTGCTGCGGACTCTTACCGGCAATGTTCTAACGAACTTCGTGATATACTCGTATAAAAATAATGAATTTAAATTTTACACATTATATAAGATTATTGTAATATATTTAAAATTTAAAAAAATAACATAATCTGAATTTTGTACCATTTTATTTATTTATTTTTTAAATTGTAATTCCTTTTTATTTCACTATGTTTTGTTTTAACAATTTAATAAAATAAAATACACAAGCTACATACAATCCTTACGTCCTGATAACCCTTACAAATATAATAGTTTTCGTCTGTAGTGTGACGCATGCGTTTAACAGTCTCATTGATTTTTCTTTACCGTTAATGTGCTATGCTGATTTTCGATATGTAGAATATGAAATTAAATGTAGTTTATAAATTTCTCAAATAATTTACTTGACACGCAAAAAATTTTTGTTTTAGTACTGTACGTTTGTGTATTTTATTTATTTGCATATTAAACAACAGCTGAAAAGAGTTTAACCTAGAAAAGGTGAATCCTGATTGAAATTTATGTTTCTGATTGTAAGTCCATAGAGATGTCATAAAGGATCTTTTCTTTCGAATCAAACGATAGTATTTTTTATCCGGAGATCACGGGTTCGAATTCCGATTAGGCAAGGCATTTTTCATATGTTACAAATTTGCAACTGGACTAATGACCAATTGAGCACGTAATAAAAGAAAACAAATTGGAATTTAAACACAAAGGATAGGCTAAGAAATAATAATTACAAAAAAAGATGTAAATATTTAACGGAATAAAATAATAAATAAATAACGATCAAACGTAATTGAAGAAATATAAAAATTTAATACTAATTGTGCATTTCGATTATTAAACAATCACCATCAGTAGATATTTTTATATTTTTGTTTGAATCAGCAGCCAACACCGTTTGTTTTGATACTACTCAGTTATCCTACCTGTTCTGTAAATCGTTTAACCTAACCATAATCACTAGATTCTGCATCCTAATTATCTATTCTACATGTTTTAGTTTTTGTCCTTCTGCAGTTTGTATTTTCTACACATTTTTCTAATACCAAAGTAATGTAAATCCTGGATGTCGTAATAAATGGCTGATTAACCTAGTTTATCTTTACATTATTCTCTTTTAAATATTTCTTCTTTCCAACACGTCATAAAATTTCTTCAATGTCGTATCTAATTTGTTCGCGTTCAAGGTAGGTCAAATTTTATCGACCAGTTTAATCTACTACATCCTCCTGTAACTGTTCGTTTCAAAGATCTCCATTCTTTCTTATGGCATTTCACAAAAGTATTGGTTTTATATTTATTATTTTTCTGTTTCTATCCTTTTTCTATTTAATTTCATTTATTTTTTTTAATATATTTATTTTAACCTAAACTAATTCTCTTATATCTTTGATAATAATTCTTTACTACTTTAAATACACATTTAATTGTAAATTTGTTCTTTTGGTAAATAGTTTTCAATATTTTCTATTCATGATATTGTATATATATACAATATATATATATATATATTAGCGGACCCGACAGACGTTGCCCTGAGTCGGCATTATTCTGTAATAAATGGAATAAATACACACACATAAATATAAGTAACTTAATTAAGTTAAAATTAGCAGGAATGTGTTCTAAATTGCATTAAAATGACTATTAGTATGATATTATCAATTTGTGATTGTTGTATTATTGTAATGGGTTTATTGATTAATTACCTGTAGTATGGTTAATACTTATTTTCACTAAATATTGAGATGTCCGATGAAAATTGAATATAAAAACTAACGTCGTAAAATTAATAATTAGTGTAATTAATAAATTTTCATCTACATTACTACTAATTTTCACTTATCATCATTCTAAAAAAGTACCTCCTACATATTTTTTTTTTTTATTTAATAATTTGATGTTTCATAACCATGTAACAGCTTAATTAATCAATTAATAAAAAAATTAAAGCACTGTAAAAAAGCAACGAAGTTAAAATTTTAGTAGAAATTTGTATCATTTTTCTCATTCTTTATTTTAACATCTATTTTACCAAATTTTAGATAATTGTAAATTAAAAATAATTTTAGAAAACTTTTTATAAAATTAATTAGCTAAAACATTATAAATTCAATGTTTTAAATATACTTTAATAACATATATAATAAGTAACTTATATTTAATAAGTAACTATAAGTAACTTATATATAAGTAACTTATATTTTAATTTTATAAATGTTATGCTTTATTTTAAAAACTTAAATTTTTATTTTCAAAGAGCCGTTCAATACTTCATAAGTTGCATATAATCAAATGAGAACTGACAATCTAAATTTGCAGGTTAAGTTAATTGTTATTGAATGCACATGTATACATCATTAAAATTCATGAAAAATCATGTAAAATACTCACTTCAATACTGCACCTTACAAATTTGCACAATGTACATTTTTTAATTAAACTTTAAAACGTTATTTCAATAAACAATAATATAATATAATATTCTCAATAAGCGCGCAATTCTAGCAGACTCGGCAATGCTTCGCTATCGCTAGATCTGAGTATACAGACAGATTAAATGACAACAATTGAAAGTTTCATAAAACCTTAAAAACTGAATATTAGCAATTTAACTAAATTTAACCTTTCACTTTATAAAAGTCAGAATGTAAATAAATCCAAATGGCAAAACAACAGCACTACCTATCGGATTTAATTCACACCACTCTCTGATCACAGTATTCGGTGGAAAACAATTTTTTAATGAAAAGAGTTGTGACTGCAAAATCATTACAATTAATACTGAACATTAAGAAACTTACAAAAAATTACGGAATTTTATAAAATTTCACCTTTAACTTTATAAAATTCAGAATGTAAATAAATCCAATTGTCAGAACAGCACTACCTATCGGATTTAATTCAAACTATTCTCTAAATACGAGTTTTAATGTAAGAACAACACTAAGCTACGACGCAAGTAACTGATATGCGAAAAAGCAACAAAATAAAAAAAAATCCTAGAATCCTTTCGCAGCACCAACTACTGGGTTTAACTGATGAACCAAAAATTAAAAAAAAAAACATCTAAAACGCAATCCCAACTCTGCCTACCGGACCCACACGCTGCCTACCGGATCCAATTGTGAACCTTAAACATCCCAAGATGGTTAAGGTTAATTATTTCAATAAATAATAATATAATATTTCTCAATCCGCGCACAATTCTAAACGCGATCGCAGTGCTGCCTACTTGTTTCTTAATCAGTTTTGATTTTGTTTACATTGGCAACGGCCATACGAGCTCTTTGTGATTGGTCGTTGTGTTTGACAGCGGCCATCTTGCATTGATCTGATTGTTTTTCCTTTGTTTACATTCCCATCTGATTTATTAGCCTCTTATTTATTAAAAACTGTTTTCTCGCGATTTTTGTAACACAAAATTACGAAATATTTTTCTCAATTTGATCGCAGCACAAACTGTCGGGACAAACTAAAATTAAAATAGAATATTATTGAATATTCGATACTGCGATGGTAGTGCAGTCTGCCGGATCCAATGTAAAACATTCCAAAATCAACAACTACTTATAAATAAAAAATTAATTAAAAAAAACATTTTCCAGTGGACCAAATTGTGAAACTAAATCATTATCGAAACCCCTTGAACACACACACAAAATTTCATCAAAATCAGTCCAGCCGTTTAGGAGGAGTTCACTTTCATACACACGCACACAAGAAATATATATATAAAGATATATTTATATATCTTTATATTCATATTTATGGTCTACATACCAAAAAAAGTTTGCAATATTTTAAAGAAATCCTCTTACCATACTTTTTATAAAAAATTCTACTTGATTTATCTGCTGAAGAATAACTTTAGAAAAAAATTCCAAAAAATAAGAGAAAAAATTCAATTAAATATTTTACATATTTAGATATTTATTTATTTTATTTGTGAAATTCAAATTATCACAAGAAGGAAAATTTTGATTTAAAGAAATAGTTAAAAAAAATTGTTACATGAATTTAAAGATTTAATCCACCAATTGTTTCTAATTTTGAAAAGGAATAGAATTTAAATTATTATTTGTAGTTTTTCCTGAGAGTTTCCTAACTGAAAAAAAAAATTATTACCATTAAAAATAGTTGGTAGCTTCTGTTGTACTAGTTCCTTTTCTGTTTAAGTAACAAATATGTTGCAATTCGTACTTGCATCGCTATTTTTTTTATCGTTCCAGCTTTCACTAATACTACCGGTTACTTGTTCTTCAAAAAGCTAATATTTTAATGTTTTCTTTAATTTTTGTTACTTTTCTCCTATTATCGTTCTATCAGCATGTAGGCCTACATTTTCGGTATTTCTCTTCATTTTCGGAATAAATTCCTAATCTATTTCTAATTCTAGACTTATATATACACACTTGCACATTAATGGTTTCAGCGCAAGGATTTAATAACAACTACCAGTTAAATCTAATATAATGAAATCCTTTTAAATTTGCTACATAACAGAATGGGTCACCTTTATTCTCAGAAATCAGTTTAATTTTTTGAGTTCAGAAATTGAGGAGGCACTCAACTTATGCTTTTTTTAAAAAAAAAGAACCAAAGTTATATTATATATCTTATATATATATATATATTATATCTTATAATATATATATATATAAGATATATCTTATATATTATATTTATATACTCTATAAATATATAACTATATAACTTTATAAGTTATTTTTTAAAATTAGATAATCTTAAAATACTTTTTAAAATAACTTTTTTTTTACAAAAAAAAAGTTTATAAAACAGAAATTAAAAATTCTATTAATACTTTCCAGTTAGTCAAATGAACTGAAAAAGTAATCACTTTATATTTTTGGGGGTTTTCTAGATGTTTTTTTTTTTGTTAGAATTTTTAGAACTACCTTTTAGATGTACCTTTTTAGATCGTTGTATTTCCTTTCTTAATTTCATATTCTTACCGTTGTTTGCAGTATTTTTGCATTCTTTCTGAGAAAGTTTGCTTTTGCTCTTCTGTAAATTTTCTGGAGCTGTTCTTAAGTTTTTTCTTTTCATCTAGTTTGAAATTCTTAATTGTTTGTTAAAATTCAATTTTATCAGTTATTATTTTTTCCAATCTTTGTTTAGTTTTCTAACAAATAATTTGGAAATCTATAATTATGGAGTAGCGTCTTTGATCCGTAATGTTGTGGGTTCGAATCCCGAGTGGAGTGGTGTTTTTCTCATGCTACAAAACTAATTTCTTGTCATCCAAAAGAAAAGAAGTAACGTACTCTAGCTCGATGTAGGCGCCTGTTATTACCGGAGAGAGATAAGTTAAATTTTTTTTTTTTGTTGGGTCTACATAAAAAATATTTTCGAAAAACTGATTTATATAAAATGTTTTTAATTTTAATAAAATTAAAAATCATTTTTTTACTAAAATTAAAATAAAAATCAGTATCCAGAATTCGATTTAAAATCAGTATTCACAATTGAAAGCTGAAAGCATGTATTTATTTTTAAAATATTAAATAGTTTTTATAATTAGGATGAATTTCTCTTACCTAAACTACTATCTTTGTCAGGAATTAGATATTGATATGCTATAATTAAAATAACATTAGGTTATGATAATTGTTTTGCATGTTTATGCAAGATAATATTTTGTATAAAGCCAGAAAAACACCGACAGACAAGCTAGGATCATTTACTTAAAGGAAGTACTTTCGAAATTTTTTTCACTTTTGCAATATTTAATTATTAAAGATTACAGAGATAATAGTATTTGTTTAAAATTAGATAAAAGTTTGCAGAAGTGGAGGCAAAATCAGTCCTGTTATCATTGTACTTATCCCCAAAAAACTCGTTTCGCTTGAGTTAGTTATTGCAGGATAATTCAGGTGTCTGTGTTATCCTACATTTTTCTAAAATATTTTGTGTTACAAAGCTTCGGTACATAATTTTAAAATTCACATTGAAATTTCGTTTCTTATGCAACTCAGATAAAAAAAAAAAATAGTGGCAGCGACGTTGAGTTTTGATAACTGTTAGTTTCTGTGAAAATGGCAGATTTTGAATCCCAACTGTCTTTTGCCAGTTTTTAATTTTTTCTTTTCTTTTATGAAAAAAAAAAAAATGACGAAATAAATACAAACTTGTATAGTTTTTTTTTAAATGTTAGTTTTTTTTAACAAGTCGTAAGTTTTTCGTGCAAAATAAAAAAGATAGATTTCTTTAACTTTTAATTTATGTGTTCAGTAGTAAGATATTTCTTTTTTCAGCACGGATACTAATATACATATATATATATCGCACTACGCATTTTAATTTCATGTGACCTTTATTATTATTATTTTGGGGGGGGAATAAAATTAAAAGAAAATACATATAAAAGAAATAAATAAATTACTTTTTGGCATGTAAAACATTACATTGTATGACAAATTAAGTAGTGACCATGACTAACTTCCGTAACATTTTATATAATACGATTAAAAAACTATGTAAGCAGTAATACAATTATTCCTTTTTTTTCTTTATAATCATCTTCCATTCTGCATATTGTTATTACTTTTTTTCATTGTTATCAATGATAAGAAAATTTCATTAGAAAAAAATGTTCGTTACAATCCTTCTGTAAAATTACATCGCACGGTATAGATATCCTTTTTTATTAGTTGGTACTCTTACTTCCCTTGGTATAGATTAGTTCGTATATATAGGCATTAATACATATTCAACGGAAATACGTTACACGAATAGGCATCTATAAAATGTTAAAAATTTCTTTAATTCTTTCCCACAAAAAATAGATGGTGAGTGAGTTTTGCTTGTCAGTTATATATGCTCATAATTTTATTTTAGCTGCTATTGGAGCGGAGCGGACCAATGGTAGTTCGCCGGGCTGTTGCGCGCAGCTCTTGAATGATTCGTTCTTGATTTATACTTCCCAAACGATTCATTCATTCGAATGATTTAGCCGAAATCATATTCGTGTTTTGGAAATAAAAAAGGAAAACATTGAAATTAGAGCTGTGTTAAAAAATCAAAAATCAAGAAACAGCTAAAAATATTCAGGATTTTGAAGTTTTCGTTGTAAATGTTTTTATTGTTGTTAGTACGCTAAATTCATGAAAGTTATCTAGTAAAGTTGGAAAAAAAATTTAACAAAATCATGTGTAATGAAACATAACCCTAGTAACATTTTCACGGTGGGCCATAGGCTCGCCTTTTTTCTAGTATAAAATAATAGTATAATTTGTTTAATTATATAATATAAAGTATGACAACTTAAATAACTTTTCAATAAAGAAAAATATAATTTCAATAATGTTCTTACCTTGAAATTTATTTCACTACACCTAAAGCGTTAAGGAGGTCCCCCGATGTGAGAAACTTAAAAATATTGAATGGAAACAATAGGGTTGTGATAAATCATTTTAAAGAGTATCGAAAAAAAGATTGGATGTTAAAAATGTCAGACTATGACAACACTAACAAAAATAGCTATTTTCTATATTTTTCACTGTTAATTTCAAAAGTGCTCCACAGCACCTCTTAAATAACTGGTTGACAGTGAAATATAAATAAATAATATTTAACAAATTCTCCGATTTCAAAACGGCCTTATTTTCAGTATGAGACCACTTCACTCTTAGTTCTCATGCGGGGAACTCAAAAATAATAACTGAAGAAAGAATAGTATTGTGAATTGTTTTCAAAAGTGGTCTATAATACATCAAAGTATTATTTTTTAATGCATTTTAATGTATATAATGTATTTAAATGTATGTAATGTTTTTTAATGTATTTGAAATGTGGTGCTATAGGAGAATGTTAAAAATCAGATGGGTGGATAAAGTGACAAATGAAGAGGTATTGCGGAAAATAGCTGAAGAAAGAAGAATTTGGAAAAATATAGTTAAAAGAAGAGACAGACTTATAGGCCACATGCTAAGGCATCCTGGGATAGTCGCTTTAATATTGGAAGGACAGGTAAAAGGGAAAAATTGTGTAGGCAGGCCACGTTTGGAATATGTAAAACAAATTGTTATGGATGTAGGATGTAGAGGGTATACTGATATGAAACGACTAGCACTAGATAGGGAATCTTGGAGAGCTGCATCAAACCAGTCAAATGACTGAAGACAAAAAAAAATGTATTTAATTGATTTTTCCCTGCTTTAAACACATAATAAGCAATATAAGCTTATAGAATTATATAATCAACAATTTATTCAAATAAATATTGTTCAGGCTAAATTTTAAATTAAATAATTTATTTATTTTCTAATCTGAACAACAATGTTAAATTTTACTTCATTTCTAATATTTCTATATTTGATAATGTAAAACGTGTACCTATCTAGATTTCTATGTTACCCACACGGAAATAAACTACAGATGACCTTCTCATTCCTCTCCCACCACTGGCTAATATAATCCCCTACAATATCTTATACAGGCTAACCTACAATACAAGTTGCAAACATGTTTAATACACATATGCTGCTATGGGAATTGTAATAAAATCTAATGTTGTTCACCCAAAGTAATCGCGGTTGCAAGTCAGAGTTCAGTACACATTCAGTATCTAATAGTAATAAAATAAAAACTAATATATATCAGTTTCATATGTAGTATATATATATTACAAATGAGAGAAAAAATTATTATTAATTATTAAACAGGTATGCAGAATAATTAAGTTATCAAGGGGCTCCCTATTAGTCACAAAAGAAAAGGTTTGCATTTACACAATTATTTTTTTATACTATTCCATAGAATATATTTTATATCACGTTAAAACTTTTTTCTTCTATGAAAAGTATATATAAAAATTGTAACCAGAGAACCTTATAAGGATAAATTACACTGGTTAGATGAATTGAAAATTAAAAAAATACTTTTCGTTATTGTATAAGGAATGATTTATTATCTGAGCACTACATCTTTTCTCATCAAATTATGAATTAACTGAAAATATTCGTTTGTGTTTTAATACTTTTTGGATGTAGTGGGCAGTTGCTGTGTCATTAAACTCTATAAAAAAGAAAAAAATACAGACCTTAACATTTCAGATTAAAAAAAAAATATATATATATATTTAATTTTTTCTTCCTACATCCTTGGACCGGATCTGCAGTCAAGCATGACTCAGTCCAGGGGCGTATCCTTAAGACTCTAACGGGCCTCCTCACCTGCCGACAGAAGGTCCGGCGGCAGGTCGGCCCGCCGGTTCTGGATCTTCTTATTTTAATTTGCCTGCCTCTAACTTCAGAGGCAGGATTAACGGGGCCCGGCTCTTCCATTCCCGGGACCCCGCCACAACCACCCGGATTCGGTCTTTTCTACAATTTTTTTTTTAATATATCTAATCTATAAATTTCTTTCTAAAGCACCAGTATAAAAAAAATCATTAGATTCATTCACTAAGTTTTTTCCTCGAAAACATTTCATATATATATATATGCACGAATATAAAACATATTCTGTTGACTTAAGGCAAACACCGTAGTGAATGAAATGCATTTTATGAATAAATATATATATATATATATATATATATATTTATTCATACATTATACTTTCATACTTTCATACATATATATATATATATATATTCATATATATATATATTCATATATATATATATATATATATTCATATATATTTATATTCATATATATATATATATATATACAGACTGGTTCAAAAAAATGATACACAGTTTGACCTGTTATAGAAAATTTATTTTCCTATCTAAAAGTTTAAATTTCAGAGAAAAGTAAGGCTACAGTCCAATGAATTTAAAAATCGTTAAAAAAAATTAATTTGTCACGAAATTTTTAGAACTGTTGGTAAAATCAAGATAAGGTCCCGTCTTAAGAGACTTATACTTGAAAAGTTTTTTTCACGTATAGAAGAGGATTTAGTGGTAAATGATAACAGAATTACAGACGATCCCTACCACTACTATATGATGAAATCAGCAGATATATTAATACAGCTAAGTCCCTAAGTCCAAGAGGCTTAACGCTAAAAATGTTTATGGATAAAAGTAAAAATATTTGAGTAGAAAAATGGGATGGAATCTTCTTGTAAAAAGATAGGATAATTAAGAAATAAAAAATTAAATACAAAAATTCAATTCTCATGGGTAGAGGGGAAACTCTACTAAACCGTTCTATAGTGTGATATCGACCTTTAAGTCTCATAATGTCAGAAAAAATTAGTATGTATATCGGTAGACCATATTTTAAAAATTAGCAATACTTTCCCGGGATAATTTTAAATGTGAAAGTAAAAGCTAAAATTAAAGCTTAATTAACAAAAAAAAGCTCAATAAGATGATAGAAGAAAGCATAACCATTAATTTTAAATATATTTTTACAAAAATCTATGATTTTAGTAAAATTATTTTGAGCCTCGGACAAATATATAGCGGGCGGCGTATTGCTGTGCATAAAATTGATGGCTGGCTTTCCACGCTATTAAGTATCCCGAACAATCTGACAATGTACTGCATAATATGTAAATATACGGAGCTATACAAGATGTTTTCGTAAAGGAACGACTGAACTATTCCACCTGTACTATCGGTCTATCTCTCTCGCACGCAATGTGCACAGCTATATGCTGCCCGCTATACCTTGGTTACGAAAGGCAGGGACTCCGCTATGATACGCATTATACTATCCTTTTCCAAAATAAGGTCCTCGTTAGCGATCGAGTTCTTTGAATACATAAGACCACTTGTTTCAACACCTTTAGAGAACATAGCTTCCAAGCGAACTGCAAAAAAAAAAAAATATTTAAGAGAATTTCATGAAAATGAAAGTTTAGTTTCATTGCAGATAAAATCACAATAACGCGTCAGGTTCTATTTTAGAGAAAAAATGTTGAATTATAATAAATTTAAAAACGTTTAAAATAACTTTATAAACTTTATTTTTTAAATGTTAAAATGTATAATTTTATGTATGTTTAAGTGTATTAAATATTTAGTTATTTTTTAATAACAAATTTAAAAACTTTAGTCGCAGTTAAATTAATTTTTGTATTTTACTTATACATTTGTAAAAGTATTTCAGACAATATAAAATAACTTAATTATGTTTTGAGATTGGAGAAATTTTATCTATTTTGATTGGTGCTTTGTATTTATTTAAGCGATTCGTTAAATTTATTCGTTGTATAAGTAAATGCATTTACTAATACCGGCTTTCCAGGGCTGACCTAACTGCAATTCTATTTCCCCCCCCCCCCATCCACTGAGGTCTAGACCTGCAATCAAGTATCACGCGGTCCTGGGAAGTGCCTCCAAGCGGCCGGGACTCTAGTCTTCTACGTCTCGCCTCAAGCGAGAGAACCCTAAAGGGGCTCCCCCACCTGGACTGTCATTGCCGTGCCTCTAACTGGGACCCCCCCCCCCAGCGTATCCCCATCGGGACTATGGTCTTTACGCCTTGTCTCAGTGGTGAATCCCTAAAGGGACTCGACACCGAGACACAGTCATAACTTCTCCCTCCTAGATAGCCCGCCCCTAAGCCACAGGCTCCTTTCCCGAGACTCCTGGGGTTCCCAATCACTCATCCGCCGAGTGATTGGAGCTACTTCACCGAGCCGCCACCTCCTAATTATGGCTACCTGCCCTTTCCTTACCAGTATTTCCCCAATCTGCTTCCCAGCCACGATACTCCTCCCACCTCAGGATCCCAGCCCCTATCTCCTTAACAATACGCCACTCATTCCCACCATGCAACATTGTAATCGACGGTGGTTTCTAGCACCAGCCATCCCAGGCACCAACCATCTTGTTGCCTACAATAAATGCACTCGGGGATTTCTCGCCTTCCGAACCTGTGTAATTAAGTCCTAGATCTCCCGTGCTCAGAGAGAAGCTGGGAGGTATAGTATTCAACTTCACCGTGCTTCCTCCCCAGCCGAGGCTCAAGTCTGGAGATCAACCCACAAGTCCATGCACTCTTATGCGTGGCTGCAATCATAGTGCAATGTAAGTGTAAATGTACCGGTAAACATTTAGTCTGGAACATATTCTGTTCAATTACTCCTGAGATGTGTAGTTAATTGAAACCCAACCACTAAAGAACACCGGTATCCATAATCTAGCAGTCAAAACCATACAAAAACAACTACCTTTACTAGGACTCGAACCTTAAAACTCTTGACTTTGAAAATTAGCAGATTTTGCGATGAAGAATTTAATCCGGTGGGTTTTGAGAAATTAGTATGATGATAAAATAGTTATTTAACTAATTGTTTCTCTGAGTAACAATAATGAACAAAACATTAAAAAAAAAACAGTTTAATATTCCGTTTTGCAATGAAGATTTTTATATATATATATATATATATATATTTTTTTTTTTTTTTTCATGAAATGGGAATAACTTTCAAATGAAGAGAATGTTTATCAATAGATTGAGAACTCTCCAGAGCTCAAGTAATGATATACGAAATATTTCGAAGAATTTCTAGCTTCTAAAGTATACAAATGCAATTTTTTCTCCTTGACGTGCTAAAGGGATGGAACAAACCTTTTATTTTTGCAAAGGTAACACATTTAACACTCGACGAACTATTTGATTACTTTTTTTTTGAAGTAATGAAAAGTTGGGAAAAAATTATTGCTAATTATTTCAGCGGACAAGCTAACTTTAAAGATGTGAAACACAGTACTAAGAAAAATTGAAAAAGGAATGACGGGAGAAGGTGAAAATATGAGCGTTGTCGGAGAATGAAAAAGATTAAATCGATGAAACGAGAAGAATTAACGAGATAAAAACGTAACAAGAATACTGTTTAACAGATAAGCTAACTGGCTGGGACGTAACGAAAGAAGAAAGATTGTTAAAAACAGTGGTAGAGAAACCGACACGAAATTAAAGGAAAGGGAACTTTCAAGATGGTAAACATTTAACTGGAAATAGAGGAAAATTGAAACGGGAAGAGCGAAAGGAATCTCCCTCAGGGCAAATATCAGTAGGCTTTGATGATCACACAGAAACGAAAGGAATTCTAGAAAAAAATCCCTACATAACTGCATATCAAATTTATTATTATAAGTAACCGACTGAAAAGCTTATCTTGGTTCTTTCTCTAGTGAAAGATACCCTAACTAAAGAAAGAATACTCCTGAACTAAAGTTTTATCGCACAAAATCATATTATCTATACGTTAAAGCAGTTCACTTTCTTCAATATTTTCGTTTAAGGACTCTTTTCTTATCTCAAATAAAATTTATACAGTTACACTAATACAGAAACGGTAAGATCACATACAATCATACGTAGAGAAGCACCCACCCAAGATCCTCAGAAATTAAATACTGTGTGTGTGTGTGTGTGTGATTGATAGAGTGAGGGAAGGAGAGAGATGACTTTTGTTATGTTCTGGCGCAGCAACAAAATCCTACTTAAGTAAATTAACTCAAATCCCTAAATAATAGATCTTAACAAGAGAAATAATTTAAATTATTACAATAATCATCAAAAGGTAAACTTTTCAACTCATCCTTCTCTAATACTCCAACTTAAACTATAGTTCTACAGTACAAATATACCATACTTAACAAAATCTTCATAGTAGAATCTTCATAACTCTTCATACTGTACAAACGTATTACAACACTTTCCAAAAATACATTGTCTGTTAAAATATGTGGTAGTTTCAACTAATTGGAAATTTTTTCTTTATTAATAAAGATGAAACTAATAGAAAATAAAAAATTTACAACCATAAAAGCTGTGTGTAAAAGATCGAATTGAAACGGACTGTAAAACATTCTTTTATCAAGATGTATTAAACAGATTTTTAAGAAAGAACATTGAATTTTTTTTTACGTCTGTTGTTAAAATCTCCATACATTAATTATATAAAGGGATTTAAAAGGAGTTACGGATTATTTAAACTATAAATCATAACCGTTTTCCTACAACATAATAATTTTAAAAGTTTTAGACTGTTACCATTGCGAGATTAAAAATAACGATTTGGTTGTAAAAAAGAGTTTTATGAATACAAATGTTTTTATATTTAATAATAGTAGAAAGGGATGAGTTGAAAAGTTTTTTCTATTTGACGATTATTGAAAATTTAAATTATGTCTCTTGTTAAGATCGATTATTAAAAAAAAAAAAGATGAGTAAATTTTTCAGTTATGTTCCTTTCTATTAAGCTAAACGATGTGTTTATTGATTTTCCTAAAATTTTATTTTATAGACATGGGTTAAAGAAGGGAAAAGTTTCTGAACCAAGCCACCGGCTGTGCAGAGCGAACACGAATTCTTTCCTGTATTCTTGATGTCACACACTATTAACAGAACTGTCTCTTAGCATCTACGCATTATATATTTCACTTTTACATTTTACTTTTCATTAACCTACCGTTTGTCTCTGAGACCATTATACTTTTATTGTAAAGAATTGTATAGTTACTACAAAATAACTAAGGTTTTATAGATTTTTAATAACTACATTTTTTATTGTTTTACATTCCGACAAAAAAAATAAAAAATAAAATAAAAACATGAGGATTTATCGATAGTAGTACCTCCTCGATCATTGGTTAGTGATGGTTGATGTCCTTGGAAACATTGCTTCCTAATTGCAAATTCAGCAAGATTAATTTTCGTAGTGGGTCAACCTTCCATAATTTATTACGATCGACTATTATGATTTTTATTTTATTTCAGATTTAAATTTGTTAATTCAGTTTCATTTTAGAGCTCGAAATTTGTTACTGTTAACACAAAATAAGTGAGGTTTATTGTTTACAGTATTACTAATACTTAATAGCCTTATTGAGCGTTCTTCTTGCCTCGAGGTATCTATTGGCTATTTCCTGGTACCCTTCTCTGTTATTTCTACGTTGTTTCCTTCGTCTAAGGGACTGGAGCTCTTGTCTCATTGCTTCAATTTCAGCAGTCCACCAATATACGGAGCGCCTCCTTGTATTGTTAGCTGCCATTCTGTCCATTTCCTGCTTTATTATATTAGATAAAGCCTCAGGTGATTGTTGATGTATATCAAACAGTCTACTTGCAGACCTGTTGACGATTTGCTCTATTTGTACTGATGAGAATCTCGGTGGGGGGGAGTGCACTTCACGCCTGAAATCTACGTCTCTCAGATCCAAGATAGAGGCGCGGTGATCGCTCGCTATATCTTCTGAGAGAACCATCCACTGGTACTGATTCCTCCTCCACCTACAGTCCAGGATGGTGAGGTCAAGCACCGACCGATGACCTCTTGCTACGTACGTGGGCGTATCGTCATTAATGCAGATGCAGCCGGCACTTTCCAGGAGATCAGCAAGGATCTGTCCCCTCCTGTTGGTGTGTCGACTGCCAGTCGCCACCATTTTGCTGTTAAAATCACCCAACATTACGATTCTCTTGGTTGAATCGGTAATCACACCTTGTAAAGTGTCGATGAAGTTAGTAAAGTCCGCGATCGCAATGTTGGGCGAAATGTACACACCCACGAATAGAGTTGTTTCGGTCTCAACAGACACCACGCCACTACCTCTAAACTTGAAATTCCATTGTATACTATGACTTACGTCCATAATGGCAACATCTCCCGACATATCAACAGTCCATCCAAGTTTGGCAGCTTCATATTTATTGGGTTCGGTGACCACAAGGAGGTCTACGTTCTTGTCTGCAACAACACGACTAATTAAGTCGTGAGCGAGAATACTCCTATTGGCATTCGCTAACATAGTCCTAATCATGCAATTTTTTCTTACATTGCCATGCTCCAGTCCTGTGTTCACCGCTCTTTAATCGAGGCATTGCTTAGGTTCAAGACAGTCCGCTATCTTGTGATCTCTGCTACCGCAGTTGAAGCACAAATCGAGCCTATCTGGGCCCTTACATTCGTGCCTTCTATGGCCCGTGCCCCAACAACGGTAGCACCTCTCTTCATCTTCCCGGATGTACGCCCGGCAACTAATCCATCCGATTCTTATTCTTTCCTCGACCAGTTTTCATGCCGCTCTGTAAGAGGTCATGACCGTAATATTTTGTGTCTCGCCAAAACCTTTCCTCATGGATGTTATCTTGACTTCCTCGCTAGAACCCACGCGATTTATAATGGCGGCCATAACCTCTTGCTCTGTTGTGTCATACTCGACATCTCGGATGTGCACAACAGTTCTCCTTCCAGCTCTGCTTTTTATATCAACGACGTAAAAAGAATTGCTGGATCAGGCTCTGCGAAGAGCTTGACAGCAATCCCTGGAGCCAGGCATATCGTATTGTGACCAAAAAGTTTGGGAGACGGTTGCCTATCCTCAATAAGACCAGGGTTGCAAGGGAGGTAGCCAGGTTGTTCCCGCATACAGTGCCTGATATCGTGAGATCCATACCTTGCGACAATAGAAGATTCACCATGGAAGAGCTACAACTTGCGGCGAGGAGTTTGGCAACCAAAAAGAGCCCTGGCCCGGACAAGATTCCCGCGGCAGTGATCAAGGGGCTTGTTCAGAAGGCTCCCTGGGAGATGCTCGAGATTGCCAGCCACGGCATGGAGAACGGAGACTTCCCCGACTGCTGGAAGGAGGCCGGAGTGGTATTCCTACCTAAAGGCACCTCTTCGGAGGAAGATAAAACCTATAGACCCCAGAGCCTCATTAACATGATGGGGAAGCTAGTAGAAAAGATGCTGGCTGGCCGCATCATCAAAGAACTAGAAGAGGGAGCCGGAACCAGTCCTAACCAGTACGGGTTTATGCGGGGGCGATCCACCGTGCAGGCTATCTGCCGAATTTCGGGATGGGCGGTCTAGAGAGACCGGGAGGTGTAGAGAGGCACTTGGCGAACCAGGAGAATTCCACTGATGCTGTCACTAGACGCGTTCGGGGCTATTGGTTGGGGTCACATTAATGACGCAATTGTGGCTAGGGGCCTCAGCCCGTACCTGCGTAAGCAAATTGAATGTTACTTGTCCAACAGAGGATGTCTGGTAGAAGCACAGGAAGAAACAGTACATTTTCAAATGCACGGTGTGTGGGACCAAATACTGAAGGGACCCGGCGCCGCGTCGCGGCGAACTGGGTCTGGCGTGGTGTCCAAATGGGCAATATTAATAAAGAACTCTCAAAAAGTGCTAACCGCTAAGCCGACCTGCCATGCCGGTATATAGCCGGTAGGTGGGGAGGCCTATTTGAGTTTAAAGACACTCCCCTGGGTGGCGTAATACCAACAAGTCGGTCCGGCCCAGGGGAGCTGAGAGAGAAAAAAAAAAGTATTACTAATACTAGCCCACCGGGCTTGTCTAGTGGTTAACCCGTCATCGCAAATCAGCCGATTTTGAAGTAAAGAGTTCTAAGGTTGAAATCCTAGTAAAGGATTTTAAACTTATTTGAATACTAAATCGTGGATACCAGTGTTCTTTGGGGATGAGTTTCAATTAACTTCACATCTCAGGAATGGTCGACCGAGACTGTAAAAGACTACACTTCATTTACATTCATACATATCATCCTCATTCATTCTTTGAAGTAATACTTTACTATGGTTCCGGAGGCTAAACAGAAAAAGAGAGAGTATTACTGATACTATTGAGAAATCTTTATACTGTAAATAAGACGAGTATTTATACCATAATTAATACGTTAACAAGTGGGTAATAATTTTTTTTAACGTTACACCTATTTTTATAGAGCTTAAAATTTAACCCTTTCGCTAAAAATAAAAATAAATTTTTACTGTTCTTACCACTACGGTTATTATTTTTACTTCCTTGTACGAAATAAAGGAAGTATTGTGATCTCGTAAAATTTCGGTTATCAGGTTTCAACGGAAATATCCATTTTGACTAGTTTCGGCGTGACGTCTGTACGTATCTGCATACGAATCCAAAAGTCCAAAAAAACTGGATTTTAGACTTTTCTTTAACTGCAGTAATAAGCTCTCATTGAGAACGTTTCAATGATATATCATAAGTGGTACTTATTTTCATCGGTTGCAGAGTTACAGCAAAATTAGATTTTAATTAACAAAATATTTGGATCTCACATCGGTTCGAATCAAATTTCATCTCCTTTTTTTTTAATTTAAATATATTGATTTATTAATAATTATTAACCTCTGATTGTAAAAATCTTTTACGATAAATAATGATTCAATAATTACAATAAAACTAAAATATGAAAAAATGTCAGAAGTTATTAATGAAATAAAATTTTATGTACTTTTAATTTAAAAAAAAATGTGTATATGCAATTTAATTGGCGTACAAGGAATTCATGAGGTGTACACATCATATTATTTTATACATTGATCAACCCTTCTTCATAAAAATATTATAGTAATTTAATAAACTGTAATTATACATACCAAAACCAACAGAAATTTTATCAACAATTCTAGTATATTAAAAATAGCATGAAAATTATTGTTTTTGTTAATATCATCGCACGGCTTATCCCCAGCTTTCAGGGCTTTATGCAGGTCTCTTAAATCATGATTCAAAACGATTATATTTTATTTATACTGATATATACGAAAAAAGATCTAAAAAGATATATAAAAAAGAAGTTATATGTGAAATAAATTTTTAAATATGTGTATATGCAAAATTTAATAGGCGTACAAAGAAGTCATGTGGTGTCCGCATCAGATTTTTTCTTATCAGTAGAATGATAATAGTAAAAAAACATTGTAAATCTAAATACTGGTATTTATAAATATTAGGAGATACTGTACTAAGGAGGGGAACCTTTTAAGATATCAAAAAAAGTAGTAAAATTAGCCCAAATGATGTTATTTTTAAGAATGCCTTTATAAGAATATAAATAAAAAATAAATTTTTATTCTTATAAACTTTTTCTGTATTACGTAGGTTAAAATTTATTTCCCTGAGATACGCTCAATTTAAAAAATAAATAAATAAATAGTTACAGGCCAACTATCAATGTACTGGAGTTGAAGTAAAAAATTGTAAATATGCATAAAACTCTTTATTTTTATTTACTGATATTTTAATTTCTAAATTAAGGTTACCAACGTACAATTTTTTCTGATATCGCACATTTAAATAGAACTTAAAATATCAAGCTGATAGATGGCAAAAATAAAATCAGTTTTAAAATAAAATTTTATCAGTTTTTTCATTAGATAATTTAATTTCATGAGATAATTATAATTTTATCTTCAAATCGATTCAGTTGTATTATTTAACATTGTATCACAACTAATTATCATAATTTTAGATTTAAACCTTCCTGAAATAATAAAACAATACTTATATTGTTTTTTTTTTGTAACATACACACCCGCATCCTAGAACATACGCGTACACATATACTTTGAACATGCACATTTATACTAAGAGAATTTTTAATCAAGGTTTTATTTAATTTTTTACAAGGATCTAAATAGCAACAATACTTTCAGGAGTTATATTTTTTCCGGTATGTTTTTGTGCATAAAATCCGTTTTTCTCTCTGTTGTAGCATGGCAATATTGTAACAGCCAAAAAGTTAAAAAGTACGATTTTGATAAATAAGCGCTCTGTATATTACAGTACTAGAAGAAATAAAATAATTACGTTGCAGATAGTTTTGACTTTCTGTTGTTTAAAAAAAAAACGTGATTTCAACTACTTACGTTCTTTTGTTGAAGACCACCAATATTTATTACGAGAAATTCAGAAATTCTTTATCTGAGAATATCTACTTCTCTTCTTCATGTTTTTAACATTATAATAATTTTTTTTTTAAATGTACAGAATTTAAAATAGTGTGTTGAAAACTTGTTTTATATAACAAGCTTCCCTATGATACTCACGGTTTCATATCGATAAAATTAATAATTATAACCTAAAGTTAAATTGAATTTTAAATTATTATAGTCAAAGATTTTTTATCCTAATAGTAAATATCTGTACGATAATTTGCTTCTGAACAGTGTTCATGTGTGTTCATATTGTAACATGTTTTCCGTTATTTCCACTAAAGTTTTGGACCCCTGATAGTTCTCTTCTTTTTTTTTTAACAGATCATTTATAATCTGTAGTGTTTTTCTAATCTTCTTTGAATCTTGCAGTGATGCGTCTAGCTTAGTTTTAATCGGCTCTTCATCTCATATTATTTTCATCTTATATCTCAGCGAGTATTCATGAAATTTCAATACTACTGCTCGTCAAAATTTATTAGATGAGCAGTAATTTTTCTTTGAGTTTGTGAAGTTGTTTTGCTGTGGAGGGTACAGTGGACTACAGTACGACGATGTAAGTTAGAGAAAGCTAGTCGCCGATCCAGCAGTCCATTCCCACTACACTGGGCGTCAACTGAATTTTCTACACTTTAACGAGAAATATTTCTTTAGTTAAATAAATATTACTGAATTAACATCAAGTTTGAAATTCAATCTTTCGTTTGTTTTATTTTTATTCATATATACGTTTAGTAATTATCACTCCAATTTATATTAAACTTTTTTTATTAAAGAACCTAAGTACTAAAAAAATAAATCAACTACTTTTGAAACTATTTCGACATCAGCTTAAAAAAATGGCTGAGGAATTTAGTAAAAGAATTGCATTGTTTTTATAATGTGTATCTTTCATACTACAATGGAAACAAAAATTATTAGTTTCATAAAATAAGTATTTAATTTATAAAATTAAAAAATTCATCATTTTTAAGTATTATAATAAAAATTGTGTCTATCAAAGAAGTAAGTAAAGATAAATAACGTGTTCACAAATATGTAATGGAATAAAGACAATACTCTTTTCATTAATAAAATTATGAAGATAACAAATAGAGATGAATTTAAACAAATCTACTAGAAAGAAATGTATAAATTACATATATGAAATTAAATTACAGTTATAAAAGTTATTTACTGTTAAAAACATGAACAAAACCGTTTCAAAACATTTCGCAAACAAACTACTGCAGTAATTTAAATGTGAAAAATTATTTCTTGTTTAAAAATATTATTGTTTAATAAATGATTGATAAATTCATATATTTATTTATTTTTTTCATTTTTACAGTTAAAACCTAACAATTTAAAATTACATTTATTAATGGTGTCAAAATAATTTTCTTTCACAGTAATATAAACATAATAAATGGCCAAGGTCAATAACCTTCTATAATTACTATTACAAATCATGATTCACGAAAGCCTTATTGACTTTAAAAAGCTTTGTCACTGAGGTTAAGAAATGAAACCCTTCGGTTTATAATAATATAATAATTTATTCATTTAAAATTCTTATTTATAATCAAAACATTAAACAGGTTTACGCCCAATTACAATTACATTATTACAAATGAAACAGCGTATGAAAAATATCAAACCCAACCTGTATTCGAACCCAGAAAACTACCGGATCAATTACAGACTCTATCACTCCACCATGGAAGTCGTGCTCGGGATTTTCATTTTAGAATCATTTTCTACACAATGAAACTAGTTAAATAATAAAACTAAATTCGTAGGCATTAAAAACAAAAAAAAAAAAAAAAAGAGTAGGCTACTAAATAATCATAGAATTTACAGTTAATAAATAGTTTCGTTTCAGTTACAGTAAACCAACAAATACGGGACATCAAGAAACCAGAATCTGTATCTCCTGAAACAGGTCCGTGAACATAATAGGTGCTGCACAAGCTCAGTACTAATTACTAAGTCACCTATATCAGCTCAATGATGTTTGATAAATGTATTTTTTTTTATTCATAATTTCCTTTTTTAATTCACCACATAAGCTTGAAGCTTTTGCGTGATAATATAGAAATAGAAATTTTGTGGCGTACGAAAAATGCTATGCCCGACCGAGATTTGTACTTGAGACCTCAAGATAAAAGGCACTATCACTCTGCACGGAGATAGGTGGAGTTGTAATAGGTTACATTTATCTTTAACAGATTACTTTGATTAAATATGAATGTAGATTTAACCTCAATTCAATTATTTTCCCATTTGGACCAGAAACCGACAATTAAATATAATATCAATAGTACCTTTTTAATGAAAAAAAAATTTTCTAGGAAGTTGAAAATTTCGATTAAAAAAACTTTTAATTAAGAAGTAATTTTGAAAAAAACGTTTTATGAGACTAAATCTTATTTACTTTATTAAGAGTTAAAGTGTCATACGAGTAAATTCAAAAAGTCAAGCTATGAGACCTGACCTTCCTTAATAATCCGATTCCTTTGACGTCCGGAACCAAACTTTAATACGGCCACGATCCGTTTATAGAAGTTACCACTCCAAATCCCATTCACTTTTATTCTAGCCAATCCGAGAGATTAATGTAAATAGATGCCAATAAACAGCTTCTTTTTGTATTTATCAACATTTCAAACCCCTGACTCCAAAAAAAGTAGAAACATTTTTTTTTGGCAATACAATTAATATACTTTTTCCCTTGATGTATAATTGATAATAAATAACAAAGTGTAGTAAAAGTAAACATTTTAGACCATTCAAAGTAAAATGATCAAAACGCATTACTTGAGGTAGACAGCTCTATTAACGCCCAGTCTATTTGTATTTACATATTAACTGATGCATTTTTATATTATTAAATTCCATAGAAGTTATTTTTTTTTTAAATTGTTCGGTTAGGTATTGATATCATTTGGCTATAATATAAATGAATTCTTTTACTGTATTTTATTTACTACTTATTAATCTTAAGAAAAAAAAAGAAAGAAAAAATTTCATACAAATAATTAACCAGTAAACTAATGTGCTGTTAAGTGTTTTGTATCGTTTTAATAAACTTTTCCAATACACTTGGTGAAATCCAGTCTTTTTTTTAAGTCTCCAGGACCATCGTTAAGTATTGTTTCAGAGGATAAGATGAAATGATTGATTTGAACCCGGGAGCTCAGGATGAAACGCTGAAACTCGCCCACGTAGGCCGGCTGGTCGAATCCAGTTCAGTGTACTTACTTTAACTTACTTTTATCAATTTCTCATTTTATTACACTTTAATCGCTGAAAATTAAATTAATTACAATCTTTTTATGATGATTAACTAATCCGTCAAGATCTACTTTGAAGTACCGGCTTTTTAACTGATTAAGTACTGTTAGAAATAAAATTAGGTAAATAAATGTGCTGTGAAAGTTTATTTTAACTTTAAATAAAATCTATACTTCCGTATATAATACCGATTCATTTTAAACTAACTAGAATATTTAACTATGCATCGCATGTAATTTTAAAAGTTCTTGAGAAGTACAACTATTAAGATTCGTAATCATTTTTCTTTTTCTTTTAAAAAACGTTTTATGGAACTTTTATAATTACAAGATTAGTTTTAAAAATGTTGAGCAAAAAGGTTTCTTTTTTATTAAATATATCTACCTTAAATATTAAAAGTTAAAAAGAGAATTTTCCTTTACCTGATGACTTAAAAAGTAGTTCAGTCTTGTTTTTGTAGAAGTAAGTTTGTATGACGGAAGTATAAATTTATCTATAAGGGTATAGAAAATCTCTACTGCATAAGTGCTCTTATTTTTGAAGATAAATAAAACTTTATATGCTTACAAGGAATTTTAAAACTTACTATTCAAAAAGTTTAAATGAGATAACTTAACTAACTAGTGTTTATTTTTTGAGGCGGGAAGGAATTTTGAAATATGTAGTAGCGGTGAAGTACTAGGATAAAAAACTTTTAATACCGTAAAATTTTGTCAAAAAAAGAAATTGCATAATAAATTATTTTAACTTGTATTGTTACACTATATATAAATAACATTTATATTTTATTATTTATGAGCATTTACTACAATTTCTTTGTTCAATCAGTGGTTAATGAACAGTATTATGGTAGCAAAGCAATTAATTTCTAGCTTTTTATAACGATCACAAATATAATCCACTTAAAAGCACTATTCAGGGTTGTTTTCTTTGCGAGTAATGATGTTCAGAATACAATCAGTTAATAAAATGGACGGAGTAAAGTTTTATAATTTGTATAGGAAATCAGGGATCTTGAATTTCGGAAGGTGACATATTAATGTGGGACTAAAGCATATATTTGGTTCAGTTCTCTTTCAAACACGTTTTTTTTTTTATTACAAAGCCACTTTATTTAAACCGTTAAATTTCCTTTAATTTTTCAGTTTTACCCTACTAATTTAGAAGGTTTAAAGAATTAAAAACTAATTAGAAGGTAAAAAAAAAAAAAGATAAATTTGTTGCTTTCCACAAACTGTTTAACTTTTTTCTTACGACATTGAACATTTGACATTTCTCGAACAAAGAATATTGAACATTTCTTACGACATTTGACACTTGTAAATGACTTCAGGTACAGGCTTTAACCCACCGGGTTGGTCTAGTGGTGAACGCGTCTTCCCAAATCAGCCGATTTGGAAGTAGAGAGCTCCAGCAAGTCCTAGTAAAGGCAGTTATTTTTATACGGATTAGAATATTAGATTGTGGATACCAGTGTTCTTTGGTTGATGTTCAATTAACCACAAATCTCAAGAATGATCGAACTGAGACGGTACAAGACTATACACTTCACTTAGACTCATACATATCATCCTCATTCGTCCTCTTAAGTAATATCTGGTAATTACCGGAGGCTAAACAGGAAAAAAGAAGAAGTGAAGATTAACTGGATTAAACAGGAAAAAAGAATATTAACTGAGTTAATCAGTGTTACTTTCTCTGGAAGAAATTGTGTTATATAAATATTTTAGTCAATCAAAATGCAAAAATACCTTATACTGAACAAGTAAGAAATAAGATAATTTATTACGCTGACGAAAAAAACCGATATTATAAATTTGCAGATACATAGAAAACATAAGGACAATAAAAATTTAAAATAATTTTGTAATTTATGGTATAAGATAAATCTTTGTTTTATGCTGCTACAAATTACTTTTTTAACCACAAATATGTTGTTCAATCAAAATAGAAGATGTCTCAAAAGATTTCCTGGTATTGTCATTATTAAGATATTAAATACCTTACTCTCCTTAGAATTATTAATCAGTAAGGTAATGCGAGAATAATATCTCAGCTCTAAAATATTACATACTAATCAATCAACCATGAAACTAGGAAAACCAAGTTTTTAAAATTGTTATTGTTTTAAACAAAATTAATTCCTTTTTAAATAAGCCTTATTTAAACGTTTCATAAAATAAGTTAGAATAACTTGAATTCGAGCTAATATATTTCACAACTTCAATAAAAATAAATTTCAAATTAAATCTTCAATAATGAAGTAATTTTTTCAGTGTAAAATTACGATAATATGTCATATTTAAGTCAGATTTTTAATAAAAATCAAATTTTTTAAACTCTACTCGATGAATTGACTTGCTTATATATAAATATTCTATTAATTCAATTGTTTTTTGTCTATCTGTAATGCTTACCAAACAAAAGCATTAACAAAGCAGACAAAATCACCCGACATCGGTACCTCATAGATGACAAGTAAATTTGAGTCAAGATAATCACGAGAAGTGAAGAAAGGATCCCCGACGGAACCCCTCATTAAAGCATACAATGGTTCAACTTCTCAAATATAAGAAAAACACATGTAACCTACACGTGATCCAAGTAAAGTTCAATATTTAATATAGCACTAAAAAAAAAAAAATCACAAAAATAAAAAATAAAATGTAAAAACAATGTAAACAGTACGTATAAAATAAATATTTGTCGATAAAAAGAAATAGCTATAATTTCTAGAATACTAAAGTGACGGTTACTGCACAGTAACAGAGTCATCCGGTGTTCCTACTCCTCCGTTTACCTGTCCACATGGTTCAGCAAATGATAACGTTTCAGTCGCCTGAAGATAACGCTGTTAAGAACTGGATTTACTGCCAGATAATTTACATGTTTATCTAACCTCTATTTGTACTCCGAGCCAGTTTTTTGGATCTCTTCGTAAACAAAAGGTAATTCTAGATAGTGATGAATTTCTCTACCCCTAACAAACCACAGCGCCTCTGTTGTGATCCTGACCAATTTATTTTGGAATCTTGGAATTATTTCAATATTCTGTTACTACTTGTATCCCATAGCTGGGTCACATAAGTCCAGATAGGTTTAAGGATAACTGTGCAGATCAATACTTTATTAGATAACGATAACTGCGAGTTTCTACCCAGAAACCAGTTTAATTTCCTAGCATAAGCTATTTCCTCTTTTCTAGCACGTAGCCCTTCTAAATCAGGCGACGAGCCAAGTGTTTGACAAGATACCATACCAGTATAATTCAATCCGATTTCTATCCAGTATATTCAATTTGTATAATTCAATTGCATACAGATTTCAATTAAAAAATGTTTTTTGTTTTTTTTCAATTAACAAAAATATTGTCTATCATACTTACAAAATTATTTTTTGTGCCACCAGCTGTTTTCTTTTATATTTTTTTCAACAAATACTTGTAACACAGTATTGGAACTTCTTTTATTTTATTTTAAAAGTTAACAACCATAGAAACCACCAAATTTATCCCGTAATTTAAGTTCCAAAAGAATTTCAGTATGGCTTCATTTTATCCTTGGAATTGAAATCAGGACGAAATATATAACACGAAAACAAAGAGTTTCGAATCCACAATTTTTTTCGTTATTTTCACTAGATGAACAGCTCTATAATTCTTTAGGTTTTTTCATAAGACACTCTGTATAATATTAAAATTAGTCTAAAATTTATAAATTACTAAATTCTCATTTTATCTTCGTTGTGAACGATGGTATAAATTATGGTATTTTTTTTAAAATAAAGTTTTAAAATTGTACTGAGAGTTTCTTGCAGTCTCATTGAAATAAAATATTATAATTAAAATAGAAAGGAAATGGTGATCAATTTTTAAACGATTATTATAAATTAACAAATTCTGCTTCCAGGAAGCAGTTTGATTACATACTGGATGTCTGAAAAATAATTCCGGGGTTTTAAATTAAATTTATTTTATTACACTTAATATTTTAAATATATGAGTTTTATTACATGAAAGTACAAAGTCTAATATTTTTTTACCTCTTAATGTACATTTATATGAGCACCGTTTGTCGCCATCTGCAGACGTCAAACCAACATTCCACCTTATTCCAAACTCTGGCGAACATATCGTCAAGAATCACTTTCACAACTGCTGTTATTCTTTGACGCAGATTATTGAGCAAATGGATTTTTTCTTGCTAAACAATGTCTATTACGGCAAAAAAAAATAAATCCACAGAAGCTGGTGAAATTCCTTCACAACTGTCCGAAAGTAAACGTCTTGTGTGGTATTTATGCATATCGAATATTTTGGCCATATTTTTCTACGAGCAGACTATTTGGAGCGTATCCGATCGCTTAGCCACCGTTAAGACCCGATTTCTTATTTTGGGAATACGTAAAGAACATTATATACAAAGAAAAAATCCAGTCATGTGACCATCTGCGTCACAAAGCTATACCAGAAGCCGACTTCTGTACACCACTGTATGGAGTGAGATGGAATGTCGGTTTGACGTCTTCAGGCCTTTAAATGAAGCAAACTGAGTTAGTTACATTAAGAGATAAATAAAAACTTTTAGACTTTGTACTTTCATGTAACAAAACACACAAATTTATAATTATAAATATAATAAAATTAATTTAATTTAAATCCGTGGAGTTCTTTTTCAGACACCCGGTATATTGACTAATATCAATACCATATTTTAAGATGACCGAAGTTAACAAAATAACCCGAAAATAGTCTTTTATTTTAAAAGAGGTTAAAAAGTTTAGATGACAAGTTTATTTTTTCTTTTAATGATATTATTATTTTTTTAGGATTATTTTACTACTTTTATACTTCGTAATATTTTTAAGCATATTCCGTTTTTTTTTCTACTTTAAAGTTTTGTACAAGATTTTGATTTTTTTTCACAATTACAATTAATAAATTGTTTTACTCGTACTTATAAATGTTATTAAAAATAAAAAGTGATGTAAAAAAACAAAATCTTTTCTCATTACTTCTGTATAAATTTTATTTAGAAATAAGTAAAATTATTACTTTACCTGTTTTTATGTGCCGACGAGGCACTTAAATAATTTTTACGGATATATTTTTTAGTCAAATTTAAATATCTCCAATTTCTATGTTTTATATGTAGATTTATATTTTTTATATGTATATTTGTTTTTCTTTTTTCAAAGAAATTGTATTTAAATTAATATTTATTTAATAAAATGAATGCATATTTATTTCCTTTCTAAGTTATTGCAGTGCATATGTTGAAATATTTTACTGACTCTCGTGTCACCGATTCAATTTTTATTATTTAAATAAACACTAATATACTCGTATAACAATGTTTGATATATAATATATTCCATATCAAATTGTTATACAAAATTGAAACTATGAATAACTACATCTATACTGTACGTGTTATTAAAATGAAATGAATAATAGAAGTAATAAATATAAATTCATCTCATCCTCTGAAACAATACCTAACGGTGGTCCCGGAGGTTAAAAAACAAAAAAACAGTGAATATAAATTATAAATAAAACTATCAGCTGGTGATAGACCATTTGAATTATATTTTTTCTGTAGTTTATATAAAGAAGATATACTAAGTTGAAGCAGGAGACGAGACAGCATGCTAAATTGTAAATATGAAAAAAAAAAAGAGATTGATTGACCGGCATATAAAAATACAAATTATTCAACCAAAAATAGTTACATTAATTTACTATATCATAATATTGAATTTTATATTTCTTAGGGCTACATAAAACGTATGGCTATACAAGACGCATCAGTTACAGAGGTTCTTTATTTGAGAGTAATGATATACAGTATATTGCCAGACCCTGTGTTGATTCAATGAATATTATCTCATAAATTTCTCGTATCACCTATATTTCAATACGCTTGGCTTGTAATATGAAACTGTAAATTTAGCCCAATGATGAAGGTAACAAGAAATCTTCCTTTTTCTCCTAAGCCTGACATGAAATGCTTATTATTCTTGAAGATACCTTTGTAATTTGTAGGAGTGACTTATATAATATTCATGTAAGGACATTAATAACCATTATAGTTATGGTACTTAACGTATATTCAATTGAATTTTAAACCGAGTGAAATAAATGAAACGGAAACAATAGTTCTTTAATTATTATTTTATATTAAAATAAAACACAACGGTAAAAAAAAAAAATTGTAAGTGGTATTTTTATTTTGTAATTGTGGATAAAAGTGACGAAAAACGTCAAGAAATCCAACAGTTCGCGTGAGTAAATATTTTTATTCGATATTTAATATCACAGGCTAAGGAAAAACCAAACACAAGACTAAATATCATTTATTCCACTGACGGGTGGAATAATTTTATCAGAAAATTTCTATGAAATTTGAATGTTTTATATATTATTTTATATAGTATATGTTAATCAATATAAATTATATATATTTTATATATGTACCGGTATACTTTGAACTATTATGAAATTTAAATTATTCTTCTTCTTCTTTACTTAACAATACTCAGATTGGTTTTTTTATTATTCCATTCTGTTCTCTTCGCTCTCCGTTTCGTCTATTCATAAGAGTTACATCCCACTCGTACGAGATTTGTTTCATCTACTAAAGTCTTCCTCTTTTCTTTTCAATGTAGCTTTTATTTGTTGACTTTAAAAAGCTCTCGTGACGCATAATAAGGCCAATAATTTCAACCCCTTCTCTTCAAAAATTTTGTCAAAAACTTATTTTTTTCCAGTTATCTCCAAGACCACTTGATTATTATCCTTGTTGTCTGCTCAACCCTTCTCTGTCGTAAACAACTGTTCCCTCAATTCCTTTTTGCGTTCACCTATGGTTCAATGTCATCCGCAAAACGTAACATTTTAATATTCTTCTTTCATGTATTTTTACTACATCGTAAATTAACTCGTTCCTTTAAAAGCATCCTGAATGTAAAATTTAAATTAAGATAGCATAATTTGAAAAACTTTATCAAACCGAGTACAAACAACTTCAATAAAATGGTTTGATAAAGATCTTTATATACATATGTAATATATAGTATCATAGTAGTAGTATAAATTAAGTTGGCTGCAATAAATATGCGAATACGTAACATAAACTAAATATTATTTTTATTAAAGTGATAAATAAATTTGTATTTAATTTAGATGTCTAAAAAGTTTAATAAAAGACTGCGATGGAAAATAAGATTTATATCAGTGTGGTTTTTATGAAGAGTGGAAAGAGGGGGGAGAGAATATAAATGTATATGTATATATATGAATGCATGTACACACACACACACACACACATACACACACACACACACATTTATGTATATAAACTTGAAATGATAGGAATTGTGAAGATAAACAGAAAAATAAAATTTCGTTTCATTTTAAATTTTCACATTTCAGTGATTTTAATGAAAAATAGACACAAAGAACCCATTAAAAACAAGTAAACAATAAATCAAAGAATCATTTTCAGTATTACTATCTAGTTTTTATAATAATAAAACTTTTTATTTATATTTTTCATTTTACCATGTTCTCTTGTTTATTTCCTGTACAGCAAACTTCTGAAATTACCCATATTGATTTTATATATTCTTACTGCAACTATAAAAAACGTTTAATCAAAACTATTAAATTTTTTTTGAAAAGAAAAAGAAAAGTTGTAGGGTAAACCCTACAACTTCTGTTTATATAATTATTGCGAGTATTAAACAAAATTTGGCCAACAAATGATTCGATTTTTAAATTTTATGTTTATCAATTAAATTTTAAAATGATGATACAATGTGCTATAATTAATAATTACCAATAATATTTCAATCAATATAAGCAAAATCAATTATAAGTAAAAATAAGTAAAACAATTATAAGCGAAAATATAATCAAAAAAAAAATTAAATTTTCTGATAGAGTAAATTTTGTCTATAAATTGCTAGCAACAAAACCTATTTAAGTTACATAGATTTTATTAGTTTTAACCGTGTCAAAAAGAGAAAAGTAAATGCAAACAAAGAAGTAGTTTTATATCATAAAAAACTTAATTATTTTTAAACATTTTTTTCCCAGCAGTAAGCAAAAAATATTATTTGTATTGATTAATTTATATGTACACTTATATCTATTTGTTATATTAATTTAAATCAGATTGTTTTAAAATCAATTTTTTTTTTGGCTTGTTGATATCACCACAGAACCTTGAAACTTATGCGTGGGATATGGAAATGGAATTTTGTGGTGTAAAAAAATGCCATGCCTGACCGGGATTCGAACTCGGGACCTCCTGAGTCGCTACTTTTGTAATATTTTAACCTAGTTTTAAATCGAAATAAAATTAAAATTTGTGTTATTTTTAATATAAAAACGTATTATAATTATTAAAATGGGGAGGAAAAATTTAGAATTTTTATAGTATTTTCAACAAGTAGTACAAATTAAACAATTGTACAAACGAAAAATAATCGGAAATTATATTATGAGGTGGTTTCTTTTTTATACTGATCACTTATTGTTTACTTTAAAAAAATTTTTCAAACATCTTATTTTTCCCTAATTAATTTTATATTTTTTAACCGGACTGAGTAATTTTTATGTTATGAAACAAACATGTATGTTTTTACCTTTCGGATTATAAGTTCGATAAAAAGAGAATTATGTAAAATTGCACTTTCTTTTAAAATTAATCAATAACTACAATCAAAAGAACGAAGAATACTGGGAAAGGTTTTAGAGCCAGTATAGAAGAGCCTGAGAATACAGAAGACACAGTAATGATCTATACATGAACATAGACAAAACAACTGATGTATTCAGAAAAAAAGTCTTTTGCGGTAATTTTCAAAGAATGAACCGTAGGCTGGTAAACTGGTTTTTATATACACACTTAAAAATCTATGAACCGACAAAAACTGGATCAGAGTAACTGAATGGGATGTGGAACTGAAAATAACCATAAGAACCAAGAAAAACAACAGATGAGTATAACTGGCCGGAAGAAAGAAAAGAAAAATACCGATAAATGATGATGTAGAAAAAAAAGAAGCTAAAAAGTGAACTAGTTGAAATAACGTATTCCATAACGGTTAAAACGAAAAAAATTGCATTTTTTGAGTTTCCTATAAATATTACCTCAGTCTTTCATCCACATCAAGAGGACTATGCCAAAAATATTATAAGTTTCAATAATGTTCTTGAAGAACCCTATTTGGTTCAAAAGAAGAAAAATGTTAGATTTTATAAGATAAGCTGAAATCTACCCAGTGTTCTTCGTGGTAAAAGATTTTTATTACCCAGAATAAAACCATAAGTTGGCATTTAAAAAAAAATACTTCATTTGAAAATTGTTAAAAATTATATTTTATTTAATTTTATTCCCTGAAATTAAAAGAAAAATTTATCGAAAACGAGTAAATTACAAAGAAAAACTGTTTTCGAAAAGAATGTCTAATTGATAATTAAAGAGGTTCAAGTGAAAGTTATTTACTTTAATCTTTTATGATTTAGCACTTTGCTAAAAGTACGTACCAGTATTTTATTTTGGGGGTATCTACTCACATTTTTAACTCAGCGTTCGATGTATAAAATTTAACTTCTTTGTCAAAGTTTATTTATTTATTTTATTTAGCGTATGGCACCAAAACATAACACCAATTACAGTAAAAATTACAAACAAAGATTTAACAAACTAATATATGCTACTGATTATGGATTCGCCATCAGGAAGTCTTCAGGATTCCCTTCATAAGCTGTCCTAGGGTAAACTTCTGTGATGGGTCTGACAGTTTGATTTTCACCACACTCACAAAGGGAAAGTTATTCAATTGGTAGAAAGATATTTCATCCTTTGATATCTTTACAAAAATATACAACCTGAGGTTGAAAATAAAAAAAAATACTCTTCAAGATGAGCAGTTTTACTATTTTATTGTAATATATACAATATATATATATATATGTATATTAAATTCATCATAAGCGAATAAATACAAAAAATAATTAAGATTCTTCTTTAAGATAAGGCAAGACACTGGTAAATATTTCAACTAAAGAAATATATAATGTTAAGATTTCAATCGTAGAAACGCCTAGAAAAAATAAGTTTATTCTACAAGTTTTGATGTAAAAAGGTTTTACCATTCAGGCATAATTTCGTTTAAGCAGAAAAACAGACACAAAAAGCGATAAATTTAAATAAAGTTATTTTTCCAAAACGTGAATTGAACATGTCAAAAACAAATTTCTAGCAATTTTTAAAAATAAAGTTTTTTTTTTAATTTAAGTTATTTTATTTGTTTAATTTTTGTTACATGAAATTGACTGTTCTAAATCATCGTAAAATCTGTGCCCGAGGGTCCCAAGAATGTTCACAGACAATTACAAAAAAAAAAAAACGCATGTCTGCTGCTCTGTCATTCCTGGATCATTTACCATATAGATGGCAATAAAGTGCAGGATAACCTATTGACCTATTGACTAGTGATTAAACTAGATTTCGCACTACACAATAGTCAGTAAACAATTCAGTGGTATCATTCTCAATCGCCTGCAAAGCCCAGAAGTTTCAAACAAACACTTTGAAAACGAAAAGTGATGGCCATACTTTTTGTAAGTGATCGACACGGAGTTTTATGTGTGACACGGAATCTGTGTGAAGTTATGCCTCGCGGAGAGACAATTAATAATGACTCTTATTCAGAAATCTTGATGAAATTTCGTCGCTCAATTTATAATTTTCGGCATGGTCTTTTGACTCGTAGGGTTTAATTGCTTCATGACAATGCACGTCCATATGTAGCAAAAAAAAAAAAATTGGGAAATTCTCAAATATATCGAACGGGATGTTTTTGATTATCCAACATACAATCCAGAATCCTGCTTCAAGTGATTTCCATTTGTTTATAGAACTGAAAGAATTTCTTGGCGGGAACCGCTATGAAAGTGACGATGACGTCAAGACAACTGCTCGTGATTGGTTTAATGGTTTTATAAGGCTGCAGACGTCTTATAAAAAATATGTGGTGGCGTATAAAAACTAGGGCCCCCATCTGACAAATGCTTGAACTTAACAAGTGAATATGGAAAAAAGTAGCTTAAAAATGTTGATTTATTTTGCAGATATTAACGTTAAAATAATAAATACAGAAAATTTGTTGTAAAACAAAACTGTCAGCCTTTCTCAAAGACCCTCGTTATATATATATATATATATATATAATCAATTTATATATATATATATATATATATATATAATCAATTTATATATATATATATATATATATATATATATATATATATATATTACTAAAAAATACAAGAAATGTCAAATTTACGTTAATGAAAGAAATGTTCTTATTAATGTTACCTTTCTTTACTTATCAAACAAAGGGGGTTTAAAATGACATTCCTATTATTATTATTATTATTATCACAGTTACTAATTGATTAACATAAAGCCTACAATAATTATTCAATAACGAAAAACTGTATCCTTGGATGGTTTTTTTTTCGTTGTGAATGAGCGGGCATCAACCGCTGTGGTCATTAGCCCCGTGGAAATAATTTTGCCACGCCTGACTAGGATTCGAAACCGGAAACTCCCCGCACAAAATGCTGAGACGCTATCTATTCAGACACGGAAGTCAGATGGATATTACATAATGCTTTTGTTTGTTATTATTCTATTCTTTTATAGTTACCAACAAAAAAAAATTAACAACTAAAAGAAAATAAAACTGGTCAATTAATTGAATTATAATAAGTTATAACTCGTTATAAGTTATAATTAGTCATTAACGATGTTGTGATTTGATATAATACTCTGTGAATAAAAGGTATAATGCTATATGTTGTATATACTCGTATATAAATAATATCTTTATGAGAAAATATAAATTACTGGCAGTCAAGCAGAAACCGGATACAAGAAATACAAAAAAAAAACAACAAAAAAACACTAGTTTTCCTTCACGTAAAAGATTCTACGAAAATAATTACAGATAATAACAATAACAACTGCAAAGTTTCTTATAGATTATTCTAAATATGTTATTTAATACGCAAATAAATTTTCTTTTCGAAATTAGTTTTAATGTTTTATTAGAAATAATAATAATAAATAATAGAAACAATTTACTGATCACAATGTTTTATATATTTCATTTACAACGATTAAAAAGTCTATCTGTTATTTGAATTTGAAATAAAAAACAAATAGATATATTTTATAAAAAAATATCTGAGATAAATGAAAAATATCTGATACGGACTCAGGGATATCAAGGATATGACTTCCTTGTACACCTATTAAATTACATATACATTTTTAAAAGTACATAAAATTTTAATTCACTAATAACTTCCGATTTTTTTCCATTTTTTTTATTGTTATTATTGATTGTAAAAAAAATCAATATATTTAAATTAAAAAAAAAAAGGTAAAAATAAAAGGAGATGAAGTCTGATTTGAACCGAAATGCCTTCCCCTTGTAAAATCCAAATATTTCATTAATTAAAATTTTATTTGGCTATAACTCTGGAACCAATGAAAATAAGTACCACCTATGATATATCGTTGAAAAACTCACCAAAACTTTTCAAAATAAAATCCATTTATTTTTGGATTTTGGGGTTTTTTTGGACACTTTCGGTCCAGTTGCAAACAAAAGGGGAAGTGCACAACTAGATATTACATCAGTCCTAAATCCAAAATTTCAACATCCTACGTGTAATCGTTTTTGAGTTATGCGATTTAAATACGTAAAGACGTCACGCCGAAACTAGTTAAAATGGATTCAGTGATGGTCAAAATGGATATTTCGGTTGAAATCTGAAAACCGAAATTTTTCGTGACCACAATACTTCCTTTACTTCGTACAAAGAAGTAGAATATTTTTTCTACTTCGGAGGAGTGGAAATCTTTTATACGCACCATGTAGTCTCATACTCCATAGTAGTGCAAGATTCCCCCCTACGGGCCTACCGACTAAACCACCCCTCTACCACTACAACATGGGATTCCGCGCCCACGTTACGGTATTATCATAGCACCCCATGTGCTTTGTCTCCATCCACGCCTCCATTACTGGCTCGAAATTGTCGGGATCCTGCATTTTTTTTCGTTTTTTTTTTCGACCTCTTGGGGCCTGGGACATACCCCAAGAGAGACTCGGAGGTAGTTATTCATCCCTGGACATCTTCCGCCAATTTGGTTCAGATTATCTTAACCAGCATCGTGGATACCGTGTGCTACGATCAGCATGATCGTAGCACAAAACATCATCGGGACTGAACCATGCAGGTTTAGTCCCGACGATGTTTTCTGGGACAAACACGCCGAATTTTCTCTTGCATGCTTCCCTTTGCTGCAGGAAACGATCGTATCCGAATACCGTATGTTCTGCAGTGTCATCCGCCGCTCAGTAATCGCAATCTGCGGAGAGTCTCAGCGTCCGTGCGTACAAGTATGTCTTAAAACACCTATAATCGGTAAGGAACTTGGTCAACTCATACCCTAGTTCCCCATGTTTTCGGGGCAGCCATCTATGGAGGTGCGGGGTCAGTCTGCATCTCCATCTGTCTTTCGTCGACTGAACAATTTCTCCTGCCAGATGCGGACAAGCGATTCCTTCGTATCAGCCTTACTCACCCTCCACCCTTTTCCGAATGAGGAGATCCAGGGGCACAATTCCGGCCAGCATGCCGGCTCATCGTCAGACATTGTCCTGTACCCGCAGCATACCCGAAGAGAGACAGCCTTGAACACCCTGCTAAGAGTTGCACGCGCTTTCTCCTTCTTCAATGCAATGGCCAGGCTGGGGCTCCATACAGTACTTTGTGGAACATCACCTGAGGTTAGACCATCCGTTTCGATGCGCGAGGACTCCCGACGTTCGCGGCAGCCGTTTTTAATTTGATACCACGTTTCCTTAACTTTACACCGAGAATTTTTTTAAATGTTTATTGTTTTTAAATTTTTTTGTTTCTTTTTTATATAATATATGATTATATCTACAAAACCAATGAGCAAATAAAAACAACTGTCAGCTCACTAAATATACAAAAATGAAAAACATGTAACTTCATAAAAAAAAGAAGAAAAAGAGTACAACAAATCGACATTTAAGGATCATCACCAGCACTGGCTATTGTATTTTAGAATACGAAAGCCTTCATTTCTTTACTAACAATAAGTATTTAGTAAAAACCAAGTTTTCTAAAATTTTAAAAACTATTTTGTTGAATTTTTTTTATTTTAGCGTGAAAATACTTTTTTAAGCTCTGGATTATCTATATGACATCAAGATATATATATATATATATATATATATATATATATTTACTTCAATAATAATCCAATAATAAGCAGTGATAACAGCACAACTGACGCACCGAAAGGGTCGCATGCAGTTATTTTTCGTATGTCCGTATTGTTGGTACCTCATACATTGGACTAAACCTGAAGCTCTTTCTAGGTGTCTCATCCATGGAGACAACAAAATATATAATTTTAAAATATTTAATTTAATTTATTTGAAAGAATTTTCCAACAATACAATTAGAGTATATTCTACTACCAGAAAATAAAAAATAAAACTCACATCACTTTAAGAAGGGTAAGTCATGAAACGCCTACAATAATGTTTAATAAAAATCACACTGATCGAATTGAGAACCTTTTGTCTTTTTTTTAAGTTGGTTAAAAAGCAAGTAATCGTCAATTACTAATTACTTTCTAAACCCTTCATCCTTTTTTTTTGTCTTCAGTCATTTGACTGGTTTGATGCAGCTCTCCAAGATTCCCTATCTAGTGCTAGTCGTTTCATTTCAGTATACCCTCTACATCCTACATCCCTAACAATTTGTTTTACATATTCCAAACGTGGCCTGCCTACACAATTTTTTCCTTCTTCCTGTCCCTCCAATATTAAAGCGACTATTCCAGGATGACTTAGTATGTGGCCCATAAGTCTGTCTCTTCTTTTAACTATATTTTTCCAAATGCTTCTTTCTTCATCTATTTGCCGCAATACCTCTTCATTTGTCACTTTATCCACCCATCTGATTTTTAACATTCTCCTATAGCACCGCATTTCAAAAGCTTCTAATCTTTTCTTCTCAGATACTCCGATCGTCCAAGTTTCACTTCCATATAAAGCGACACTCCAAACATACACTCTCAAAAATCTTTTCCTGACATTTAAATTAATTTTTGATGTAAACAAATTATATTTCTTACTGAAGGCTCGTTTAGCTTATGCTATTCGGCATTTTATATCGCTCCTGCTTCGTCCATCTTTAGTAATTCTACTTCCCAAATAACAAAATTCTTCTACCTCCATAATCTTTTCTCCTCCTATTTTCACATTCAGTGGTCCATTTTTGTTATTTCTACTACATTTCATTACTTTTGTTTTCTTCTTGTTTATTTTCATGCAATAGTTCTTGCGTAGGACTTCATCTATGCCGTTCATTGTTTCTTCTAAATCCTTTTTACTCTCGGCTAGAATTACTATATCATCAGCAAATCGTAGCATCTTTATCTTTTCACCTTGTACTGTTACTCCGAATCTAAATTGTTCCTTAACATTATCAACCGCCAGTTCCATGCAAAGATTAAAAAGTAACGGAGATAGGGAACATCCTTGTCGGACTCCCTTTCTTATTACGGCCTCTTTCTTATGTTATTCAATTGTTACTGTTGCTGTTTGGTTCCTGTACATGTGCAATTGTTCTTCTATCTCTGTATTTGAACCCTAATTTTTTTTAAAATGCTGAACATTTTATTCCAGTCTACGTTATCGAATGCCTTTTCTAGGTCTATAAACGCCAAGTATGTTGGTTTGTTTTTCTTTAATCTTCCTTGTACTGTTAATCTGAGGCCTAAAATTGCTTCCCTTGTCCCTATACTTTTCCTGAAACCAAATTGGTCTTCTCCTAACACTTCTTCCACTCTCCTAATTAATAATAATTATTTTTTAAGGTAGAGATTAATTCAATTTTCAATAAATTAAATTAATATATTATAGTAATTTTTTTTTTAATTTTAATTTTTTTTGCTTGGTTTATCTACAATTGCTACGGAATTTGTTTAAACATTTTAAACCCGGTACTAAAATGCTAAAAATTTGTAGTTAACTAAATGAAAAGTTAATTTAATTTCTGCTATTTATTAAAAATCTTTTCTCTTTATTCCTCATTCTTTACTACTATAAATTATATATGTTTTTTTATTAGTATAATTGGATGCTGAGTTTGTATACCGTTATAAATGTTGAAATCCTTGAGTTTTTGGAAAGAAAATTTCAATTGTATATTTATATTTCTAACAACATTTTTTTCCAACTCATTTACAAACCATGCCAAGCATAATTTTTAGAATTACTGATGTTACATTATTCGAATTTTGCTTGAACAATTTATTAAAATTAATAAAAACCGTATAATATTATAAATCATCTGAACACAAAAGAAATTCCTCAGTACAGATTACTAAAAACGAATATTTCATTAATAGTAAACATTGTAAAAGAAATTGTCATACAATTACACAAAAATTTACAAATATCAGGATACAAAAAGGAAACAATAAACAACATAAAGGAGTTATCTTATAAAATTAAACTACAAATACATATGATCGTAAAAACTTGATTACATGGAAAACCTAATTTAATTTTTAAAATAAGATATTTTTATTACCTAGGAATAATTTTAATTTAGCTTTAAAGAAATATAAATATTTATAATTGGTTATGTCTGGAGTAAATTAAAACTAAGAGTTCTAAAAGTACTTTATCTTTAGAAGAAAACATCTCTCTACATTGATAATAAAGACTCGTGTATTTTTAATACCTCTCTATTTGATATAAGTTAAATTTTACTTTTAAATTTAATCTTTTCTCAAAGTTAAATTTTATACAAAAAGAGAAATAAAAAAATATTCTTAAGTTTGTTTAATTAAAATAAATTTATAAAAATATTCACAAATGTTTAATTTAAAACTCCTAAACTACATGTTTTTAATTAAAATAAGATTTTGTTAAAACATTTCAGTTAAAAATATTTAGAGAAGTTACAATAAAAAATTATTTTCCAAAGATTGGGTCTCATGGCTTATACGACCATTATTATAAATGTCCATTAAATAACTGTTCTGAGATAACCAAATAAATATATATATATATATATATTATAAGACCCACCAAACTTAAACTACGCTCGCTTCGCTTGCTAACCTTGACTAGCGAGCGTAGGTTAATATTTTGGTAAGATTATATGTATACTTTTACATTTATTTATTAAATAAATTCATATATATATATATATATATATATATATATTTGGTTATCTCATAACCGAACATGGACAGATATTTATAATGGTAGTCGTATAACCCATGAGATCCCCAAAAATCTAACTATCTATTGCTAAACTATTTAACTATTTTTAAATAGTTTAACCTATTATTAAATTGTTGCTAACAGACACTATTCATTCTTTAATAATAATTAATTTATAAAAATTTATTAAAAAAGTTTCACATTAATAGGTTTAAATCCAAACCATTAAACACTTCAATACCAAATAAAGATAAAATTATTTCGAATAAATACATGTAAAAACATGGAAAAAACAAATACCAAATCTTTGTATAAAAGAGCAAACAGTCAACTGAAAAATAATTTTAAAAGGGCGTATCTGAATAAAAAAAAAACAAATAGAAATAAAACGAATGTAAAAATTCCATTAAAAAAAAAATCTATTTCCTTTTTTCTTGAATGTAAAACAAGCAATTATATGATACATATGCACATAAACTGGTGATAACTCATGCGGAAATATAATACATCAACATAAATAAAATAAAAAGAATACTGGAAAATAAATTAAAATTCCAACAGCAGTCTTAATTACCTTATATATATTAAAGGAATCTCTTTTTATCTAAAAAATATCTATTTAATGTAGTAATTCAGCGCCTGTGAATAAATTTTATTAAGATTAAATACTTTATAGTATCAAGTCATGATTTGTTTTGTCATTGATATTAGTAAGTTGTAAGGACCGTCTTCTAAGAAGGGTAACATAGACTTAGGGTGACTTTGTTTTCTAACGACCTTATAATCTCATCCGTATATCGGATGAGATCTGATTGTCTGACTATCCCGTAGGTGAAAAAACGAACTGCCAAGAGTCTACAAAAAGGTTCTAATATCTTAAAAGAAAATTATTTTTTAAATATTATATACATACTCACTTATATATAAAAGATTAAATAAAACCTACTGTCACCTGCATACACATTTACGTTCTGTATTACAGAACAGAGTATAGGTGGAAAATTTTTATTTTTACATTTAGCAAATATTTCGTTGATATAACAATTTTTCAGTTATATTTATGTTCATTTAATTTAATTACATACTTCTGTTTGTGACGAATTCCATGGAAGATTTTATATTGTATTTATTTTATATAAACTTATATCTTCATAAGTTTAAAAGAAAATTAGAAAATACTTGAGGCTTTGAATAAAGTTTTGGTCTACGATCAGATAGACCTAGAACAAGTTGAACTTTAAAAAATAAAGAACTTGTTTCTGAGATATTAGTAAAAAGCTTGCAAACGTTGATTCGAAATGCTTTCACTTAGATGGTAAGAGCTAGGTCAAGTATACAGAAACTTGGAAAGGAAATGAAGTTTTAGTGGTGCTCTTGGCCAATATTATTTTATGAAGAAATTTTTAAGAGATAATTGGAATTTTGTGAAGAATTTGTTGTAAATCAAACTCAGTGATATGTTATCTGATGAAACATGCTTCAAATTAAATGACCTAGTAAGATTATAATTGTGTTTATAGTTGATCTGATGAAAATACCAATCATAATTGTGGAAAAAACTCTACACACTTAGTAATGACATTTGATGAGGGATCACAAATAAAGGAGTGCTTCGACAGAAGTTAAAATCGTGATTCATGAAATATTATATCCAGCCTATTAAGAACCTGTTAGTTCGACGTCGGTCATCTCAATGTTTACCAATAACTTGAATGTACTCAACTCATTATGTTCTGCGAGTTAAAAGTCTATTTTATTATAATTTTTCCTTTACCGACGAAATTAGAACAACCACTATGATTGACGTCTTGAATTTTTCATTTTGGCTAATCAGTAATCTGTAAGAAATGGTATTTTCCTCATATTCAAATGATCTGAATTTCCTCACGCTGTCTATTGAAAACTCAATTGATTTTACAAATTCTGACAAAACTTTATTGAAAAAGCGTTCAGTGATTACTATGAATGTATAACAACATAAAAGCGATTTTTAAAACACTTAGAACAATTATAGTTTCTCCTCATATGTAATTATTTAGACTTTTTTTTTAGTGTACCTATTGCAAAATTAGTAAGAAAGAAATATAACTATTTTAATAAAATCTGGGGAAACTCACTTGTAGCCCATAAGATATAATTATTCTTTTTTTAAGTATATAAATTTATCTAAAAAAAAAAAAAAAAAACAGTGAAGAAGGACAAATAATTTTCCTTCTATTCCCAAAAAGGAATTATTCTTCCTTATTTATTTTTGATGAGGACAACGCAAGAGGTCTGAGTAAAAAAATATAAGGTAGAAAATGTAGAAGACTAGGAAAATGTTAAAAAGGAAATTCTTAAATCTGTAGAAGCGAACATAGGCGGAACAAAGGGAACTGATCCATAAGATATCATAGATACCATAAGATATATTGCAGCTGAATTAACGTAGAAAATATAATAATACTAGTGATGCAGAAAGTAAAAGAAATTATCGACAATAAAGAAACACTATAAATAGGGAGTGCAAACTAGCGAAAGAAGAATGGGTTAAAGAAAAGTATTCAGAAATGGAAAGAGAAATGAGCATTGGTAAAATAGACGGAGCATACAGGAAAGTTAAGCAAAAGTTTGGGGTACATAAATTAAAATCTAATGTGTTAAACAAAGATGGTACACCGATTTATAATACGAAACAAAAGGTCAAGTGGGTGGAATACATAGAACAGTTGTACGGAGGAAATGAATTATAAAATGCTGCTATACAGGAACAAGAGGAAGTAGAAGAGGATGAAAGGGGAGAAAAACTAGATCAGAATTTAACAGAGCATTAAAATATTTGTATGGCAGAAAGGCTCCTGGATTAGACGGAATACCTGTATAATTACTGCTCAGTGCAGGTGAGGAAGCGATTGATAGATTATACAAACTGGTATGTAATATTTTTCTATAAAGGGGAAATTCCGTCAGACTTAAAAAATAGTGTTATAGTCATGATACCAAAGAAAACAGGAGCAGATAAATGTGAAGAATACAGAACAATTAGCTTAACTAATCAGGCATAAAAAATCTTAACTAGAATTCTGTACAGAAGAATTGAGAGGAGTGGAAGAAGTGTTAGGAGAAGATCGATTTGGTTTCAGGAAAAGGATAGGGACAAGGAAAGTAATTTTAGCGCTCAGATTAATAGTAGAAGGAAGATTAGAGAAAAACAATCCAACATATTTGGCATTTATAGACCAAGAAAAGGCATTCGATAACGTAGATTGAAATAAAATGTTCAACATTTAAAAAAAACTTAGGGTTCAAGTACAGAGGTAGAAGAACAATTGCTAACAAATAAAAAGGAACCAAGAGGTAGAAGAATTTTGTTATTTGGGAAGTAGAATTACTAAAGATAGACGAAGCAGGAGGTATTTGAAATGCTGAATAGCAGAGGCGAAACGAGCCTTCAGTCAGAAATATAATTTGTTTAAATCAAAAATTATATATTTGGAGCGTAGCTTTATATGGAAGTGAAACTTGGACGATCGGTGTACCTGAGAACAAAGATAAGAAGCTTTTTAAATATGGTGCTATAGGAGAATGTTAAAAGTCAGGTGGATGGATATCAAAGGAGATTGGAAGGCAGTCTCCTTCTCTCCTAGTCGTAATGATAACGTGGGTAGATTTCGCCGGATTGACTTTAACATTTGGGCAGACACGTACTGATTGCATCCACCACCGATTGAAGCTTCTTCGAGGCTAAAATATGAACAGAACTTAAAAGAAAATTTTTGTTTTTTGAGTATAATTTAGAATAGTGTTAATCTTAAATACATTCCAAAAAAATGTTACTTCTGCAAATTTAATATAGATACTTAATACGGTGATGTTTTACCGTTCAGAAAATAAACCTTTATTCTGATTGAAGCATAATAATATATTATATATATCACTCGACATAATAAATATTTTTAAAAAAATTTGTAAAATAACATATTACAAGGGATATCTAAGTAAACGACCGCTGGGAAAATTCTCTCCTTAAGGTTGGCGAACCTGTGTCGTTCATGGCCACCCTAGTAATGTAGACTCTGCATTGTTGTCTGTAAGTTGTCGCGTTGTAGTATCTTTGATTACGTGTAAGTTATTACGTTGTAAAATGAATAGGAAAATCGATGTTGCCGTCGACTGTAAGTGGAGTCGCAGGTTTTTTAAACCATCTAAAGCAGAGGTCGACAAACTTATTTTTCTCATAGACCACTTTCAAAATTTTGCTGGTTCCGGTGGACCCCCTGCAGCTACATTTCTACCATATTTCCAGTCGACGGAAAATGTGAAGATTAGATCTAACTATGAAAATTTGCGTTACGGTTGAGTTCCACGAAGTAACAGCTTCCGAAAAAAAAGTGAATATGGAATACGCAAGTTTTTACAAGTAACAGTCGCTGGGCTCTCAAAACATTACCTGAGTAGATTGATACGCAAAGTCAAGCCAACATTTTAGTTCTTCACTATCGAAACCAGATGAATTTTCGTTGACCCCCGCTTACGAATTGTGAACTCCCATTTTTTTGTCACGCCAACGTAGACCCCCGTCGAGTCTCCCGTGGACCCCTGGGGGTCCACCTGGACCACTTTGGGAATCAATGATCTAAAGGTTAAGCCGGCTAAAATTCATAGGCAGTTTTGGGATCGGTTTGGTATACCAATGATTGATTTCATGGCCCGTGGAACAACTCTAAATACAGAAGCCTACTACTAAACTCTACGTTAAGTTACTGCGCGACATTCAAGATCGGTGACGTACGCGGCTAACCGACGGCGTCGTCCTGCTGGACGATTATGCACGTCCACATGTTGCGGGTTCGTTCACAAGATTTACTGAGAACATTTGGATGCGAAATTTACGATCACCATCCATACAGTCCGTACTTAGTACCTTCTGATTACCATTTGTTTGGGAAATTGAAAGAATTTTTGAGCGGTAAGCAATTCACGGGTAACAATGAACCTATAAATGCTGTTAATCAGTGGCTAAATGGACTGACGGCATAATAATACGACGAGGGTATATTGAAGCTAATGTATCGCTAAGATAAATGTCTTAATTCATGTGGCGATTATATTGAGCAGTAGTATAAGATATGTAGTTTAAGAGAAATAAAAAAAAATATTTATATTTTTCAGAATTATTTTTTTTACTTTGAAACGGTCTTTACTTTAGAGATAACCTCTCGTAAATTGCTAATGTTTGTTCTATCTGTCGTTAAGGTAATTATATTTTAACTTGTCTTAAATTATTATTATAGTTGTATCGCTGGCCGTGTAGTAGTCGGTGCAATAAGTTATTTAAATCGTGTAATATATGAAATAGTATTTTTTGTACTTCTAATTAGTCGTTATTTTCATTAGACATGAAATTCATTGACTTAATCTGAGATTCCAGGTAAACTATTATGCTATTTGTTACAAGACAAGACAAATAGATTATATATAATCCTAGGTTTTGCGTACATAGTCATGAGATATCTCTTTCGTTAAGCGACAGGGAAGATAAATGACATTATGCGAAGCCAATTTTCGTAATTCTGCTCGTTTATGGAGAGCACGTGGCTACAATCCAGCAAAACTGAAACTGGAAGTTGTATACTTCTTACAGTGTTGTTCTTACTTCATACAGTGGGAGTATATACCAGTTTTAAATTTTATAGCAAAAAATTTGGTAGGGGCAGTGACGCTGTAACTAATTGGAAAGATTTTTTAAGGGAAGTGTGTGCGGACATGTTACTCCGTAACCCAGTAACAATAGGCGGGAATAATCTTAACGTGTAAATGGAAAAATTTCTTTTATTCAAGGCAAAAATACAATTCGGGGACTGTTTATCCTCAGCAGTGGGTGTTGGCGTGAATTTTCAGAGAATCTTTCGTATATACGGTCCCCGAATGAACGAAAGACACGTTACTAACTGTTACAAAAGTGCATATTAGTTTTGCGACGAATACAATTTCTGTTTATTAGTGGAGTTTCTATGATGTACCTACATAAGGTTACAATTTTACGTAACATATTGTTTATTACTAGATTAATTTTTGAGATCCAATTACCTGGGCGCATAGAGACACAGCGGAGATTTTATTGGCAGCAGCAAAAAACCCGAATCGAAAGGAGTGTGGTACATCTAAATCTACCCTAGCCTTCTATTTATGCCAACTCACGTGCTTAAAAATAACATCGATAGCGATCAGTTTGGTCAAATTTTTCAGGATATTGAATAGTTTTGGTCTCCATAATAGCGAATATAAGACTTATCCTTTACTAATACAATAGTAATTTAGGAATTGTGTCCGCCTTTGAAATAAGATCCGTGCCAAGAGATGACATTATACTTTGTACGAGAATATATGTAGGCATAATAAATATTTAATAATGAAAACAAAACGTTTAGATTACATTAGATAAAAAAAAAATTAACCTAAAATTTGCAGAAATCTGTTTAATTATATCGGTAAAAATAGAAAATTATCAATCAATTTATTTCAAACGAGTAGTATAATACAGAAACAACTCACGTGATTTCTTTTATTGGAAACGGTCAAGTCATAACATAAGTATACGATTAATGTACTTTAAATCAAAATTACTTTAGACTCCTTTTGATTTAAGTAACCTTAATTTTACAGTTTACTGTAATAATTTTAAAAAAAATTGCGTTTAATTTAATAACCAATTACATTCGATTAATATATTTTTTTTAATTTCATTGTGAATATAATTTTTTATTTCCAATTAAAAAGATCTTATTACAAGCTTTATATCGATATACCGGATGAAAAATTATCGCGAGAAATCAAAAATTTTTAACTGTGATAAACGTAAGTTTATAATAAGTAACTGATTATTCCTTTTTATAAACGATTTTTTTTTTATTAAAAATATTTATTTCTTATTAAGTTAAATTTATATTAATTTTACTGCAAATTTTATCAATAGATTGTACAACATTTAAAAACTAATTTTTCCCCATAATAAGAAAAAGAGAGGTAGCCGTCAAGCCGTCATGTTGTAACCAATCCCCAAAGTTTTTGTAGAAAACAATTTACCTGTCGAAAAAAGAAAATACCATCAGTTCTCAATGTTGGCGTGTGATATGTTCTGTAGTAGGAATTGTTCTCAACCCAATACATATTTAAATATAATACTTGCTTAATATCATTCGTTTTTGTAATATGAATAAATATAAAAAAAGCATAATTGTTTAAATTTATATTAAGAAAATAAATTTTTATCTCATTTTTAATTACTTATGGTCTATTCGTTTAATATTAACTAATTATTATTATTTTTCTTCAATAAAATCTTTCATATTTTAATTAAAATTTTCTAAATTTTATTACATTTAGTGGAACTGGACTAAATTGAATCGTAATTAACCCCAGTTAGAATATTATTTCTTTTTATCTCTACAGTATACGTAATTAAACTTCACTATAAATCAAGGTTTCCATCAGGAGAAAATTTATAATTGAGGGGTTAAATTATTATCTTACTAATTTGGTATGATATTACAAAATAAAACGTTCATTAAACTTATAAAATTAAAAGTTAATAAAATAACGTCCCGATATTAAATATAAAAATAAATTAGAATAAAATACTTTTTACTTATAGTACCACGTTTTAAAAATCAAATATCTTGAAAACTAATTTAAAATAAAATTAAAAATAAATTTATCGAAGAGATAACGAAAGAAAATAAAAATGAAATAATATCCTCAAACTCATTCAAATTCTCGTCAAATGTGTGACATGTAATATAATACGTCAAAGAGGAAAACTCTCTTACTGCATTGGATTAAATGCATTAAATGTTAGTACAGTACACACAAGTTTAATAAGGTAAACTTTATGGCTGATGTATAAAGTTAAGAAAGAAAAACAAAAATCAAAATGTAATAAAGAGTTATTGGAAAACTGATCTATCCTTTAATTATAATTATTAAAGCAATTTAACTTTCTTTTTTTTCTGAAAATTAAATTCAAAATTTTAACCCAGTAAAACCTTATTTATTTCCGGACAGAATTGTTACACAATTTAAATATTACTTTAACTACTTTTTTTTTAATTATCTAACAACAATAATAAATGAATGAACTAACAAAGAAATCTGACTCGCTATCTAGATAAACGATTAAAAAGTATCTAGATCATGCTTATTTTTCCTGTATGTAAACAGAAATTCTTGTTCAGATATCTACTAATTTGTATCTCTTTTACTTTAAAATAAATAAAAAGGTCCGTGTGTAAATAATTTATTTTTAAAAATACGAAATAAATTACACATGATTTCAATTAATTAACTTGATATTTGTATAGGAGCACGACGTTATCGAAATTATCGGTACGAAGTTTTTCCAGTTCAACTTAATAATAATTTTATTTTACTTTCTCGTCTAGATAGCGCTTTAGCAGAGCTATAGTTCTAGAAGGGAAAGTATTGTAATCAGTCCGATTTGGGAATATGCGGTTTCCACCAAATATTGAGGTTTTGACACCTTAGAAACCCCAAAAAACCGATAGAAATTTTCCGGATGTTAATGTTCGTATATATACATATATATATTTTTAAATGTGTGTGTGTGTGTGTGTGTGTGTGTGTGTGTGTGTTAGGTGTAGGCGTCTAAATCACCTTATATCTCCAGAACTACTGGACTGATTTTGACCAAACTTGGTCAAATTATTTCTATATATGGGGCATTGATGTCATAAAATTTTCAACTTATAAGGTCAAGGGGGTGAGACTGTAGAGCAAGGTCACTCTTAGCATCTCGATATGTCGCCTAATTAATGTAATATTTTTCTTAGGCATATTTTTTAACAATTAAATAACAATATTTGCAAAATCGCACCCTCACCTTAAAAAATTCTGTTGTAGTCGTCTGTTGTATTGTGACATCACTGGTAAATGGTAGAATTACGGCTAGAAATAGATAATATTTAAAATGTAAAAAAGTAACTCGATCTGGTTAGGTTTCGAACTCTATCGTCCGTTTGACTCGGTATCTGGTGCGTTAAGCCTCGCGGCTACACCAGTACAAGCGAAATATGTTTATGTAGTTTGTGAAAATACATTAGTATACTTAGTGCCGACCATCGCCGCTATTACTGCCACACCCGGCCGAATTAATACTGTATGCACGCGCTCTTTCCTTAGAATCACTGAATAAATAAATGAAAAAATATTATATTTAAATAAAATTATAAATATTTTTAATTAAATTGTCTTTGTAAGCCATGCATCTTAAACAACTGTGTTGTCAGCTTTTTTTTCTAAAAATGATCAAAAATTCATCTCTGTTACAATGTCTTATTATAAGATACTATTAAATGTAATAAAAAAAAATTAAATAGAATGTATTTTAGGTTATTAAAAGAAAAGGATAAATCTTTTTTATTTTTCAATTTTTGTCGCCATTGTCATCGTGTTTAAGACCTCTCAAATGTGATAGCTCCTTTCATTAAAAATCATTGATACTGCCGTTTTCAAAACCTCTTTAATTTTCCTGCATAAAATAAATTTAAAAAAATTTATGAAAAAAAACCAAACTTAATAACGATGAATATTGAATCATAAAGTTTTAAGATAAAATCGTCTTACAATTTTAGAAGAATTACTGAAGTAAAGGTGGAAAGGATTAAAAATAAAAAGGATAAAAATGTCAGAAATCAAGAGTTTTCATTAAAAAAGAGATCAAACGATCAGGTGGAAATTTTTAATAAAAAGTGATGCAGTAAAAACAAGTAGAAAATTTAGATAAATATGTCCCTTGAAAAAATTAAAGATAAAATGGATAATTTACATGAAAAGTGTCTTTTAAAAGAGTTATAAATAAACTGGAAAATGTAAGTAAAGTGTTTATCTTAAAAAGAAAAAAAAAATAAGTGATAAGACTGAAAAAAAGAATGAAAGATGAAATGCAGAATTTCAACAAAGATTATCTTTTGAAGAAGTAAATAAAAGAAATGTAGCATTAATAAAAAAAAAGTATATATAATAATAATAATAATAATAATAATAATAAAGATTTATCTATGAAACAACAAAATATCGACCCTGAATGGAAGTAAAATTAATAATTACAATTTTTGGCGTTTGGAGAGCGCAAAGAACAAAAAACCAAACACTAAATATTTATACTCTACCTCTATGACAAAAATTATAAACATTTTCATTTTCGTGAAGTCTTGTTTTTATTTACTAATTTATTTTTTAATATTTAAAATTAATTAAGTTGGTAGGTTGATCAACCTACCAACAGTAGGTTGGTAGTATAAAAACAGGTAAAAAGGTTTACCTAAATCCTTCAAACTCCAACAAGCACTAGTGGTAATAATTGAGTTGGGAAGAAAGTAATTTTGATTTTATAATATGGAATAAAATTCAACTTTTTTTATACTAAGAATGAACTTCTTTAACCAATCACGCATTTTACCATCTTTATGACCCGTGTTAATAGAATTTCTGGTCTTTATCAACAAAAAACTGAACCGAGTACGATTTCAGGTCATCATTATCAGTGAACGTTTTACCGTGCAAAAAGTTTTGTAATCTTCAAAATAAATGATAATAATCTGGTGGCACAATTTCAGACATAAATGAGACATGATTTCCCCAATGAGCTGCAATAATTTTCAGGGAGTACCGAAGATGTACGAGACTTTGCATCGGCTTAGTGGAACACGATTGCTTTGCAATTTGCCGATTCTGGCCTCTTCTTTGATTGCTTTTTCAAGTTTCATTAGTTGTTGACAGTAGATGTTTGAATTAATCGTTTGGTTCCTTGAAAGGAACTAAAATACACATCACCCTTGTAATCTCACCAAACTGACAGCATGATTGTTTTTTATGCAATTCAACTTTAGGTTTGGCTTTTGGTGGTTCATCATGCTTGGACCATGATCGTTTTCGACTGATGTTTTTGTAGACGATCCATTTTTCAACAGTGATGATTCATTTTAAAAAAAAAAGGCAGAATTTATTGCCTTTGTGATACATATCGCTACATATTGATTCGTTATGTTAAGTAAATATCTTCCAATTCATGCGGATCCATTTGTTGAGCTTCTTAATTAGTCCAAGATATTTGATGTGATTTTCAACTGTTGTGTGTGGTATATTTAATCTCCCTGCATTCTCTCGCACAGTTATATGAATATCCGATTCGATTATAGCTTTGGTTTGGTTTTAATTGACTTCAGTAGGTCATCTTTGAGTGAAAAATCGTCAGAACAAAATTTTTAAATAAAGTTTTGACTAATCAGAATCAACACCGTAAACTTCACGTATTTCTTTGTGACCTCAGCAGCTTTCTTGCCTTTACAAAAATAAAAAAAATAAAATAGTCGTATGTCTAAAGTGTACATTTTTTCACGTCAAGTAAAAATTAACTATAAACTAAACAGGTATGGACAAAATTACTTGAATTTTGTTTGTAAAGTATGCTAAAATATCAAATGCCAAACAAAAAAAATTATAACATTCACAGACGTCCTAAACAAATTTAAAGCTACATACTCATATTTTTAATACCGAAATTAACTACTTTCGCAAAGTAGTTACCCCGATTAAATTTTAATGAGGTACTGAACATCTAGTGGTCACAGGTTACATATTAGATTAGCCACCAATTTTTTTGGTCTTTCAAATTCTTAGCCCTTCGGGGCTTCGGGAATTACAAGGTTAATGGTATGTAACTTCGGTTACTACCAATTCTTGGAAAGTGCAGGCCAAAGAAGAACGAAGAGGTCTTCGGAAGAAGAAGAGGGAGAAGAAGAAGGAAGACCAACCACTCGCCTCAACATCACGGACTGGAGTCCGGAACAGAGCCCAGCAGAGATGCGTCCTGAAGGGCAGCCATACCAGAAGCGGATGAAGAGCTTCTACACAACCTCTCCTATTTCAAAACTTACAATAAGACAAAATAACCCAGCAATTGCGACTCCTCCGGAAAAGGGGACGCATTGCTCCCTCCTTATAGCTAGTGCCCCGTTGTGGCGTATTCCTGCTAGCCTATTAAAGAGTTAGCACCGAAAGGACTTCAGTGGACGGTCTGAAGGGGAATTACGTCGGAAGGACAGGCTTTATAAGCCTAGCCTTCCGCGGTCGGCCCATGAAATGGGTTCGATAACGCTGGTTTAACAACGGATTGGAATGCAATTAAATCCGTCTTAAATTCACTAAAATAATAATAGACAAAACTTGAAAAATTAGATCCGAGATTAAAAAATAACCTTTTAAAAAAAAACAAGCCCGATTAGAATGATCCAGCAGCAAGGGACTCTGTCCAGGTTCTGCGATAAAGTAGGGAGTAATAGACTCCTGCCAACTTTGCATTCCATTCCATTCCATTCCAAATTCTTAATGGAAATAATAACTGATTAAGAAAATAATTTACTATACAAGGTGATATTAAACTATGAAAGCAGATTCGTATCTCAAAACTGATGAATACTAAGAGGTATAAACAAATGTGGATCTATAAAATTACAAAATTACTACTTTATGGAGAATTTCAAACGTTGATCCGCCATCTTGGATCGGCCATATTGAGTAAAAGTTATTTTTTAAATAGAAATGTGGACATATGACACATGCTTTTAATGTAAAATTTTATTAGAAAAACAATGATAAAAACTGTTTCATAACAAATGCCTTCCTTTTTTAGTTATAAGAAATCAAATTTTCTAAAACGGAAGAAATCTTAATAGTAACAGAACGAGGTAAAATATCTCATTGTAACTTTTCATTTCCTATACCTTCAGAATTACATCCAATAACAAATTTTAAAGAGTTAATGTTAGAATTAATGGCACAAACACTGTTGTGAGTCACAAAGTAATAATTATAGTAACTAATAATTTGCAATACTACTACAAATTAATCGGCAAGATCAAACGATATTATTTACTTTAATAAACACAATATTTAGTTCTAAAATTTAGTTAAATGTTTTCGGTCCTAAATTACTTAATATAACAAATATTGAAAGGATACCATTTTACAAGAAATATTCAAAATGCTTCCCCTCTACAGATAGGCAGTGTCCTAAATTTAATTAATATCTCTTTAAAATTTGCATAATTGTTGGTGAAATAAAGGTTGTTGCAGATTCTTCAATAAAGGCCTTTTCAAGTCGTCATTGTTTTTTTATAAATTATGTTTTAAATAACGCCTAAAAAATATAATATAAAGCAAACAGATCTGGAGACCTGCAGGCCACTCTATGGATCCCTTACAACCTACGCAATTATTTAAAAATATTACATTTAAAATTTTCTGTGCTCTTAGATAACAGTGATGTAGCACCCCATCTTCCTGAAACCATTAATTATAAAATTATTTTTTGGGTTAATAATTATTAGTTATAGTGTATTATTTTTAGTTTCATTTATTATTTTATATTATTCCAACACTAACAGTTTGAAGGTTGTTATTGAATGTAATTCCGAAGATAATAATAAATAATAATATACATATAAAAAAATATTTAAAAAACTCACAACACAGTTGTAGGATTTCCCCGCCACGCGCCTTTTTTATGATGCACGGATTACACACACATACACATGCAACTTAATTTAAAATATCATTTTATTTAAATATAATATTTTTTTATTTAATTCAGTGATTCTAACTAAAGCACACACGCATACCGTATTTTATTCGCGCGAGTAAGGCGCTACTAGTGGCCGCTTTAAATACTTTTTTACACTTTAAATATAATTCATTTATTTAATTCTACTGCTCACCTGTGACGTTACAACATAGCAAACTACTTCAGCTATTAAATTACTGATCCTTTACTAATCCTAGTGAAAGCAGTTACTTTTATTCGTTTCTGTCATTTCTGATCGTGGATACCGGTGTTCTTTGATGGTTGGATTTCAATGAACCATTGGTCATGGTCTACCTGAGACTGTATAAGACTATACTTCATTTACATTCAAACATATCATCCTCTGAAGTAATACCTTATGGTAGTTCCGGAGGCTAAACAAAAAGAGAGAGAGAGAGTGAGAGACGTTTTCAACAGCTGTACGTCGGTGCTACACTAGCGCTCTTTATGGAGGTACTAATGGCACATTAGTACCTCATTATTACTCACTTATTTACTATTTTATTTAGAGAATTTTTTGTAAGGTGCGATTATTACAATTTTTTAAAAAATATTATCTCTTAATTATTAGCAAGTGTGCCTAAGAAAAATAAGACTTTAATTAGGCAAATCTTGATATACTACGGGTGACCTTGCTCTACAGCCTCACACCATTGACCTTTTAAGTTGAAAATTTAATGGCATCAATGCCCCATATATAGAAGTAGTCTGAACAAGTTTGGTCAAAATCGGTCGAGTAGTTCTGGAAATATAAGGTGATTTCGGGTGCGACACCTGACACCAAACACACACGTACATACGAACATCCGGAAAATTTCCATCCGTTTTTTTTGTTTTCTTTGGCTGTCAAAATGTAAAGATCTGTTGAAAACCGCATGTTCCCAAATTAGACTGATTAGCATACTTTCCCTTCTATAGCTATAGCGCTAAGCGAGAAAAAAAAATTATATATCAAAACTGAACCAAATTCGTTAATTCGAAACCTATACCTCAAATTTCACCGTTTTAAATTAACAGATTCCTAAGAAAGGAAGTAAAGAAAAAAATCAGTTCTCGTATTAACAAGCACCACTCTATACACTATGAATGAATTTTGAAAGCAATATTACATATAGTACTTTTGGTTTCAGGGACCTAAAATCATTTAATGAAAAACAATCTGATGTGGACACTGCAAACCCTCCTTATACGCCTATTGAATTACATATACATATTGTTTTACGTAAAGACGCCAGCCGAAACTAGTCAAAATGGATTCAGGGATAGTCAAGATGGATATTTCCGTTGAAATCTGAAAACCGAAATTTTTCGTGATCACAATACTTCCTTTAATTCGTAAAGGAAGTAAAAAACGAATTTTCTTTTACAGATAACAATTCCTATCGATCATATATATATATATAAAGCACACACACAAACCACGTGTAAATACATACGCACAAGTAGCGAAAGTAGTAAAAGTGAAATACGTATAGTTTCAAGTGCAGCTTTATATTTCAGCTGGTATACAAGAGGGTACGAAAAAGTGAGGGTGAATTATATGAAACGTATGAAAAATGGTCGTGAATATAAGTAATTTTATATCTTGTTTCACTTTTCATTTCTGCTACAGTAACGACGATACATTTCACTCAAAAACATTCGTACAGCTGCATTCAGTCGGTTATATTGATAGCGTTTAACTACATATACCTATGTATTAAATTTTACTAGACGTTAATAAATTAGATCATAATTTACCAGTTTATTTATTTAATAGTGGTTATTATTTTAAGTAGTAGACTTATGCTAAACCTATTTTATAGCATGATTAATTTCAACGACAGAAAATAATTTTTTTAAAACTATACATTTTTGTTTTATTAATTTTAATTTTATTTTCTGAACCATTACATTACATTAATTACATTATTACATTGATACCTCTTCAAAATATTTTCCTGCTAATACATATCTCGTTAGCGCTTCTATAAAGTGTTTTAAGTTTTAATTTGATACTACGCAAGAGAGTTTTTTACTTTATTTTTTAGAATAAAAAAAAGATAGCAAATCAAGTAAAAATCGGATATGGGCACCACATGACTTATTTGAACGCCTATTAAATTACATATATTTTGTATATATATATATATATATATTTATTTTATATATTTATTTATATATATATATATATATATTTATTTTTCATTTTTTTAATATTGAATTATTATTTATGGTAATTTTTTTTTATAATCTGATTTATAATAAATCAATATATTTAAAGTAAAAACAAGAGTTAAAAAACAAAAATAGAAAATGAAGTCGGATGCCAACCGAATTGCCCTTGCAAGTTCCAAATTTTCATTAATTAACGTTTTATTTGGTTATAACTCTGGAACCAATGAAAATAAGTACTACTTATGATACATCGTTGAAAAGCTCTCAATGAGGGCTTATTACTGCAGTTAAGAAAAAGTCCACAATCCATTTTTTTTTTGGATTTCGGGCTTTTTTAGGCACTTTTGGTCCCGTCGATTGCGATCAAAAGAGAAGGTGCACAACTAGATGTTACAACAAAATGTCCTAAATCCAAAATTTTAACATTCTACGGCTAATCGTTTTTGAGTTATGCGAGATATATACGTACGGAACGTACGTACAGATTTCACGCCGAAACTAGTCAAAATCAATTCAGGGATGGTCAAAATGGACATTTCTGTTGAAATCTGAAAACAGTATTGTTGAAGCTGTGAAAGCTCTTTCCTGTCTAAAAAATTCTATTAAAAATCACACAAATTTTTTTCTCCTTTTTCTCGTAATGAATATTTGATTTTCTTTGTGAAAGACGTATAGATATAATATTATAGTTAAGCATGGATTAAGTTTGGAAATTTTTTTATAGCCTGGCATTTTTAAAATGTTTACAAGCCACTTTACTTAAAACAATAAAAAAAGCAAAACAGAATTAATTAAATAAAATTATTTTTAATAAAAATAAAACAAAACAAAGAAAAGTACACTAGTACGTAACTGAAACAAAGTGAAATGAACCATTCCCATCCTCTACTTATGTTCTTTTCTCATTTTTCTTTTACCTACTGCAACAATGACCTGAGTAGTTATAAACGGTTGGTACTTGGAACGGGGTAGCCTTTGACTGCTGCTAGAAAACGGTAAGAGAAATTAAAACAAGGTGAACGCGTTAAAAAATACATGAAACTCCAGCGCACCTCTTTTAAAACATCTTTTGCCGATCTCTGTGGCGGAGTGGTAGGTTTTGGCCTTTCAACCGGAGGTCCCGGTTTCGAATCCCGCCCGGTTAGACTTGTCGTACGTTAAAAAATTCCATTTCCCAAGCACAAGCTTTAATCTTTTGTAGCGAAATCATCAAGCCAATTAAAACTAGTGTCATGAAATTATTTTAAAATATTTGTAATTATAAACAATGAAATTCGCCATTTTTTATTTATTTTTTATTAAATCCTACTAATTTAAAAGTACGAACTTAAAAATTAGATTTATTTTTAATGGAATAGTAGAAAAACGTTTGATTCAGATTTAAACATACGTAGAATGTAAGAGACAATTGAAACTGTAAGTCTTATAAACTTTATTTATGGTGTAATAAAATTTAAAGATAAAATTAATTTAAAATTACTCGCATAAAAGCATCATTAAATTGCACTATTAAACAATGTTACACGAAATAAGAACGAGAAATTCCACTAAATGATAGAAAGAAATTATCCAAACTTATGTTCGATACCGTTTACCATAATAAAACTTTCGTTGTAATTTTCATCCGATAGAGAAAAAGTTGAATAAATAAACTAATGGATTCTCTAGAAACTGAATCCGTATTCTTTAAATTACTTAGAACAAATTATTCTCATTATACGTTAACTTTTTAAAAATTACACGATTTCTTTTGGTTTATTTACGAATTATATTTAACCATTTTTAAATTAAACTAATTTACCTTACCTGTAATTGAATTCTGATATATATAAAAATCAAATATATATATATATATTGTCGTCGAATGGCTTCAACGGCACGTGGCACCTTAAAACATTGTGGCATATATGTGCACATACCATAATCATAAGGAGTCCTTTACTTCTATATTTAGTTAATCATGATAAATTATAAAACGGTTATAAAATAAAAATAATAATCTTAGAAAAAAAATTAAAACCTATAAATCAAATAAAAACTTATTTAAGTTGAGACATTTTTTAGGAGAAATTTTTTATGTTTCATCCTGGAAGTGTTGAAAAATACGAGTTCACGCTAATAAAAACAACTCTTCTAAACCTTGTCTCACAAATCAGTGTAGCAGATATAAATATGAATTCAGCATCTTTAGTTATGATATGAATAACATCTTTAATTTGTATGAAAATATTATTGAAGACATTGTAATATATTTGGGGAACGATAACAATACTTTACACCATTGACACACCAACGTACCGGGTATTGAAAAAATATACTGAGGTAACAATTATTTTTTTCTGTTTTACTTTTAGTTTAATTTTACTTTTAAAGAAATTTTAGTTTAGTGATAATTTACTTTCTTAAAAATTTTATTTTTAAGAAATATAACAATTTTTTTCATAGTTTTCTAATTTTTTTTTTTATTACAAGTTATTTTTACTTCATTTTTACGTTACAAGTAAAGAAGTGTTTTTTCTCGAATGGATTACGCTAAATTAAATTACATTAGAATCATCAAATTTTATGTTTTGATTTCTTGCCCGGTCTCGTGAGACAAGGTTTAACTGTTAATAAACAAAATGTTGCAAAATGTAGTGGAAATTTAGTAATTTCTGTTGCAAAAATTTTCAAAACGATGTTAATGTAATCTAACAAAATTTCCTTATAAAAATCAGTTCCTTAATTTAATAGGTTATGTATTTCTAAGAGAAAGCCGAACAGATAATTTTTATATAATTTACAAATAAACAAAAAATGACTTGAATGAGCCTGTTGACATACTTAAAATTAAACGAAAGGGAACATGTTCAAAAAAATATTTATTTAGGAATTATTTTTCAAATTAGGCTGTATTAAAGATAAAGGATGACATATTTTTATAATATTATAGATTATATAAAATTAAAATTTTAATAAAGCCTCTAACGGAAAAGAATTTTCTATAATGGGTATGTTTACACTGTACAGGAAAATTACACAATGTTCGTGTTGCAGTACATTATCGACATAAAGGCAATATATTGATATTTAATATATAATACTATTTTGATCGCTTACACCAACAAATAAAATTTAACTAAAAGTGATGCAATAATAATAGTAATAATAATTATTTATTATTTTAGGAACAGCTATATTAAATAGGTAAGTATGGTGATCGTGTCAAAAATGGACACATTTTAGGTTTTTTGCAAATGTTTACGTTTTAGGATCCAACTAGTTTATCTAGACCAAACAAAAAACATGTTTGTATGTTCATATGTGACGCACTACTTTTGGCTTTACATCATCTCACGGTTGACCAAGCCGATTTTATTAAATTCTGGCTGGAATATTTCTATATATGTGGCATTGATCATATTAATTTTTTTCCAAAAGAAAGAAAAACTTTTACTTAAGAAAATTGTTTAAGTTTAACTCATGTATGAATATTTTTAGAAAAATAGTCCTTAAAATTTATTCCCTACTTCTAAAAACTGTGTATTCTTGTTTTTTTGGTGTTTTTTGCTCAACTGTTTAATTTTTAATCTTAAAATTAAGGCTATTAAAATTAGATAAGCTTTTGAAATTATTATTCCAATTTCTAAATGAGAAACAATTTAAAAGAAATAAAAGTTTTAAAAACTTTTAAAAGTTATACTTTATTTTTTCAATATTTTTTTTTTAAAGCCGGCCTCCGTGGCGCGAATGGTAGCATTACGGTCTTTCATCCGGAGGGCCCGGGTACGAATCCCAGTACCAAAGGGATTTTAAATTATTTTTAAACAATTCACTTTTGAAATAATTTTTTTTATGAGGTATCATTTCTTTATAAGTAAATTTTTTCCTAAATTTTCCCCACAGAGTTAGGAAGACTCTAAATTCCAAATCTTTTTTATTCAAAATTTGGAAATTTTGATACTTAAACCTTATTTTGGTAACAATGACCTGACCAGGGTAACCGGGAAAATCATGTAATATTTTGCTAACTTTTTATTTATTTACTTTTTTGTGATTAATTCGACATGTGATCTCAAAGTTTGCGTGTGAGAATAAGGAATGGAATTTCTTTTAGCTATCCCCAATCGAGAATCAAACTAAAGACCTTCCGGAAGAAAATTTGACGTAACCACTCCCTCAGAGAGTAAACTTCTTTGCAATGTTAATTAATAATCTTTGGTAAAATAATAAACAAATAATTCTAGACCAAACAGCTTAATAAATAAATAACATTTTATTATAAGTATTATTCTCAAAATGTTAATTCAATTCTAAATCACCTTGAAATAAGGAATCATTTTATCAGTGGTATAAAAATTGATACCATGATTGTGGGATAAGCTATAAATTATTTACCGAATTTAATTGCCCTTGGAATGTTCAGAACGATTAGTACAAAATATTTAGCTGGATATATATATATATTTGCACAATTAGTAATAAATTTCCGTCAAAATAATATTAAATAAGGAACAGTTTTATCAGAATGTGATACTCAGAAATAGTTAAGTGTATTTGATTTCTTATTCGCTACCAACAAATAAACCTTATTCCCTTGTGTTATATTAAACACCCTGATGTTTTTATTTATAATAATATGCAAATAGAGTAGGAGTAATTTTATCAACATTTATTTATGATTGATACTGTTAAAAACTGGTAACGCAGTAAGCTCTTATACCCCCAATATTTTTTTTTCTTATCCTTACTCTAAGCGCAATCTATTTTCATATAACTCGTAAATAAACGATACCCTGTTGCTTTTCTATCTACGAAGAAATCTTTATTTTACTTATTAAAAGCACCCAATTTATTTTAGTTCTTTTACAGAATTACAGTGTAAAAATGAATCGAAAGACAGGAATAATATTTTATACTTAGAGTATATGAACAATCGCTTTTATTCGACTATAATTCCATACAAATAAATCTAATTTAAGCACAATTACTTTACTGGTTCTAGGTATATAAATAATGCCGGCCTCCGGATGAAAGGCTGAGACGCTATAGCGTCTCGGCCTTTCATCCGGAGGTCCCGGGTTCGAATGGCAGGCATGGCATTTTCACACACGCTACAAATATACCTAACGAAAAAAGGTACATTAATAATTGGTTTATTAATGCCAGGTTTTAATCTGCTATTAAACATGTATAAAATTTTTTTTACCATTATACTGTACTTGCTCTTCCCCTAATATAGGTCAACCCTCCATTTTTTAATAAATTTTCAAGAAAAATTGTTGGTAAAAACATTTTTTTACTAAATAAAATTTTACCAAAAATAAGAAATAAATTTCGAAATTACAAATTAATTATAAAATAATTATACATACTTTTTATTATACTATTTTATAATATTATACATATCTGTTTAATGTGTAACTAAGTATTATCTGAAGAAAAGTTAAAATAAATGAAATAAAAAATGGTTTCACGGAAACTGGGAAAAGTAAAGAAAGACATTTACTTCATTTTTCTTTAAAAGTTTGAAAACGTGTAATTCTGTTTTTTTAAATTTACTTGTATTTCAATTTAAAAAGTCAATATCATTATGAAAATAAGAAATTCTTATTTAGGTCCATTTATTAATAATAATAATAACAGAAGGAATTACTAATAAACGGTAATAAGTCCCCTTCACGAGTATAAAAACGACAATAAACTATGAAACAACTTAAAAGCCCGGTCAAATCGAAAGCTAAGTCGGCCCCGCATATAGATTGGCCACCGCATATAGGTCACTCCGATTATAGATCGACTCCCATTTTTTGGGAGAGAATTTAAGGAAAACCTTGACATATATTCGGTCACAAACGCTATTTAAAATATTAGAGAAGATTTTCTATTCGACTATTTTTCTATATATTAAGTTTTTAATAATTTTATTAGCACATTAAGTTAGTGGTACTCTTCACCAAATGGACCTGTTTTGAAAATATTTTAAATTTTTTAAAGGAAATCCCTCTGGTGGCCTCGTTTATAAGTTTTGTTTCCTAGTTCAAAAAATCAGATTTTTTAAATTAAATGTTTATACTCACAATATTTAATTTTTTTTTTATTAGTCGTCATTATTTTCTCAGCATGGATTATGCTACCGTAATAATGTATCTTAATTGCTTTAATAATGACTGTACGTAACCTTGAGTTACAACTTGTCAGTTACAACATACCAATTCTAAAAATGTTAAGCAAACCATTACATACTTAATTAATGAAAGTGAAGTGTGTTCCTGTTCTTTCTTTATAAACTGTTACATATCTGCCATGCCAAGCTCACTAAAATACAGAAGAGATTATATTAAGTCGTACAAGCTATAGTTTACATTCTGTTCATCACAGAGACTGGCTTTTTAATGAACATTATTATTCTCAAAGAAAACAACTCTTATATATTTTACCTCAGATGCTTTTTACATGTGTCACTGTCATAAGAAAGACAGGAATATATTATGTATATTGTAAAGGAACATAATAAAATACCCCTTTCTCTTAGTAAAATAATGCTTCAACTCAGAAGGGAAAATATTGTTTGAAGTTATCTGATATTAAAATTAAATTATAAATTCTAATTTTTAACTAAGGGGATTTTCTAGATTCGTTTTATTTATTCAGGTTTTTTTTTATTTTTTGTTTAGTCTACTTTATTTAATATGAAAGTGTTTATTAGGTAACAGATTTATTAAAAAATTGTAGTTTATCCAAGATTATGTTTTTACATTTTTTTTTAATCTTTCAAAATTTCTGTTTTTCTCCCGAAGTTCTGGGTTCAAGTCCCGGTCAGGGTGGTATTTTTAACAGCTATAAAACTAATTATCATCAATAAGTAACTATTATTGGGTATTAGCTTATTTTTTCTGTATAAATATACAAAAAAGTAAAATTATTTATTCTAAATCAAACGTACGCGTACGAATATTTCGAAACAATGACAAGATAGAAATGATTCTGTAATTTAGAAAAAAAACTATCGACAAATTAATTTTTTTATGAGGAAAAACTCATTAAATAATTATACTTCTTCGAATAAATTAGTTCTTCTCATTTTCATTACTTTTACCTAATTTTATATTCTTGTTGAAAAAACTTTTTTACAAACTTAAATCTTTTGATAAAACTTTACTTTTTAAAGGAGAAGAGACCGTAACATTTTAATTTTACAATGATTCATTTAAATCCACAGCTGTATAAATCATTTTATAAGGAATATTTTTCATGTTATCATTTCACTTAAAACTAAGTTATCAATTAAAATTTTTTTTCTATAATTGTTTTTTTTAAATCTAAACTTTTTACCCATTAATAACAAATTATTCTATTCGTTGTCTTTCTAACTTAGTAATTTTATTTTTCAAAGTTTTCCTTTTATTTTATTTAATTTAATTAAAAGAAGACAGTTCTTAAAATCTAATTAATATATTTTTAATAAAGAAGCAATGTAATTATTCTAACTAAATACAAACTTCCAATTCGTTTATACATCTTCAGTTTTAAACGTTATTATGAGAATTTGTTTATATTATCAATTGATCTTAATTAAATATTTTATTTTTAAAGATTTATTTATTTTAATGTACGTTCATTTACTTTTTAATAAATTTACTAAAAAAAAGTGTAAAAATCATTTAAAGGCAGTTACATTTTTTTAAAAATTATTTACTTTATTTTTAACGGATACATCATAAGAAGAATATTGCAAGCTTTTCCTTTAATATTAAAAATGTCTCATTTTAAATAAACTCTGCACAGATAAAATTAAAACAAATAAATATAAAATAAATTTATATTCCCTACCAGTATTTTACGATATTAAATTTAAGGAAAATTTAAAAAATATATTGTTCGAACTTTCTTCAGGAATGAAAATTAAAAGAAAAACATATAAAAATTAATGTACGTATATTTGCAAATTAGCCAATTAAAAAAAAAAAAAAAACACTTAAACTGCGGTTATCAAGCACATTGATGAACGTTTACACAAAATTTCCCGACGGGCTTTAATATTGTCTACTAGTTAACTCGTCTTCGCATATTGGTTGTTTAACAGCTGATTTTACAATTCGAAGGTTCTTAGGTTCAAATCCCACAAAAATTTAGTTGCGTTTATACGAATTTGAATACTAGACAGTGGATAAGTTGTGACCTTTGTAGTTGGGGTTCACATGCTTTGGCGATTGTCAAGACTATACCTCATTTACCTGTATGATATGTAAATTATCTTTATCTCATTGGGCCGTGAGAGTTTGCTTACTGTTCACTAGTTGAACTGATTGCAACTTATACGTTAAAAAAATAAAATAAAATAAATTGCGGTTAACAAGCACAATAATAAAATTATGTATAAAAAACCTGAAATAAACCAACAAGTTGAGAACATAACTGATAGTATCGCGGATTTATATATTGGTGGCATGATAAAAATTATTTATTAGTTATATACACAATGATTGCGCCAAGAATAGTTGTTACTCGTACATATGAGTGGGCGTAAAGGGGAAAAAAAAACATTGAGTCGTGGTAATTGGCAATATTTCGCGTAGATACATTAAAAAAAAAATTATCTAAAAGATGTGTTTAGCAGATTCGTTTACTATTAGAAGAATGAGTTCTACGTTATTATTCATAGATAAACCACATACTTCAGTCCAAGGTAACTTTTCCTTATGTAACCGTATCATTAATAACTTAAAATATCCTTGAAAAAAAAAAAACATGCAATTAAAATAAAACTCAGTTTTTGTACGATATGAATGTGTGTCATTACAAAGATTTAATATTTTTTATATGAATAACAGCAGTTGAATTAAAACGTGCACATTTTTTAATGTAATGTAAATTGATAAAAAAGATTAAATACAATATTCAAAAACTCCAAAAAAGCTTATTTTAAAACAAAAATTATCATTAAAAAAAATTGTTGCCATTTATTTTTGTATATCTACATTTACAGCAGTAATTTGAAACGAGAATCAAGTAAATAAATATTGATAATTTATTAAAATTATCAAAACAAAAGTAATGAAATGTAGTAGAAATAACAAAGATGGACCACTAAATGTGAAAATAGGAGGAGAAAAGATTATGGAGGTAGAAGAATTTTGTTATTTGGGAAGTAAAATTACTAAAGATGGACGAAGCAGGAGCGATATAAAATGCCGAATACCACAAGCTAAACGAGCCTTCAGTAAGAAATATAATTTGTTTACATCAAAAATGAATTTAAATGTCAGGAAAAGATTTTTGAAAGTGTATGTTTGGAGTGTCGCTTTATATGGAAGTGAAACTTGGACAATCGGAATATCTGAGAAGAAAAGATTAGAAGCTTTTGAAATGTGGTGCTATAGGAGAATGTTAAAAATCAGAAGGGTGGATAAAGTGACAAACGAAGAGGTATTGCGGCAAATAGATGAAGAAAGTAGCATTTGGAAAAATATAGTTAAAAGAAGAGACAGACTTATAGGCCACATACTAAGGCATCCTGGAATAGTCTCTTTAATACTGGAAGGACAGGTAGAAGGGAAAAATTGTGTAGGCAGGCCACGTTTGGAGTATGTAAAACAAATTGTTGGGGATGTAGGATGTAGAGGGTATACTGAAATGAAACGACTAGCACTAGATAGGGAATCTTGGAGAGCTGCATCAAACCAGTCAAATGACTGAAGACAAAAAAAAAAAAAAAAAAAAAATTAAAATTAATGAATTTGTGCTCAAGAAAAATTAAAAGATCACTTTCTTTTTTTAATAAAAGAAACCATCTTACGTTTCATAAATAATTACTATAATCCGAAATTTGTCGTAACATAATAATAGTACTTCAGTTATCATTGTTTTCCCAATACGGTATAGAAAAAAATAGTGTATACAAAATACGTGTTCACTAAAATATTAAACGTGCATTAGATTTAACGACGGAAACAACTGACGGTGGCGATGTGCATTCGTTTCCAGCCAGCCAACCTGTGCTTGGTTGCGCCATATAGTATCCAGGAATTTCCTTCTTATATGAAAATGAAATCGTCTTATTATAGTTTTACTTAGATTAAGAAGATAAAAACTGGCATAAAGGACGTTGCACTTGTCCTTCATTCAAAAAAAAAAAATGTTTGTTAGCAAGTATATTCTAGGAATAAGTCTTACTCAAAGCAGACACATTATTTATATTTCATTTTCGAAATTACAAATATCGTTATGCAAATTATTTACGGATTAAATTATAATGTGCAATATTAAATTGCAAAAAATTGTCTTATTTTTCGTTGGGAAGTGATTATATTTCAACTTCACTCATCTTATCATAGTTGTACAGCTGGCGGTGTAAAGATCTTAACAGTAAATTACTTCAATAGTGTACTGTGTGTATTTTTAGTGTTTTTTATTATTCGTTATTTTCATCCGACATGGGTTTGATTGACTTAATCCGTGAACTTCCAGATAAAAAAAAAACATGCTATTCGTTTTCAAAAACCAAAGGGATTTTACATAATCCTAGATTTTGCCTCGGACTGGTCTAGTGGTTAACTCGTCATCGTAAATCAGCTGATTTAGAAGTAGAGAGTTCTAAGGTTCAAATCCTAGTAAAGGCAGTTACTTTTATATGGATTTCAACTCTAGATCGTGGATACAGGTGTTCTTTGGTGGTTGGATTTCAATTAACCACATATCTGAGGAACGGTGGGCCTGAGACTGTACAAGACTACACTTCATTTACATTCATAAATATAATTCGTCCTCTGAAGTAATACCTTACGGTGGTTCTGGAGATTAAAACGAAAAAATAAAAAGAGAGAGGTTTAACGTATAGTCATGAAATGACTATTTTGTTAACCGACAGGGAAGATAAATGGCGTTGTGCAAAGGCGATTTGTCTATATTTTGTTGGATTAATGAGCGGATATGGTTGCAATCCACAAACTGAAATTTGAAGTTATTTTTATTTTCCGTACGCATGGAGTAGCGAATATAACAGTATTAAATTTTATAACGTAGAATTTATATAGGTAGGGCTACTCTAACTGCCCGGAAAGATTTTGTAAGGGAAGGGTGCGTGGACATCTTACTTCGTAACCTAGTAACAATTAGTCGAGTTGTGGACATCGCTGTGAACAGACGTGTTGTGTACCGCTCCGCGCTTTTTAATGTTTTAGATTGGTTTCTTGGTTTATATTTCGGATGCGGCATTTAGGAACTAAAGTGATCATGATAAGGATAACGGACAAGTATAGTAAGTTTGTTTTGAATTCGGTCACGGACTAAAAAAGTTATTAGAGTTTTTTCAGCTTTATTAGTGAGCTGTGGATATTGTAATGTTTACCTTCTAAAACTGAAGATTTATAACAGGTGAATGCGTTTTTACGTTTCTAGTGCATCGTAGTTTTATTGGACGTTACTTTAAGTACGATCAAGTGAATTAAAACTACTTTTTTAATAAGTTATATAGTGAATTTGAGGTTAGAATTATTCAATTCTTAGCGAAATTTTTCTAAGTTAATACACAGGCTCATACAGGCATGTTTATTGTAGTAAACAAGGACTTGTAATTATTCTCTCGTATTACCGTCGTACTAGTAGAGATTTTTTCTAAGTCCTCAGAGCTGTTTTATTAGGGAATTACATTTCTACTAATATCTCGAGAACTACCCACTCGATTTCCTTCCTACCTGGACATAAATTCGTCCCAAAACCTTCCCTAACCCCCTAACCCCACGACTCCCCCAAATTTTTTGAACCCATTTTCGGTCACATACATTTTTCTTACCCCCTCACCACCACCAATTTTTTGGGGAGCCCCTCCCCCGAGATGGTATTCGTAGAACTTGGGACGGCCCCCTGAGTACAGTACTACATCATGCGAAGACGTAGTTCACTCCCTATGGATGGGACATCCGCCCAAAGTAGCAGCAGCATGACAAAATCGGCGATGGTCAAGAAAACCGATCTAAAAGGGAAGAAGAGGCTCCGTCAAGGATCTTCCGAGGAGGAAGAAGAGGCACCCGATACAGTGAGCAGTCTAGCATACCAATTGGATCTGATACTGATATCGTTGAAACAGCATTTAGGCCCAGGTTTGAATAAGTACATTGCGACCCATGAACAGGATCTAAGGCGAGTATACGAGGGACTGAATGCGCTTTCCTAGCTGTCCTCTCCAGACACAAAGACTTCCCAAGCTACCCAAACGGACCCTATTGCGGGTGACGATTATGGAGTATATTTTGACCAGCGATTTGAATGATGAAGAACTCATTGAGCTCCTCCCTAAAAGGTGGCCTAACTCACTTAGGGGCAAGCTAAAGTTGGTCACTGACCTTCCACCTGAAGTCAAAGACACTTGTACTCTTAGAGATTTAAGGAGAGTAGGTGAGCAGGATATGGGTAACAAACTCGCAGCTGGTGACATCATAAAAGACGAAATAACTCTAATAGGAGACCAAACCGTTGAAGAAAAGAAGAAGAAATTTAAGATACATTATGACTCGGGAGCCCCGGAAAAGGAAACCCTTTCTTGTTTATTGAATGCGTTCAAAAAAACAGCTATACAGTCACCAAATTCAGAGTACATACTGCCTTCGGGCAGTATGGGAAATTTTGCTAAGAACATCATATCCTATATCTTCAGAGCAAGGGAAACACCTGTATATGTGTTAACTCTCCAAGGGGATGGTGGGACCAGGCACATCGGTAATAATCAAATCCCGATAAAGAAGGCTACTCCACCGGCGGAGCAAAGCCGAACAGTGATTGTTAAGGCAGAAGGAAAAACGTACGCGGAGCTCCTCCGGTCCATGAAGGATGCTGTCACCAGCGAGGACGCAAATAACGTCATCTCATTGCGAAAGGGCCGTAACGAGGAGCTCCACGTTAGGATACAGGGTGCAGAGAAAGCGGAACAATTTACATCTATCCTGAGGGACAAGGCTGCCGACCTTCACGTTGATATAAAAAGCAGAGCTGGAAGGAGAACTGTTGTGCACATCCGAGATGTCGAGCATGACACAACAGAGCAAGAGGTTATGGCCGCCATTATAAATCGCGTGGGTTCTAGCGAGGAAGTCAAGATAACATCCATGAGGAAAGGTTTTGGCGAAACACAAAATATTACGGTCATGACCTCTTACAGAGCGGCATGCAAACTGGTCGAGGAAATAATAAGAATCGGATGGATTAGTTGCCGGGCGTACATCCGGGAAGATGAAGACTGGTGCTACCGTTGTTGGGGCACGGGCCATAGAAGGCACGAATGTAAGGGCCCAGATAGGCTCGATTTGTGCTTCAACTGCGGTAGCAGAGGTCACAAGATAGCGGACTGTCTTGAACCTAAGCAATGCCTCGATTGTAAGAGCGGCGAACACAGGACTGGAGCAAGGCAATGTAAGAAAAAATTGCATGATTAGGACTATGTTAGCGAATGTTGTCGTGTTGTTGCAGACAAGAACGTAGACCTCCTTGTAGTCACCGAACCCAATAAATATGAAGCTGCCAAACTTGGATGGACTGTTGATATGTCGGGAGATGTTGACCTAACCATCCTGGACTGTAGATGGAGGAGGAATCAGTACCAGTGGATGGTTCTCTCAGAAGATATAGCGAGCGATCACCGAGCCTCTATCTTGGATCTGAAAGACGTAGATTTCAGGCGTGAAGTGCACTCCCCCCCACCGAGATTCTCATCAGTACAAATAGAGCAAATCGTCAACAGGACTGCAAGTAGACTGTCTGATAGACATCAACAATCACCTGAGGCTTTATCTAATATAATAAAGCAGGAAATGGACAGAATGGCAGCTAACAATACAAGGAGGCGCTCCGTATATTGGTGGACTGCTGAAATTGAAGCAATGAGACAAGAGCTCCAGTCCCTTAGGAGAAGGAAACAACGTATTCTTAGAAATAACAGAGAAGGTTACCAGGATATAGCCAATAGATACCTCGAGGCAAGAAGAACGCTCAATAAGGCTATTAAGAGACGTAGAAAGGATTGCTGGATCAGGCTCTGCGAAGAGCTTGACAGCAATCCCTGGAGCCAGGCATATCGTATTGTAACCAAAAAGTTCGGGAGACGTATGCCTATCCTCAATAAGACCAGTGTTGCAAGGGAGGTAGCCAGGTTGTTCCCGTATACAGTGCCTGATATTGTGAGATCCACACCTTGCGACAATAGAAGATCCACAATGGAAGAGCTACAACTTGCGGCGAGGAGTTTGGCAACCAAAAAGAGCCCTGGCCCAAACAAGATTCCCGCGGCAGTAATCAAGGGGCTGGTTCAGTAGGCTCCCTGGGAGATGCTCGAGATTGCCAGCCACGGCTTGGAGAACGGAGACTTCCCCGACTGCTGGAAGGAGGCCAGAGTGGTATTCCTACCTAAAGGCACCTCTTCGGAGGAAGATAAAACCTATAAACCCCTGAGCCTCCTTAACATGATGGGGAAGCTAGTAGAAAAGATGCTGGCTCGCCGCATCATCAAAGAACTAGAAGAGGGAGCCGGAATCAGTCCTAACCAGTACGGGTTTATGCAGGGGCGATCCACCGTGCAGGCTATCTGCCGAATTTCGGGATGGGCCGACGAGGTGAAGAGAGGCACTTGGCGAACCAGGAGAATTCCACTGATGCTGTCACTAGACATAAAAAACGCGTTCGGGGCTATTGGTTGGGGTCACATTAATAACGCGATTGCGGCTAGGGGCCTCAGCCCGTACCTGCGTAGGCAAATTGAATGTTACTTGTCCAACAGAGGATGTCTGGTAGAAGCACAGGAAGAAACAGTACATTTTCAAATGCACGGTGGAGTTCCGCAGGGCTCTGTTCTGGGGCCGTTGTTGTGGCTGGTGATTATAGATGAACTCCAGAAGGAGTTTCCTGTCGGCGTCCAAGTCCTGGCTTATGCAGATGACCTTGCAGTCCTCGTAGAGGGAAGGACGGTCTTGGAGGTGCGGGAGAGGGTGTATGCGGCCATCGACACTATACAGGAGTGGTTGAGGTCCAGGGGTCTGCAACTGTCTACGGAAAAATGCCGGTGCATTGCCTTTACGGGTAGAAGAGTGCTGGAACAGTTCAATATTTCCATCAACGGTCATGCTATAGAAGAAGCGAATAACATCAAGTACTTAGGAGTTATCCTCCAGAAAAACGGTAGATACACCGAGCACATAGTCAATGTATGCAACAAGGCAGAAAGGATGATAAAAAGTCTTAACATCATTATGTCATCGCAGAATGCCCCTTGGGCCTCAAAGCGCCGTTTACTGGCGACCACCGTCGTGTATTCGCTTATGCATGACGTTTCGGTCTGGTGGCGCGCTATCGCCATTAGGCGCAACAAAGAGAGACTGGCGAGGACGCTCAGGTGTGTGCTCGTAGGTGTTGTGTCCGCATACAGGACAGTGTCCTATGCCGCCCTGTGCGTGTTATCGGGTAGACCTCCTATTGACCTAATTGCAAAAAAGAGGGTGGAGAGGGCACAAGGCAAGCCAGAACAAGAGGTCAGGGATGCCGTTTATAATATCTGGCAGGAAAGATGGTCGCAGGAAGCTGTGGGTCGATGGACGAGAACCCTCATCCCCAACATCAAGCCACGGTTGTCGAGAAGATTTGGTGAGGTTGATCATCACCTATCGCAGTTTTTTACAGGACATGGTTCCTTCAATAACTACCTGCACAAAATAGGCAAGAGAGAAGAGCCAATTTGCAACTACTGCAACGAGATAGATGATGCTGAGCACACCTTTTTTGAGTGCAATAGGTGGGACACACTTAGACACAGTAAGGCACTCACAGGTATAACTCCAGAGACAACAATAGACTACATGCTAAGAAGCGAGTCAAACTGGAATAATTTTGCTAGTTTTGTTAGACAAGTTATTTTACAGAAATACTCCGATGAGAGAAGACAAGGTGTTGGCTAGAATAGGACTGGGTGGACAGCCTTGCTGGTGAGGTACAGCATGCTGCGGTGTGTTGGCACTGATGAGCCACCAAGGACTCCACGGGTAACAGTCAGGTAACAGCACACTGAATACTGAAGGGCCCCGGCGCCGCGTCGCGGCGAACTGGGTCTGGCGTGGTGTCCAAAAGGGCAATATTAATAAAGAACTCTCAAAAAGAGCTAACCGGTAGGCCGACCTGCCATGCCGGTATATAGCCGGTACGTGGGGAGGCCTGTTTGAGTTTAAAGACACTCCCCTGGGCGGCGTAATACCAACAAGTCGGTCCGGCCCAGGGGAGCTGAGAACAAAAAAAAAAAAAAAAAAAAAAAAACAAAAAACATAGTAACAATTGGCGGAAATGGTCCTAACTTGAAAATAAACAAATATATTTTTGGCAAAAATACAACGTAGGAACTGTTTATACTCAGCAATGCGTGTTTGCAAAATTTTCAGAGAAACAAAAGAATGTTTCGTAGATGTAGTTCTCGATCGAACGAAAGACACGTAAGTGTTATAAAGAAGCGGCTTGTGACTTAATAAGAACCATGTGATCATCTAATTGAAGCGATAAGGAAAATCAAAAATGTTGTTCCTCAGCAATCTTGAAAAATCACTGATAGTGTTATCGAACAAATTGACCGCAAGATAATTCGGGTGCTGATCCAAACGATTTTGATACCGTAGGCTGACCAGAGAGATTTCCTGCCGAACAGTTTGCAACTTAAGGTCATTATATATAAGGCTATTACTTATTTACCAGGGTATTTTGAGCATTTTCCGCAGTGTTTTTGTTGAGAAGCGTTCAAGTATGTCAGTACTGGAGTTGCATGCCGTACCCCACAATTCAAGCCCGTAAGTCCAAACAGGCTTCAAAACGGATTTGTAAATCGATAATTTACTCTGCTGAAAGTCGAGATCTATATCCAACAGTACATGTGTTTAAACCTGAGATCCAACTGTTTCCGCTTAGAAGTGTCGCCCAAGTATAGAATGTCCTAGTAAGTCGTCAATCAAAACCCAAATATTTACAAGAGGAATCGGAAACTGACGACAGAAAAGGGAGGACAGTGTTCCTTACGAAGGATGAACGTGACGTGCTTTGATTTTGTTTCGTTTATTTTTATTTTCCAACATGTAAGCCACGACTCGAGGAGATATAATCTTGAATAAAACGAGACTGCGTCTCGTTTTTTCACCAAAGTGTAAACAAATTATTTATGAAAATTTTTAATTTTATTTATTTACAAAAAAATAAAAAGCAATAAGATACATATCGTATAGACGATAATTTTTGTAGACACATTTTAATTTGTTACGCTTAAAAAATAAATAAAAATAAGAAATCTAAAACGAGAACCATACTGGAAATGATTAAGGAATAAATCTTCAGTTTTTTTTTTTAATTTTGATAAATAATACGTGTAAGTAAAGGGTCACTGTACGAAATGCTGAATCTCATTAAATAATTATTTCAAATTTCTCCTATATTACAAAAAATATCTCAAAAAAATTCTTAATTGTATTCTATTACAACTAGTTGTATTCAATTCTTAGTTGTATTCTATTGCATTACATTAAAAATGATTTCATATAGATTTGACATTAGAAAAAAATAAAGAAAATAATTTTACACCACGCCGATTGATTGGTGACCCTATGTCATTCTACAAGTGAATTATGAAAGAAATCTTTTAAAGAACTATCGGTTAAATGTTTTTGTCACGGCGAAATAAACAAAAGATTTCTATAAATATTTTGGAATATAAAGCTCGCTTTTGAAAGTCAGTTGAAAAAAACACAGGTAGAACGTGATCAGGCTTTGTTTCATTGAATCTTTTAATTTTCAACCTAAATTTCTGAAGAATAAATTTAAAACGTGTTTTAATTTGTTTTATTTTATTATTTTACAAACTAAAGTAACATTTTTATGTACATTTCATATTTGAATAAAAAATGAAGAAAATATGTGTAAAACTAAATTAATCTTGCCTGTGGATTAAGAAAACCGAATAATTAATAAGCATTAAAATACACTAAATTACGTATAACAGTGATAATTCGATAAAATGCTATTGTTCGACTGAATTTCATCTACCTCATCTACAAATCTTGTGGAATCAATCTCTCTTTTTTCAAAATGTTTGAAGAAACAATTGAATTAAATTTTTTTTTCACTAAAATTAATGAAAAACGTTTTCAAAACATTTTGTAATTTGTTGCATATTATCACTGTTCTTGCAAAAAAAAAGTTTTCTTACAGATTTAAATTGGTTTAAAAATGAACTAAACGAAATTTAACTAGAGGTATCTGGTAACTAGAGCTGGATATCTGTATACGTGTGCACTATAACTTATCCACAGTATCTGTGTAGAATTATATTGCTTGATCAATTTTGTTATAGCATATATAGTTTTTTAAATGTAAATCTTTCGTAAACTTTGGTGCGTGTGTGAGTGCGCGCGTGTGTGTGTTTAAAGTACAAAGAATTGAGATATAATTCTACTATAGTATGGGATTGGAAATATTTTGTATTATAATTTTTTCAACTAAGTTAAGAAATAATTCTCTACAATTTTCTAATTTGTAACATTCTATTTCTATCCGTATCAAATTAACGTTTTCTTTCAGATTTAAGTCAAACATAAAAATTGAATAAAATACATCTAAATCTAAGTCTCCTTCATCTGGAGAGAAAGTTTAATCTAATTAGTGATGTTTCATATTAAACGGCGATCACCGAAGTATTGATATATTTCTTTCTTTTCAAGGATTTTTAAATACCTTAAAATTTTCATTAAAATTTTGTATTTCCTTTAACATGAATCAAAATAAGACAACAGAGTACCACAATCCTGCCTCCAACCTTTTTACAACTTTTTTTTCTTTGTTTGAATAATACTAAAAAATGAATACCGTGTACTATGGTGATTAGGATTCCATTAACCACACGTCTCATGAACGGTCGGCCTGAGTGACTACACAAGACTACATCTAACTTATATGTCATACATATCATCCCCATTTCATTTGGCCGTAAGAGGGTTGCTTATTGTTCACTAGTTGAACAGATTGCAACGTACACACTAGGAAAGAAACCAAAAATAATACGTATACTATACTACAGAGTTAAATCTAATCCGATATGCGTACATATTCCATTTCAATTGCGTACATTTCCAATTTAACTTACGGAATATAGAAACACGAAGAAAAGAATGTATACGTTATTAGATTATTATCATTAGCTATATAATATAAAAATTATAAAATACGATAACATTTTACAAAATTATTCGACCTTATTACATTTTTCATTGACTAAAAAAAAATCTCACCAGTAAAAAGATTACGAAACGTTAAGATAGCCTTAATTCAACTTTGCAGGAAATGAGGTTACTCGTATATATTTGTGATCACTATATAACACTTTATAATGATTAGCTTTGTAAAATACTCAGCTTTGTGAAATATAATATTCATACTATGAAATATAAAATAGTACTATATAGAATAGAGTATTACATTCATAGTACTGTAAGCAGTTTCAGAATATTTTTAATAAAGATTTGTTAGCAAATAAATTTTATTATGAAATAAAGGAAAAGGTTTAATTGTTTTTTTTATTTTTGTTTTCTGTATAGGATGAATACTGCTATAACCTTTTTGTCTTATGAAATTATTTGTTTTATTTTACCAACATTTTCTAGCTATGTAAAACGATTTATTTTTACGAATCATGGCAATTATAAATATGTCAAGTTTTTGTATTAAATCTCTTGTTTATTTCGTTATTTTATCTCTCTTTTAATTTTTTCCCTTAAATAATTAAATCTTCTTTTAATACGTAAACATTCTATTGAGTTAAATTCTTTTGTTTTAAGTTAATCTCCCTTTTTACCTGCTGCTATTTAATCCTTGGAATAAAATAAATGAAGCATAAATTCGAAATTATTGCAAAGTATTATTTCCTTTATTAAAGATAACAAACAATAGTCATAATCTTTAGGAATATTCTTAGTTAAGTAAAGAAATTGTTTGTTTTTTTCTATTGATTGATATCAATAGTAGTCTGATGACTACATAACGAAAGAGTCATGAAAACTGTTCATATTAAATTTTAAGCATTTTATTACACAGCAGAGTTAATTATAACAAAATAATTCTGACATTTTACATTTAACTAAATAATGATAATGGATGTATACTTCTAATAATTATAGTTAATGCTTAAAAATAAAATTTTTACTTTCCCGCCAAGTTGTGAAACAGAGCTATATAAGGGAAAGTTACCGTCCAATTTGGATATATACGGTTTTCACCGAATCTTGACTTTTTTTCACCTATGGAACCCAAAAAACCGGATGGAAGTTTTCCGGATATTAATGTTCGTATGTACTAAATATGTGTGTGTCCGGTGTTGGCCTCTAAATAATTTTATATTTCCAGAACTGCTCGACCGATTTTTACCAAATTTGGTCAGATGACTTCTATATATGGGGCATTGATGCCATTAAATCTTCAACTTAAAAGGTCAAGGGGAAGAGGCTGTAGAGCAAAGTCACCCGTAGTATATCAAGATTTGCCTAATTAAGGACTTATTTTTCTTAGGCACATTTTTTAACGATTAAAAATAATATTTAAAAAAAAAATTATTTGCAAAATCGCATCTCCACCTCAAAAAATGCTCTAAATAAACTAGTAGCTAAGTGGGTGTAGTGTGTAATTAGTACTCTCTCTAAGCACAAGAAACGTTAGTATAGCACTGACGTACAGCTGCTGTAGTGGTCTCTCTTTCTGTTTAGCCTCTGGAACCACCGTAAGGTATTACTTCAGAGGAGGAATGACATGTATGAATGTAAATTAAGTGTAGTTTTGTACAATCTCAGGTCGATCATTCCTGAGATGTGTGATTAATTAAAACCCAACCACCAAAGAACACCGGCATCCACTATCTAGTATTCAAATCCTTATAAAAGTAAATGCCTTTACTAGGATTTGAATTTTAGAATTCTCGACTTCGAAATCAGCTGATTTGCAATGACGAGTTCACCACTAGACCAACACGGAAGGTTGCTGTCGTCGTCTGATATATTGTAATGTCACAGGTGAGCGGGATAATTAAATAAATGAATAATATTCACAATGTAAAAAATATTTAAAGTGGCCGCTAGTACCGCCACACCCGCGCAAATGAAATACGGTATGCGCAGGCGCTTTAGTTAGAATCACTGAATTAAATAAAGAAAAACAATGTATTTAAATAAAATGTTCTAACAGATTAATAGAGAACCTCCTTTAAAAGAAAAAAAAATTACAGAAAGGTGTGTGTATGCATGTATACGTATTAATTTATCTGCCTATGACAGATCAATTATATATCAGATCAGAAATATATTTTCAATTATTCTCTCATTTATTTATGCATATAAGGTATGTTGAAGTTACCTAATAGTTAACTAATTTTAACTAAGGTTAAACAGAATTTATGATTTTGAAACTGATAAAATACAAAATTAATACATAAGGTAAAATGTCTAATGTTTTAATGAAAAACTGAAGTCAATAAATAAATATTTCTCTTAATATTTTAATTAAATATCATCATCATAAATTATTATTGTTTACGCGAACTAATGTGAACCAAACCTAATCCCAGGTAACTGGAAACTTGGTTAACAAAGAAGATGATTTTTAATTATACAGCTAAACAACGATAATAGCAACCACATTCTTTTAATTATTAATGTTCAGTCTTCAAAAAAAAAACCAGATTACAAAATTTACAGAATTTACAAAACCAAAATAAATTTATATACAGAGAGTTTCAGGAAATTTTGGAGATACTGTATTGACATATATGGATATAAATTATTAGCATAACTTGAAAGAATAAATTTTAGAAAAAATAAAATATTTCATAAAATTTAGCTGAAGTCGAATCGAAGGTCATATAACCATAATATCTAACTTGTTTTGGTATCGAAAAATTGGTTTGTATACAGTCAAGGAAGATGAGAAATTCAGATAAAATATTTAAAATAAATTTTATTTGAATCATAGAAAAATTTAAAAAAAAAATTGCAAAATAAAAACACAAATTACTAACTAGAAAAAATAAGATTGACTTAAAAATAAATTTTATATTTTAATATAAGAAAATATATAAAATTATTTCATTGAACATATATATATATATATATATATATATATATATATTTTTTAATAAGAGTTAGTAAGTTATTTACCTTGAAAATAAAAAAAATTGAGTTTAAAGAAAAAAATAAAAAATAAAATATATATATATATATTACTTTATTTTTAGATTCTTTGTAAGACGATATTAATAAAATTTTATTATTTTTAAATATTTTTAGTTTCCTTTTATTTTAAATATGAGTAAACAAACAAATAAAATTCTTTCCGTATAAAAAAAAATCCCTTTCGGCACGCCGGAAGGCGGAGGTAGATTTCACCAATGCTAAGTTGGGAATAATAAAGATTTCCACTTTAGAGTTAAGAAAAACTTCAAATTTACTCAATGCAATGGTTGTATGTGAAAACATGCTAAACATGTTTCACATGTTTAGCATACGACAAGCACCATCTTCTTACAAATCCAGCAATATTTTGGTCATCCCTTGCCGTAAGGGTTGGTCATATCAAAAAATTGTCTCAGACAAAAGTTTTAGGTAACGTTTAGAGAACTTACGACTACTTTAAACAGATTCGATACTGTGCCTATTAAGGGAGGTATGCTTTTTTCTGCCCTCTGAACCAATGGTTGGTGATATAAAAAGACTTTGCTTAGGCCCTTATTTAAAGAATAGTAGGAACTTTAAACGAATTCGATATTTTACTTAACTTATAGCGTTACTTTGTTTTTTTGTAAACGGGAGGGTTTACACCCACACTTCCATCCTCATGGACCGATTTTGGCCGTTAACGAACTCGATCGAGATTTTGCTACGAGTTATTTTTAAGGAACAATTTGAAAGTGATTGGCGCAAAATTACGTCAGTTATCGCGTCCACAACAAAGTGAAATATATATATATATATATATATATATATCAGATTTTGAGCTGACAGTGGTTTTGAGGTCTGGGGGATGTGAAACGCGAAGGTATGTCGAAATTTTCCGGAATTCGAATTATAGTATCCATTATAATAGGTAGCTTTCTTATCAAATCTACCTAATACATTAAACATCTCTATACATCAGCATCTATACATACATCTCTAAACATCTCTACCTAATAAACATCTCTTGGTAAAAATAAGAAAAAGGAATGTCGAGAAGATGCACTTATTGACTAATATTTTTCCTTTATTAACTAATATTAACAAAAACTGTCTTGGAGTGCAGAAAAGTGTCTAACTAACTTTTGAAGTTTGAAATTGAAATATTTAAAATATACAAATGTACGAGGGGCGACAATAAAGTAATGAGACTGATTTTCTTTGCAAGATGTGGCAACCCTGCAGCTTGCGTAGGCACACCATCTTTGACCTTGGTCTATAAGCTACTTCTAGTCCAAGCGGCACATTGATGCAACTGCTCAGTCGTGAGTTGTGCTGTAATAAGTGAACACGTGTTTGTGTCTCTCGTCACATAAATGAAACCGCAAAATATTGCGCAACGGTATGCCATTTATTTTTGCGTTAAATCGGGTGAAAACGCGACGACAACTTACGGTAAGCTTCAGAAGGCTTTTGTAGAGGAGGTTATGTCAAGATCTCAAGTTTTTCGGTGGCATAACATTTTTAGTGAAGGCAGAACGAATATTGAAGATGAAGACCGCAGTGGACGACCATCAACCTCACGGACAGATGTCAGTCAATTTGACCAGGGTGCGTGAAATCGTACGATCCGATCGAAGATTATCCGTGAAAATGATTGCAGAAGAACTCAACATCAATCGAGAAACGGTTCGTCTAATATTAACTGAAGATCTTGGTACGAGAAAGATTTTTGCAAAAATGGTCCCCAAAAATCTCACAACAAAAATGTGTTTCTCACAGCGAGACACACGGAAAAATGTGGCAGCCGATCTGTTAGAGCAAACGGAAATCAATCCAGATTTGTTGAGCCGTGTTATCGCTGGTGATGAAGGTTGGTTGTTTCAATACGATCCAGAGATAAAACGTCAAAGTTCGCGATAGTGCTCAAAGGGATCACCCAGACCAAAAAAGGCTCGCATGTCAAAGTCAAAAGTGAAATGCATGCTTGTGTGCTTCTTCAATTCCAAAGGAATTGTTCATAAAGAGCGGGTGCCTCCTGGACAAACAGTTCACCAATATTTCTACAAAGAAATTTTAGAAAGACTCGTTTACTTTGTAAACGAGTTCATCGTGTCCGTGCCAACATTGCTGATAATTGGATTCTGCATCACGATAATGCGCCATCCCATACTGCTCTGTCAGTACAGCAATTTTTAACCTCAAAACAAATTTCAATACTACAGCCACCTTATTCACCAGATATCGCTCCGTGCGACTTTTTTCTATTTCCAAGAGTCAAAATGGCGGTCAAGGGACACCATTTTCAAACAACACAAGATGTCCAAAAAGCTGTGACGAGGATCTTGGAGGATATTACAGAAATGTTACCATCAATGGCAGAAGCACTGGAATAAGTGTGTGCAATCAGAGGGGAACTAATTTGAAGGAGACAACACTAAACATGACTAAAACGGTAAGCAACAGTTTTTTTCACATCAGTCTCATTACTTTATTGTCGCACCTCGTATGTCATTACGATAAATGGATACAGTTCTAAGAAAAGTTGACAACAAATAAGATATGTGTCAAATCGAATATGTGACTATGTAAATTTTGTCTGAAGTAAAAATTTAACGTAAATAGAATAATAATGTATATAAATATTATTATAATAAGTAATGATATTATACACGGGTCGAAGTGAAAACTTCCTTTGTTGAGATTGAATAAAAAATTTATAAAGATAAAAATATTATTTAAATTTACCAATTAAAATAATCTTACGACCATAAATCATATGGTTGCAAAAATAAGAAAGTAGAAAATGTTTTTTCTTAAAAAATATTTTTTTATATGTTCTAACTATGAAAACAGCAGCTGTTTTAGGTCTAGCTTAACTTCCTCTATAAACAAAATTCGAACAAGATAAAAGATTATGTTAGATTTATTTATTTATATCTTTCTTTACAAAATTATTATAGTAAAAATCCGGGGGCGTAACGTAATAGGTCATCCGTTTACAAGAAAGGTAGGGAAGCCCTTTCGCGTGGTAATAAAAAAATATTCATTATTCCATTCCGATTCAGAAAATTAAGGACGAAATTGAGAAGCACAGGCATAAAATTCGCAGTATAACGCCCGACACTGAGTGGCAAGAGAACCACTATCAACGTTTTTTTGTTAATTTGGAGCCCCCTCCCCAAAAAAAAGGAGTATTCAAATTAAAGAACTCAGCCAACTGTGATGTTAATTTTGCGATGCCTAGAAGATCTGGAATCGTAGAGTGCATCCGCTATCAACATTATGGGTACAATAAAATTAATTTGTATGCGGCCATACTGTTGTGTAAAATGCGCGGATGCCCATAGGACTCTAGACTCTCCAAAACATAATACATTTAGAAATTCGGGTAGTCATTCCGATATTCATATTTGCTCTTATACCGCTGCTGTAGAGCACAAAATTTATAATTGTTTTAAAACTGATGATAGATTAAATAAACATCAAATACTGAATTTCTTGTTCATCAAATCAGTAAACGCCTGCTAACCAATGCCTGCTAAGTTCTGTTAATGACAAAATTTCTACGATTTGCAATTTAGAACATCAATGGCCTTGTGAATTGATGTTCTAATCAATTATTTTACTAATCGCATTATTTTAATCTTCGAGGTTATTCCGTGTACACCACCAATCTTCCAGATGATTGAAAGCATGGTGATACCACAGTTCTTGTCAAAAATACAATAAAATATCATCAGTTATCGGAATACAGCACCAATCACATACAAGCGATTTCAATTGAAATTTTGGATTGGCATGGACCTCTCAGATTAACCGCAGTTTACTCTCCTTCTTGTCACATCATCTCAGATGACATATTCTCTCATTTTTTTAAACATTACGTTCCTGGTTGCAGGAGATAACTGGAACGCTAAGCACTTGCACAGGGGTTCTCGACTGATAACAGCTCGAGGGAGGGCCTAAAAAAATTGTATTATCAAAATGCATCTAAACGAAATTTCCGGTGCAATCCACATACTGGCCGACAAATCAAAAAAAAAATGTCCACACATATTGGATTGTTTTAACAATTTGGGAGTTTCTTCTTTTTATACTTATTTCAGGAACAACTATGATTATACATCTGACCATTTAGACATTCTCCTTACGGTTAGTTCGATGTGATAGGGAAAAAATTCCCGGTTCATAGTAATACAATAGACTGGGAATCATACCAAAACTGGATAGAAAACGAATTAATCTGAAAGTTTCTCTTAAGTACTCCGATGGAATGGATAGTGCATTCTAGTGTACGATTACGGTCTTGCAGGAAACAGTATAGGGTTTAACACCAGAGAATAGATTTAAGGGACGGGAAGACACAGACAACCCAAGGGAAGTTATTGATCTAGTAATTATTAAAAGGCAGCTTATTAGGATGTGGCGGTGTTATCTTGCATACAAAACAGCTTTCAGCAGAACTTTCTTGAAGAAACTATTACG